>NC_138133.1:9315989-9643489 GCF_964188305.1 Podarcis bocagei
GCAGCTGTTTGCCAGCTCCATCTGGTACACAGGCTGAGACCCTATCTGCCTGCAGACTGTCTCGCCAGAGTGGTGCATGCTCTAGTTATCTCTCGCTTGGACTACTGCAATGCGCTCTACGTGGGGCTACCTTTGAAGGTGACCCAGAAACTATAACTAAACCAGAATGCTGCAGTTAGACTGGTGACTGGGAGCGGCCGCCGAGACCACATAACACCGGTCTACATTGGCTCCCAGTACATTTTCGTGCACAATTCCAAAGACCTTTAAAGCCCTAAATGGCCTCGGTCCAGTATACCTGAAGGAGCCTCTCCACCGCCATTGTATACAGAACATTCTTTAAATGTTTTATATATGTTGGTAGCTGCCCAGAGTGGCTGGGGCAACCCAGCGAGAAGTGTGGAGTATAAATAGTAAAATTATCATTATGGAATGGGACGTCCCTATTTTCATCAGAGAAATTTTGGAGGATATGGGCTACTTCCAATGAGGAGGCGCTCTGAACTCTACAGGTGAAAGAGGAGGCAAAATTAGATAGTTTACTTATTTCCAGTGCTTTTTTTCTGGGGGGGGGCGCATGGGTACGCATACCCCTAAACATTTTGTGAATCTACGTTTGGCCTCATTGAGGGGCAGTATTTCAATATGAGTAGGAAAATGAGAGTACCCCAAAACATTTTTTAGGAAAAAAAGCACTGCTTATTTCTATAATGTGTGGTCTGTAACACACTAGATAAGCTTAGAACATGGGTAGGCCTGGGGGCCGGATGTGTCCCAATCACCTTCTAAATCCGGCCCGCGGACAGTCCAGGAATCAGCATGTTTTTACATGAGTAGAATGTGTCCTTTTGTTTAAAATGCATCTCTGGGTTATTTGTGGGGCCTGCCTGGTGTTTTTACATGAGTAGAATGTGCGCTTTTATTTAAAATGCATCTCTGGGTTATTTGTGGGGCATAGGAATTCGTTCATATTTTTTTCCAAAATATCGTCCGGCCCCCACAAGCTCTGAGGGACAGTGGACCGGCCCCCTGCTGAAAAAGTTTGCTGACCCCGGCTTAGAATTTATACAGGTCTGTCCAAATTGTTCGGCGTATACTTATTTTGATTCTTACAACCACCTTATAGACAAGTATTATCTTCACGTTGGTGATCCTTATATGACACACTAAGAGTAAGTGGCTTGTTTAAGGCTACCTGAGGGAGAGTGAGGTCCTGATTTGTAGCTTAAGCCACTATGCTACAAAATTCTGTTCTTCTCTCAGCAGGTTTGCAAAAGTTGGCTCAGTTTTGTAAGTTGCAATACAGTGGTACCTCGGGTTACATATGCTTCAGGTTACATATGCTTCAGGTTACAGGCTCCGCTAACCCAGAAATATTACCTCAGGTTAAGAACTTTGCTTCAGGATGAGAACAGAAATCGTGCTCTGGCAGCGTGGCGGCAGCGGGAGGCCCCATTAGCTAAAGTGGTGCTTCAGGTTAAGAACAATTTCAGGTTAAGAACAGACCTCCGGAACGAATTAAGTTCTTAACCTGAGGTACCACTGTATACTGGTGATCACAGCAAACCTAAATTACTGACTCCTTTGGATGTTATTTCATCTTCCTGAATACAATCTCCTGAATAATAATGCCAGAACAAGTAAGGCTCACCCATCCTTTATCCACAAACTTTTATGAGAATTATCCTAAGATTCCAAAACTCAGGTGTCATGTGCCAGTCACCCTTATTTATTATGTATGTGATCTCCTTTCCCCTAAATGAAAGACTGAGCCACTGGCAGCTTTAAGGCCAATAGATCATGCCTCTACAGGCTTACAAACAGAGAGCCCTATATATCAAAAAATGGAAAGCAGAGAGGATAGAATTCTGAGTTTCCAAAGGAAGACGTGGCCCAAAATCTCCCGAGGTTATTCGCTTTAAATACTGCAAATGTGAAAGAGTGATGCAAGAATGATAGATAATGGACATCAAATTTCCTGTAAATCATTTTAATGGAAATTTGAACACACATAAATGCCACTTTTATACCTTCTGATAACATTACCCTCTCTAAAACGGTGCGTCTCTAGATACACAGGTGACTAGAATGCCTTTTAACAAAGCTGGGATCCTTTACACACTTACTTGAGAAGGTGAGCCTTACTGAATTCCCTGCGGGATAAAATCCTAAGGAAATCTTTTTAGGATGGTAGTATGACTGCAGTTGCTAATTCGTTTACGGAAGGTAATTTTGGGGAATAAGTGGAGCACAGGAGATGATCTAATAAAGGACTGAATTAATATGAACATATTTGTGTGCAATAACTACATTCAACTGATGTATCATTTGGTCTGATCACCCAGCACAACAGTTCCTGTAGTCTCATGCTCTTCCCTTCACACCCATGCCTCATTTATGAATCAGCATAATCCATTATGGTAATGTTACTTATCGTGATTCTTGCTACCCTTCTATAAACAACCTGTTTTCCAATGCAAATTGGGCTGTTAATAAGAAATTTGTTGTACGGATAATTGAAGGATATTCAATTTGTTTTATATATCAGAATCACCTGATGATCTCAAGAGGTCCTTTCACTTGGGGAACTGCTGAGCGTATAAATAACTGGAGGCTTTCACAGTGGAAATGATTTAAACTGGTGCATGATCTATTGTGTCTATATATTCTTCTGAAACAGAATATTAAGTTAAATGAAGTAGCATGAAAGTATTGAAGTGTGGTAGAAGATGTATTGTTGTATGTGGCTTATTGGCTTTATTAGATTTATGCACAGCTTAAGGAAACAAACCAAACCTCACTTCCAATATGATAAATAGGAGAATGTTTAAAAGTAAACTGGAGCCAAGCAAGTCTGCCTCAGCTCTGTAAATGTACTGAGCTGGATGTCATGAAAGCCTGAAGCAATTAGCTTAAGGACCTATCCCTGTTGGTTCCTAGAAGCTTCTCCGTCGATGGTATGAGCTGCTTTATCCAAGCTGTCCCTTCTGCTAAAGATTAATAAGCTTCTAAGGAGATGAGAAACAGTGAGATATAGCAGCTAGGATGTGAGGTTTGAATGCTGAAAGTCCAGGTTCTACAAATCAGGGCTGAGTAGGGATGCCAACAAACTGCATTGGAAGGGTGACGCATGAAGGAATATGTGTGACTAGCAACATTTATCCAGGAGATTCCAGCCATTCCCGCCAGCCAGCTATAAAACTTATAAGATGCCCTGGGCAGCCTAGCTCACCTTCTTAACATAGAAATATATAATAAAAACTTATTGTGATGGCCTGGGAATCTGAGAGGCTGAACCTGAGGAATCCTAGCCTGCACAAGAGTCCCTGCCTCCAGGGCCGGCTGAGCTGGGGCAGGGGCTTGAACCTGAAGGGCCCTCACCTGTGCCGGATCCTCAGGAGCAGACACCAGCTGAATCCACTCTGGCTCCGGAGGTGATTGAGGACCCGTTGCCTGCAGGTGCTCCTCTCCCAGCCCTGTCAGGGGAAGGTGAGGTTGCCTCTGGGTCCAGTAACCCTCCAGCCTCTCCTGAGCTGCAGAGGCTCAGGGCAGAGAGGTGGAGGGAACTAAGTTCTCTCAGGAGGAGTGCTCACCTTAAGGCCAGGAGAGGCAAGTCACCTGTGGACCAGGGCTGCCCCAGGCCTCAGAGGAGATAAAGGCCAGTCAGCCCAGCCCCAGGTTGCAGGAGCAACATCGTTGGAAACCTGTTCCTGCCAGCACCCTGACCTGCTCTTCTGGAGTTCCTGACCACGCCCGGCTCCTTGCCTTGGACCTCGCTTCGCCCCTGATGGACAGCCTCCAGACCCTCGACCCAGGACCGGACTCAGACCACGCTGCACGGTAACCCCCCCGGGACCTGCACACTTATGCTGGCCACTTTGAACGTCTTGGTGGAAAGCAGCACACAACTGACAGTGAACCCAAAGGAGAGGTGAACTTTATAAGCCCCAAACTTCTTCTCTGGCTTGGATTAAAATCTGAGCCAAAGAAGATAGCCTCAGCTTCCCTCCCACCCTCCTCACCAGCTGTTCCTGATCCCCCAAGCACTCCTGCCACTAGCTCCTCACTCCTACAACACCTTCCTAAACACCTTCCCCTTTCCCCTTAAAGCCTTAGTTTCAGGCAGCAGGAGAAAGAGCAGTGCATGGAGATGGAGGAGGAGCGAGGGTGCCCTGCCGCGTGGGCATCTCGTGCCACAGCTGCTTCCACCTCCCAGTATGATAAGGATTTAAGGGGAGGCAAAGGGTGTTTGGGGAATTGCAGATTGGCTCGGAAGAGGAACTAAGTGGCTTCCTAGTTTTGGGGAAATAACTCAGCTCATTTCTGAATGAACCCAAGATGAGTTGGGACAAACTCACAGCTGCCTGCTCACAAGAAATAGTTATAACCTCTGAGGCTTTTCAGAACTGGATATGGTGCCTCCAATCACAAAAGAATTCATATTTGATACTACCTTTCAGAGTGAATCTGTTGGTACATGGTGTGAATATATATGTTGACTGAATATTGACTGTTTATAATTCCACTTAACTTTATTATGAAGATGATTCATCAGTAAAATTGATTGCATGACAAGTATTTAAAACGTGGCAAAAGAACAATTAAAAAACCCCCAGCATGTACCAGGTATGTGTGTGTGTGTGAGCGCGCATGAACACACACACACACACATTTCCCATGATGCAGCAATCTTCCCTTGTACGTTTTGGAAGGCGGGGTGATGCTGGAATAGCGGCTTTTCTGCCTGACACACATTGTCTGCTTCTGGACCTGCCTTGTCAGACTGCATGCTTGCCAACACTGATATATCAAAGGGGTCAGGTCAATAATGCTTCAACATAAAGTGAGCAGGACAGGTTCAAATAGCTGTACAGAGAATTCTGCACTAAGAAGTACTGGGAAAATCCGAAGTAAATTCAATGGCAGACAAATTGATTTTCTGACTCTATCCTAGACAGCTGTTTGTTTATTTCTTGATTTGGAAGAAGCTTGTATCACAGTCAAGGCATAAGATGAATGGAAAGTAAATATGGGCACAATCCGACACAATGCTCTTCTAGGAAGCTGCATTGGACTGAACAGATTTCTTTGCAAAGCCCCCACATATTTGAATGGAGGTCAAATAATACAAGAAAATCCTGATGAATCCTGATGGAGTGATTTTCTCATCCCAAACAAAAGGGTCGACTCTTTCCCTTTGAGAGGTTCCAAGTTCCAACCTAAAGAGAGATAAGGCTGCAATGGAACTTGCCAATAGATCACATCAAAGTATAGGGCTTGGAACCGGCCACCCTCCTCACTCCATTTTTGAAGTGGTCCTTCAAGGCAACCATTATTTATCATTAATAATATTTACTTTATGGGCTGTATGCTAACACAGCAATTTGACTTCACTCCCAGAGGTGCATTCCATTGTCTCTCGAGACAGATGGATGCCTATAACCTACAAAATTTACTTCACGTATATATTCCAATTGAACACATTCAAATTAGCAGTGTTTTCTTAAATTCAAATATTCCATAGAGGTCATTTAATCCAACCCAACTCAGTAGATGAGCTACGGAGCAGGATGCAACTACAGCAGGGGTAGGCAAACTAAGGCCCGGGGGCCGGATGCGGCCCAATCACCTTCTCAATCTGGCCCGCAGATGGTCCAGGAATCAGCGAGTTTTTACATGAGTAGAATGTGTCCTTTTATTTAAAATGCCTCTCTGGGTTATTTGTGGGGCATAGGAATTTGTTCATCCCCCCCCCCCCAAAAAAAATATAGTCCGGCCCACCACATGGTCTGAGGGACGGTGGACCGGCCCACGGATGGAAAAGGTTGCTGACCCCTGAACTAGAGTATTTCCGAAAGACGGCTTTCCAGGCTCTGCTCAAATATCTCCAGTAAAGAAAAGCCTTCAGCAGAGCGTTCTGAACAGCTTCCATTAGGAAGCTTTCCTGATATTTAGATGAAATCTGCCTCCTTGCAATTTCCACACATTAGAACACAAACATCAAGTCCAAGTTTTGACCCTTGGCATCCTCTGGCAGGGCTAGGAAAGACCTAGGCCTAAAACCTCAGGAAGTCTAGATTAACTGAGCTAGATGAACCAATGGGCTGACTTAGGATAAAACTACTTCCTACGTTCCCATGTGCTGAGAAAGTCTGATTCTTGTAGCTGAAGAGGCTGCAGCCCTCTGAATGGCATCTTATAAGCTGATCTAAGATGCTGATCTAACTATTTGCTGGCCAAGGGCATTATCATTACGGTCAGGCATGAAAACAGAAATTTTATGAAATGGCCTAGGGGTACACTGGGAGAAGGTACCATAAGTTAGCGTGAAAGAGATAAAACCAAAAACCAAAGTCACTTTATTTATTGCTTTGAACTGATTTTTTTTTTTTAATGCAACATACCCATGGTCTGTGTTCCTTCATCCTCAATTGGCTTTTAAAGGTAAAGGTAAAGGGACCCCTGACCATTAGGTCCAGTCGTGGCCGACTCTGGGGTTGCGGCACTCATCTCTATTGGCTGAGGGAGCTGGCGTACAGCTTCCGGGTCATGTGACCAGCATGACTAAGCTGCTTCTGGCGAAGCAGAGCAGTGCACAGAAATGCTGTTTACCTTCCCGCCAGAGTGGTATCTATTTATCTACTTGCACTTTGACGTGCTTTTGAACTGCTAGGTTGGCAGGAGCAGGGACCGAGCAACGGGAGCTCACCCCATCGCGGGGATTCGAACCGCCGACCTTCTGATAGGCAAGTCCTAGGCTCTGTGGTATAACCCACAGCGCCACCAGTGTCCCTTAATTGGCTTTTGTTGTTGTTTAGTCATTTAGTCGTGTCCGACTCTTCAGGACCGCATGGACCACTGCACGCCAGGGACTCCTGTCTTCCACTGCCTCCCGCAGTTTAGTCAAACTCATGCTGGTAGCTTCGAGAACACTATCCAACCATCTCGTCCTCTGTTGTCCCCTTCTCCTTGTGCCCTCCATCTTTCCCAACATCAGGGTCTTTTCCAGGGAGTGTTCTCTTCTCATGAGGTGGCCAAAGTATTGGAGTCTCAGCTTCATGATCTGTCCTTCCTGTGAGCACTCAGGGCTGATTTCCTTAAGAATGGATAGGTTTGATCTTCTTGCAGTCCATGGGACTCTCAAGAGTCTCCTCCAGCACCATAATTCAAAAGCATCAATTCTTCGGTGATCAATTGGCTTTTAGAAAGGGTTAAAACAAATTCATGAAGGTAAAGGCTTCTGTGAACCTCTGAGGTAAAGGGGGGAACCTCAGTGTGTAGAAGCAGCCTTAAACTAAGTGCAGGGAACAAATCCTAGGGGATTCTCATATGCTGCTCTGTAACTTCCAAGGGTATCTGACTGGCCACTGATGATAGTCAACTTCATGCCCTTCCTATTGTTCTGTCTGTGCAAGCATTGCAGCTTGCCAGGTAGAAAAATCATCCTCTCCTCCCCTGTGCACTGTTCTGGGGGTTCTCCTGACCACCACCAACCCCAAGATAGGAGAAGGGGAAAAAGCCCTTGGGACATCTTAGGGTAGACTTCAAAATGGATTTATTTCGAAATAAAGGAAATGAGAATGGCAAACATTCACTGCTCCCCACGTGCAGTCCAGACAACAAACAGGGTGCCGTCTGCCAAAAGCTATCGAGATCTGTGTGCTACTTGTTTACAAGGTTGTTATTATGCCCAAAGCTCCCACCCACTTGTCCTGTTCCCCCTACGCAATGATTATTTTCTTTGTTACGGCAATCGCTCCACCCGCCCCCCATGGCTTCCTGCTAAGGTCAGCTGTTTTTCAGAGTCCACTGGTTTTCCAGTGTTTGTGATATCTTTATCGAGCCCGAATAATATTGCTATCTCGGGTGAGTCTTAACACTCATCAAGAAGAAATTCAGAGCATTTAAATGATGACGGGTTGTAGCAAATCAGTCTGCAAGAACATCAAAGTTTACACACATGCACACATTCACAAAACACACACACGCACACACACAGAAAGAGAGAGAGATTCTAAAGAATGTAAGCAAGACAAATAGTCTTGATACTTTGCTTCACTGTCAGTAGCACTCTGGGGTTATTAGAAGCACTTCTTTATGCGCCGTAAGCAGAACAATAGTGTAGAAGGAATGATTAAATACCAGCTCTCTGAGAAATAGACATCTCATTGTGGCAGACCCAGCCTCACCACTGGGTGGTTTTGATAAAGGCAATATGAGTTGATAACTGATACAGTTTGCCAGGGAAGTCATCTGGGGATGCTGACAGCTACTATGGTTTAATAAAATCATTAGAATGTAAATGTTTTTATTGCAAAATAAAGAGCCTCCAGCAAAGTTGACACTATCGGAGCTCCCACCGCTGAATGAAAGCGCCGATTAGCATTCAAATGATATAATGATAGTCTGGTTATCTTTATTAAAATTTTTCAAATCGAGTCTTCATTTTGCATGATTGAGTTTTAAACAAATGCAATATCCAGTAGTATGGTAAGCTGGTTGGGACACTCTTGAAATAATTAAAGCATGTCTTTTATTTTATTTTACTTTATTTTTTTTAAAAAAACATGCATTTCATAAGCCGCGGATTGAATTTGCCGTTTTTAATATGACAATATCTTGTTAGCTTTGCATAAAAACAGAGATGTCAGACCATAATTATTGAAAGTTTACAAGTTTTAGACATATGTTTCGTGGTGCTGATTTCAATTTTCTGAAATGTGACGATATGCGTCAGTTGGTAAAATATAATCAAAGGATGTATTGATGGTCTCCCTTAATTTCACAGTTGACTCTTACCCCATAATTGATGATAAATAATATGTTTGATTCAAAGAAAAATGATGTTTCGCTCCCCTAATGTTTCACCAGTACACAGAAGTTCAAAATTGTTCATTGGTAACAAAGCAGAGAAACAAAGGGGGAAAGGAATCTCTTAGACACCCATTATTTTTGGGTAGCTTTGTGGAAGTATCTTTCAGTTTGAGGCTGGGCTTACCTGGAAACATATGCACTCAGACCTCAGTGTCATCTAGAGATACCAGGAAGAATAAAAAATTGTATGGGAGTGATAGGCGATATGGAACTGCCTAAGTCAAGAATAAATTTCAAGGAATCTGGTTTTGGGCCTTTTCCTGGTCAATAAAGTTGTATCTTCTGCAACCTCCAGCAGAAGAAATCTGGGTTGGGAACTTTCCTTTCATTGTGGCCAATGCAGTATTTGTGAGAAGAACTATGAGAAAGCTTAGACTTTAAAAATCCAGTAGATGAGAAATTATAAGTTGATACTGTAACAAAATATTGTTGTGAGAAGCACTCCTGATCAAGGTATCAGCCAGCCAGGCGTGTGCCATTTTCCAGGATACTCCATTCCATTTCCCTTACTTCCTGCCCCCAGTCTTCATTTGGCAGAAGCCTACTGGCTCTTCAGCTTTCCCCTCAAAGTTATTTTTGTACTTCAGGAAACCTGAAGTTTTGTATTTATCCAAACATGCAGAGGCAAGCTGAGGCTCCAATAGTGAAGCTGAGGCGCCAATACTTTGGCCACCTCATGAGAAGAGAAGACTCCCTGGAAAAGACCCTGATGTTGGGAAAGATGGAGGGCACAAGGAGAAGGGGACGACAGAGGACGAGATGGTTGGACAGTGTTCTCGAAGCTACAAACATGAGTCTGACCAAACTGCGGGAGACAGTGGAAGACAGAAGTGCCTGGCGTGCTCTGGTCCATGGGGTCACGAAGAGTCGGACACGACTGAACGACTAAACAACAACAAACATGCAGAAACTTTTCTCTTGTACATGCGTGGTGGTGTTGTGGCTACATCAGGTTCCATGCTCTGGGAATGAGTTGAGTGGGAAACGGTTTCGGTTTCATGGGTCAGATTTTTATTGGGATCTGCCTTGTGGACTAAATTTGGTTGGGGGAGGCGCATGCGAGGCCACCCATCTGTTGATCACATGATGATGTAACAGGTGAGTTGTCCAGACCACTTGTCAAAATCCAGCCAGTGCGGGGAGCACTGAGCAAAGGGTGGCAAAGCACTTCTTTCTCTCCTTATCAATGTCGTGGAACCCAAGGATCTAGACATCTGTGCCCCAGGCCTGAAAGCTGCCTCAGTTGCTGGACAGATCCGGGATTCTCAGGTCTATAGCAGTAGAAGAAACACCAACCCAGACAGAAACATCATTGTTTGTTATGCTCATGATTAGCTGTAGGTGAAACTACATTTTTTTAAAATAATAATTTTCATTGAGTTTTCCATATCACATTCTGTTACATAACTCTATACCCTAAAACATTGATCAAACTGAGCATCGACCTCCTTCCCTCCCTCTTTCTGACTTCCAAACATCTTTACTAAATTCTTAGCATTTTTATAGCCACTTTTTTACCTTCTATCTTCTTTTTATATTTCACCTCATTATATGTAAATGAGTTCCTTATATTCACATTACAAAACATTTCAGCTCAAGCCTACAAACATTTTCAGATGTTTACAATGTTCTTTCATATAAAATATAAATTTGCTCCAGTCCCTTTGAAAAAGTTTGTGGCGTTGATTCCGGATCTTCCCTGTCAACTTTGCCAACTCTCCGTATTCCACCATCTTGATCTGCCATTCTTCCAATGTTGGAAATTCCTGCTGCTTCCATTTCCGAGCCAGAAGTATCCTTGCAGCCATTGTGGCATACATAAATGTAGGTGAGACTACATTGAAGAAAGAGGGACCAGAACCGTAACAACATAACAGCGTGCTGAGCAGGCATAGGCATAGATAGCCTTATCTTCCATGAATTTGTCCAATCCTCAATGTATAAATTGCTGCTCAAATGCCATTTGAAAGACGAAGAAGTAAAGTCGGTTATGATACATTGGGCCAAAGATTTTGGGTATAACATACAGTTAAAAGACTGGGGAAAACTGTGTAAAGAAGGATTAAAATTTACAGCATGTCATGCTTTGAAAGAAAATGTGATGAAAATGATGTATAGGTGGTATATCACCCCTGTGAAAACAGCTAAAATGTATAAAGCAAGTAATAAATGTTGGAAATGTAAAGAAAAGGAAGGAACTTTCTATCACACCTGGTGGGAATGTAAAAAAGTGAAAAACTTCAGGGAAATGATATATAATGAGATGAAAAAGATGTTGAAATATACATTTATTAAGAAACCAGAAGCATTTTTACTTGGCATTGTGGGAGATGATATTAATAGACAGGATTGTAAGTTGTTTTTATATGCAATGACTGCAGCAAGAATATTATTGGCACAGAAATAAAAGCAAGAAGAACTACTGATGAAAGAAGAATGGTGGATGAAATTAATGGACTATGCAGAATTAGATAAATTAACAGGAAGGATTCGAAACCTGCGGGACCAGAGATTCTTAGAAGACGGGAGTAAATATATGAACTATTTGAAAAGCCATTGTAATGAACAGATTACGCTTTGTAGGACTGCAAGAAGTTCTGTAAGGAGGACTATGTGAAATATTGCAAGAAAGACTATGAAGAGAATGATTAGTTAATGATAATTAAGAGTAATAGAGAAATTAAGAAACGCAGAATAAGTGATAAAGAATGGAAAATCATCAGAGGTTGTTGACGGAAGTCTAAAATATTGTATAAGATAAGAAGTTCTGTTAAACGATTGTTGGAAATGATATGTAAAAAAACCAATAAAAATGTGTGTGTGTGTGTGTGTGTGTGTGTGTGTGTGTGTGTGTGTGTGTATATATATATATATATATATATATATATATATATATATATATAGAATTTGCATGGCGAGTTCCTGCCTCCCCCCTCAGAAATAAAGACATGAGACACGAGAATTCAAGTTAATGGGTCAAATTAGGCCACAACTTTATTGATTACAGGAATTGAGCGGTATTGGCTTAGGCATTGGTCCTAACAACTAACCGGCTTCAGGCTGCTTGCTTGAAGACCGGTGAGGGTTAGTCACTAGTGGAGGGAGTCCTGCTGAAGCACGTCAACTAGGAGCTCGGGGGCGTGCCGTGGGCCCACACCTCCATAGGCTTAGGACAAGGCCACGCCCCCCGGAATCCTTTACCGGACTACCCTTTGATTTGGGGGAAGGTGATGGCGCTTCCTTCCCCCCCTTCATCTGCATAACAATAGAACAATGCCCCTACCAATGCCTAACCGCCAATACTGGGGAGTTGTGACGGATTGCTACGAGGTAGGCGAAAACCAAGTGGCTGGTGCCAATCTGCCAAATGGAAAAAATCCTACCAGGCCCCTTGACGGCGACCAACCAAAGTTCATAGCAACATCAGAGAGCCTAGCCTAACGGGTGGGAGGGTTGGGAAAACCTGGTCAGCTGGCTGCAGCGGGGGGGAAGAGGGAGACCCTCGGCCGTGCCAGACCTAAGTACGGCGAGGCCACACACCCTGGGCCAGCCGATTGGCTGGCCAGGGGATGACGCGTCCGAGGATTCCCTGGCATCGCGGGGGCTGAAACCAGTCCCCACGAGTGTGGGGAGGGGTGTTAAGCCCGCAACCCCACCTCCTCTCTAGTTCGGAAGTGGCTTTGTCCAATCCTCTTCTAATCCATTCAAGTTGGTGGCCATTGCTATTTCCTGTGGGAGCGAGTTCCACACTTTAGCTATTCGCTGTGTGAAGCAATACTTTCTTTCTTTCCCACTTTCTTGACGCCCTACATAATTGTATAAACTTCTACATCATGCCACTTCTGACGGTTCTGCTAAACTGAAAAGCCCTGAGTGCTGCAACCTTTCCTTCGAAGGGGACTGCTCCAACCCTGATTTTTGCTGTCTTTTTCTGAACCATAGCAGATAAAGCTTCTGGCTCCTACGTCTGAGTTGATTTTCTGCTGAAGCAACAGCTCCTTTAGATTTTTAGCTTCCGTTGGCTTCCCCCCATCTACCTCCTCACTTCAACAGGTCCTGGGGGGCCTTCTCAGTGCACCCCTGCTGCTGTGTGGACCCTCAACAGGGCACCCACCATACTGCCCCATGACACCAGCTGTGTTCAAGCCCTTCTGAATTCGGGAAATGGACAAAAAGATCAAAAACACTACTGGAATGCTGGGGTAAATGTACCTTAGCTTGATCTTGGCAAGGCAACTTTTAATGCTCCAGTAACAGAGATTATATGTACGGCAACAAAAATGAATACTTTCAACGTGCCAGATTTTTTCAGGGAGCAAAATGCACTGTGTTACCCTTATAATAAATATAGAGGGTTGGAGGGAAACCCCAAATCTCATTTATAACTTCTTCTGACAATCAAACCTTTCAAGATTTAATAATTGGAGCAAGGTTGGGCAGTTACAAAGTTTTAGCAGTTTATAAAGCAGAGCTTAAAATGGAAAAGTAATAAATGTTTACCAAATGGGTCGTTCTGCATTAGCGAGCATGTGGCGTATCGTGGTAATTTGTAGTCGTTTGCGTTCCATAAGTTACATTAAAATACGTTTATACAGGATGGCATGAACTAGTAAAATGTATACACACACACACACATACACAGGCAGGAAAGGCATACATTCCAGTGCTTACATTGTAAAGCTATTTTACGGAATATACTGTGCTTTTATACGTGCTCTAGGAGAGGTCAGAAAGCAATATGAAAGAAAAGTTCCAGGGGGGAAAGATTTCTTTTTCTGAAAAAAGAAGTGAAAAAATTCCTTGGTTTACTCTCACTGGTGCATTTGTCTTTGTTAACAGCACAAGTTATGTTTTCTCTCTTTTACCTTTTATATCTGGGGTCCCCAATGTACTGCCCATGGGCACCAACATTCCCCCAGATGCACTTCTTAGGATCTGCCAATGTCCTCTGCCCCTCCTATGTTTAAAGAGTGTTTTGTGGGAGATTTTCTTTTGCAGCGGGGGGGGGGTCCTCCTTTTTGTCTATACAGTGGTACCTCTAGTTACGAACTTAATTCGTTCCAGAGGTCCGTTCTTAACCTGAAACTGCTCTTGACTAGAGGTGTGCTTTCGCTAATGGGGCCTCTTCCTGCCACTGCACTGCTGGAACACGATTTCCATTCTTATCCTGGGGCAAATTTCTCAACTCGAGGTAACTCTTCCAGGTTAGTGGAGTTTGTAACCTGAAGCATTTGTAACCTGAGGCATTTGTAACTCGAGGTACCACTGTATATTGTTCGCTTTTGGTGTGTGTAGGTTTTTGCCACAGTTTGTTGGATGAGTTTTAAGCATTGCCAGCTTTCCCTTTGTGAAATTGATATTTTGTGATGCCCATTACAGTTTCTTACATTTCCAGATCTGCCCCCAGGCCTCCCCAAAATAAGGTTCCAATAATAATAATAATAATAATAATAATAATAATAATAATAATAATAATAATAATAGTAATACAGTGGTGCCTCACAAGACGAAAAGAATCCGTTCCGCGAGTCTCTTCGTCTTGTGGTTTTTTCGTCTTGCAAAGCAAGCCCATTAGTGGCTTAGCGGATTAGCGCTATTAGCGGCTTAGTGGGCTTAGCGGATCAGCTGATAAGCGGTTTAGCGGCTTAGCAGATCAGCTGATAAGCGGCTTAGCGACTTAGCGGATCAGCTGTTAAGTGGCTTAGCAGCTTAGCGGATCATCTGTTAAGCGGCAAAGCGGATCAGCTGATAAGCGGTTTAGCGGATCAGCTGTTAAGCGGCTTAGGGGCTTAGGATCAGCTGATAAGCGGCTTAGCGGCTTGGGAAAAAGGGGGGGGAAATCCCGCAGGAACTCGCAAGACATTTTCGTCTTGCGAAGCAAGCCCATAGGAAATTCGTTTTGCGAAGCACCTCCAAAACGGAAAACCCTTTCGTCTAGCGGGTTTTCCGTCTTGCGAGGCATTCGTCTTGCGGGGCACCACTGTAATAATAATGTACTCCAGCCATCTGGCTGGGTTTCCCCAGCCACTCTGGGCAGCTCCCAACAAAATATTAAAACAGAGTAAAACATGAAACATTAAAAACTTCCCTAAACAGGGCTGCCTTCAGATGCCTTCTAAAAGTCAGATAGTTGTTTATTTCCTTGAAATTTGCTGGTAGGGCGTTCCACAGGGTGGGTGCCACTGCCAAGAAGGCCCTCTGCCTGGTTCCCTGTAACCTCATTTCTCACAGTGAGGGAACCACCAGAAGGCCCTCAGCGCTGGACTTCAGTGTCCGGGCTGAACGATGGGGGTGGAGACGCTCCTTCAGGTATACTGGGCTGAGGCCATTTAGGGCTTTAAAGGTCAGCACCAACACTTTGAATTGTGCTCAGAAACGTACTGGGAGCCAATGCAGGTCCTTCAGGACTGGTGTTATATGGTCTTGGCGGCCACTCCCAGTCTAGCTGCCACATTCTGTATTAGTTGCAGTTTCTGGGTCACCTTCAAAGGTAGCCTCACATAAAGCGCATTGCAGTAGTCCAAGCAGGAGATAACTAGAGCATGCACCACTCTGGTGAGACAGTCTTCAGGCAGGTAGGGTCTCAGCTTGCATATCTGATGGAGCTGGAAGCCCTGGACACAGAATTGACCTCCACCTCCATGGACAGCTGTGAGCCCAAAATGACTCCCAGGCTGCGCACCTGGTCCTTCAGGGGCACAGTTACCCCATTCAGGATCCTATGATGTATGGATTTTCAGTAGACATTATTGCAATTCCTACCTGGACACACACACAGTGAAACATGTGGGCACTGAGGTTTGTGTCTACATATGCCAGATCCACATGGTTTCCCCCCCAGTTAGTAACCTCTACTTCTTCACACTGGTCATGGCCACTGGTCCCATCACCTCCTGGCAAATAGAAGGGGAAGAAATGGAGGCAGTGAGAGATTTTACTTTCTTGGGCATAGCTGTCAACTTACAGATTTGAAAATAAGGGACCAGCAGCCTTGAAAATAAGGGACCAGCTGCCAAAATAAGGGACCTGCAGCCTCACCTGTTCCAGGCACTCCACTCTTCCTGTCCTCCTGCAGTCTGGTCAAACTCATGCTGGTAGCTTCGAGAACACTGTCCAACCAACTTTGTAACTAGAGGTTCAACTGAATAGAATCTGAATCACATGCACCACAAGGCCTATGCAGCCTCAACTTAAGATGGCTCCCCGGCCTGGCTTTGCACTGCAAAGTTTGCAGCAGCATGTGCAACAAAATGGCGTCCAGCATTCAAAAAACCCCTCAGCTTGCATTAACTAGCCACACACAAGGCATGCAAGCACCACCCCCCAGTCGTTCTTAGACTTCTTATTGGGTGAGCAACACAGCCAAGCAACACAGTTGGAGCCTCCCTCCTCTCTGGCCGGCACGGAGGGAGGGAGAGGAGCTGCTTCCTTTGAAATTTAAGGGACATCATTCAAGGGACATTTAAGGGACATCCATCAATAAGGGACAGCAGCGGGACATGGCGCTGGAATAAGGGACTGTCCCTTCAAATAAGGGACACTTGACAGCTATCTTCTTGGGCTCCATGATCACTGCAGATGGTGACAGCAGCCACGAAATTAAAAGACACCTGCTTCTTGGGAGAAAGCAATGACATACCTAGGCAGCATCTTAAAAAGCAGAGACATCACCTTGCCAACAAAGGTCCGTATAGTTAAAGCTATGGTTCTCCCAGTAGTGATGTATGGAAGTGAGAGCTGGACCATAAAGAAGGCTGATCGTCGAATAATTGATGCTTTTGAATTATGGTGCTGGAGGAGACTCTTGAGAGTCCCATGGACTGCAAGAAGATCAAACGCATCCATTCTTAAGGAAATCAGCCCTGAGTGCTCACTGGAAGGACAGATCCTGAAGCTGAAACTCCAATACTTTGGCCACCTCATGAGAAGAGAAGACTCCCTGGAAAAGACCCTGATGTTGGGAAAGATGGAGGGCACAAGGAGAAGGGGACGACAGAGGACGAGATGGTTGGACAGTGGTCTCGAAGCTACAAACATGAGTCTGATCAAACTGCGAGAGGCAGTGGAAGACAGGAGTGCCTGGTGTGCTCTGGTCTGTGGGGTCACGAAGAGTCGGACACGACTAAATGACTAAACAACAACAACATCCTCTTCACGCAGTGCATAATTAAACTATGGAACCAGAGGAGGGTAGAGGACTATTGACCTCAAATACTACTCGCTGGTTTCCCACAGTCATCTGGTTGGCCAATGTGAGAACAGGATGCTGGACTAGATCAGCCATTGACCTGATCCATCAGGCTCTCCTTATATTACAATTCCATAATGCAACAGGTAATCCAGTGCTAAAGGAATGTTAGAAACTGGAAGCACTCTCATTGTAACCTGGAAAACTAACACAACGGTGTCCATGTTGGACTGCAGCATAGGCAGAGTTCTGAGAAAGCAGTAGGGCTTAGACTGGCAGAGCCAAGAGAGGAAAACTGGAACATGCACTGCTTCACGTGAGGGGACAAAATGCTGGAAGAAGGAGCTTGTGAGAATGAGAAACGGTGTATGTGGCCAACAGCTGTCGATGTGAGAGCTTCACACCTTAATCTGATTAATCATCCAAATCATCTTCAGGCTGTTATTTTAAATCAATTTCTTTTTACCCTTTTAAAGAGATATATATGGCAAAGAGTTGCTCTCTGTCTTATATCTGGCCCACTCCTAAATATGAGAAAATGATTAGATGGAATCCAAGCCCCTATTCACTTTCCTTTCCCAAAGCAATACAAGCAAATCTTGTAGGTTACGTTTGATTTCTTGCCTTCTAAGCTTCTAAGTACCCCGTAAGCAAGACCATAAATTTGAAAAAACAATTGCTATGAACTTTAAAACATTTATTTATTTATAAAAATATTTATATGCCGCTAATATTTTTTTAACCCCCTCCCCCCCCACAACAAAGCCGTTCTTATTTTGAAGAATTGCCTATAGTGCAACCAAATCTGATATCAGATCCTAAAACTATGGAACTCCTTTCCACTGGACTCATGCTTGCCCCTTAGATTCTGGAATTTAGGCATGCCCCAAAGGCCTCTTCCTTCATTACTGCCTTTATCTGATACAACAAATGGCTTGTGTCTCCAGAGAAACATCTCATATTAATCTGCGCATCTGTTCTGTCCATTGCACATTTTCTAATAGACCCAACTCTTTGTGAGGACCACTTTTTGGCAATGACGTACCTCTGAAAAGTAGTTTCAAATAATAAATAGAGGAATAAAATGAAGAGGTGGGAGCGGAGATTTGGATTCATTTTCCCGCGCCCAGAACAGATGGATACCGTTGCAGTGTCTCTTTTGAGTTCCATGCTTGCAGCCCTGACACCTAGCTTTTCAGCTTGGAGGAAATGCACTGTTTCAACTCTATGTCCAGTTCCTCCTGCATGTATGATTAGTACGAGCAGGTACAGTGTAGCACATGGGTAGGCAAACTAAGGTCCAGGGGCCGGATCCGGTCCGATCGCCTTCTCAGTCTGGCCCGTAGATGGTCTGGGAATCAGTGTGTTTTTACATGAGTATAATGTGTCTTTTTATTTAAAATGCATCTCTGGGTTATTTATGGGGCCTGCCTGGTGTTTTTACATGAGTAGAATGTGTGCTTTTATTTAAAATGCATCTCTGGGTTATTTGTGGGGCATAGGAATTCGTTCTACCCCCCCCAAAAAAAAAAATCGGCCCCCCACAAGGTCTGAGGGACAGTGGACCCGCCCCCTTCTGAAAAAGTTTGCTGACCCCTGGTGTAGCACATATATAAGACCACTGCCTTCAGTAGGTTTGGGTGCATCTGACACTGTGCTTGATTGCCTTCCTGGGTATAAGGAATGGCCTAGCATAAACAAATAGATCTCTCGGGAGCATTCTGAAAAGGCAGCAAATATTTCTCTCTTTGCATGCGTAGAGAAAGGCAATTGTCTTGTTTGGATGATGTCTTGTTAGAATATCTTACATCCCCGGAGGAGTTCCCTGATGACATGGGGTGGGAAAAGGGAGGGATACAGTTACCTCTCTAAGCAACGGCACCTCTTTTTTCAATAGCCACTTGGAAGGTGGGAGAGGAGGAAACCAACTAGCTTCAAAACGCGACCATGTTCATAAAACATAAAAATGGGCATGAATTGCCGAGGGGGTGGGGGGACACCACCTCAGAGCAAACCCATTTATATTGTGCTCGGGGGACTTTGAGGACCCAGCCAATCCATGCAAAAACTTGTGTGAGCTCGAAGGGTCCCTGCAAGATTAATCACCACTGTGATGCAGATCCGGTGCATTAGGTGAAAAGATAAATGTGTAAACCCCTGTGTCAAAACCCATGGTGTGGCCCACATGGTAATTCAGGGTCAGTAATTGAACTTCACTCTAATTATTCTGGAGAGATAATATTAACTTACAGTTGAGTGTGTGAGAGAAGAGTCCATAATTCATCACTCGGTGGGGCTCCTCATCGCATTGTGTTATTGAAATATGATGGCTCCCCTTTTATCCTGTCATAATGACAACTGATGTGCTTATTTTCTTTCTCTGTGCCTCCAGGGGATGATGAAATAGTAAGCAAACATTTCTTTCTCAGGAAGGAACAGCACTTTATCACACTGGCTTCGACTCTGAAAAAGCGCTTGCAAAAAATCACAGTTACCAGAACCTAAATTTCTTTCTTCACCCCAGCCTTCTGTGATGGATTATTTATCGACAGTCGTATCAAAAATAGCAAGATATCTTCATCTAAGACAGCCAGGCTTCTTGGTATTTTTTTAAAAAGGGTACTTTAACTTTTACTTAGTTCAGTCAATAGTTCACCCAGCTGTAGCTGGTTAATCGGTGGGTCTGAGCATTATACAAACATTTTCGATGCCAGTGTGTCACTGGAAACAGGAAACAGTAAATATAACCTTTCTTTCTGAGTAGTAGCTTTTGATTATTCAGTTGTATATAATCTCCTACTTCACTATCTCAAAAAGCCCTAGTATTTTTCTATTTTCTATCCTTATTCCATTTTTAACTGCTCTGTTGTCTTTTTTAGACTGCCAGTGTGCCCCACTGGCCTCTGTCATATGTTACTACAGCAATACAACTACTTCTTTATGGCTTTTTCCACATTGTTATTCCAATAATATGGGCAGGGCCAATTACATGGCTCCTTCCTATTTGACCATTGACTGGACTGGAGGGAGGGTAACGATTTGATGAGAAGTTACCCTGAGATGAAGCCATTGAGAAGTGGTACAATATGGCGGGGTTGTAATGAAAACATTTGTAACATCTAGGAGCTTAGGAGGCTGTACAAAGTGAAATAAATAGAATATAGCCAACTACTCAGGTGGGGTTATTGCCACCAACTCCTGTTTTGCCATATTTCTCTGGCTGGGCCGAGAGCACCCTTAAACTTTATAAGTCTTCTCGCTGTAGGCTGTGTTGAGGGTAAGGTGTTCTGGGAAATGACAGCAGGGGATGGTTTCTCCAATAAGCATACACATCACAGCTTTGCTAAATTTCCCAAACAGAATTTGCTTGATTCTTCTTTTTAGGACTTAGAGCAGCAAGACGAAAAACTACCTTATAAAGTTAAGCAAGGTAAGTGCTGTCACTCACACCCCACCAAGCTCCCAAAATTTAGAGGGCTATTTCCCCCTCTTCCAAAAATTCCTTCCCGCCACTTTTGCGGTGGGTGGAGCAAACGGATCCCTGAATATATTTCTGTGTGCGTGGGTGTGATTTTTATTCCTTTGTTAATTTAATTTAACAAAATGTATCAAGCGCTTGTTTGTAATAAAACCTCTAAGAGGCCCACCACGAATATAAATAGTGGCTCCAAGCTACTTCGGTCATGTTGTGTTGTGCTTCTCCACCCATCAGATGCAATGGAGGGCATTGAAAAAGCATTGCATATCCACATCAACAACACAATTAGCAGCCTTTTGCTGGATCAAGACAACTGACGTCTGGTTTGGAAATAGGAACTGTTATCATCCCCTCAAATGCAGTGCTTCCCAATGGAATCTGCCTGCCTATTCAACTGTCGGGCTGGATCTAGACATGTCAAAGAAGTGTTTCAGTTTAACGTGTTGTAAACTCATACAGGGAAATCCGGTAGGGAAAGACGGGACTCCACAGCGCCATTTGGTGTCACAGTGTTATATCACATTTGCAACACATATAAAATGCTTTTTTCTTTACCAATCTAGCCAAGTCCCCAGTCATCACATGTACAGAGGTCAAGTGTGCATGCTTATAGTCGTCAAATGATCCAGAACGTTTTAAACTCCATGAGGAACGATTGGCTCAGAAGTTTAGGGAACACAGGGAAAGGAGAGGGTGGGGAATCTAGCTTCTTTAAAACATTTCTGCTTCCTAAATATTGGAGGGATCTGATCAAGTTCACTTCAATTTTGCCTGCAGCAAATGTGGAGGTTCCACATTAATACTTCTGAGGATTTTCAGAGGGAAGCCAAAAGACTACTGAATTTCCCCGAGGTGGTTGCTGCACATGCCTAGGTTAAGACGGCTCAAATCGCGGACTTGTTTAACAAAGGTGAGAGGTGAATAATTACTTTGGTTTCTTCACTGTCTTTCTTAATTATTGCATTTGACCCTGTTGTCCGTAGGAAGCATTATAAATTCTGATAAAGTTCCATGAATGGGACATTTTAATGAACTACTCACAGCAGTCACCTGTCAGCAGCAAATATAGTGGCGAGAGCGAGCGAAAATTTATCTCCCCGGCACAATATGTAGCACTGATTTTTCACAGGGACCCAGACTAATTTAACTCTGCTGTTTTCTGAATTAACAAGGCTTGTCCTCAAACCTTTTGACATAGGAGCATTCTGTCCTGGTATTATTCTCTTGCTCACCTCCCCACCCCCCCTCAGGACACACTTTATTTAATCCATCTGGAGCCTGGGTAACCAAGTTCCTTTGCTTTCCCTGACCTCTGTGATTTATGTTTCATATTTCATGCTGTGGTTGGTCTTTCCCCCTTAAATCCCCCTTCTCTCTATTGTCAGGGCTTCCCCCTCCTTCTTTGGCCCCCCACTTCCACCCCCCCCCCCACCGCCCCGCCTCAAGAAGGAAGGATAAATACTTGACAAGTTGTTTGTTGTCATGCAAGCCCTGACACAGTTGGAGAGGAATATAATTCAATATGCCAGAACCTAAATGCTGATAGATCATTGGTTGCTGGTAGGCCAAAGGGTTGTGCCACTCATAATTTTTCCCCACTGTTACAACCTTTTGCGGAATTTGATGCATCTTTAGGTGGTAAATCATGCCTGGCACAATTCGTCTTTCACAAAATGCAAAAAGTGTAAGTGTACGTGAAGAAGAAAGTCAAATTCTGTGTTCTGCACCCGCCCACACGTGTTCCCCTTTATTGATCTGTTTGTACATGTATGTCTGAAAGAAAAAAAATTATGGAATTGGGGGCAGGTGGAGGAAGAGAAAATGGAACTGAAGGGTGGGGGTAGGGAATAATTTTTAAAAGACCATGTTGGAAATGCAATCTATCTTCTTTGACTCAATGTTTATATCCTTCTTATCAGATTCCTTGTTTAATGCCACACCCCCCCCATCCCATAAATCTGATGGAACACAATAGCATTGATAAAACGGAAGTAAATTCCTTCTATTAGTGACTGACAGCAATTGGAGCAAAATTAAGTTGCACTATGATATCGTTTTATACTACACACACACACACACACACACACACGGTGCAAATAACCTTGTTTGAATAATCACAGCCCATGTCCTTTTTAAATGATTTTTTTCTCCCCCATTTAAAGGGAGGCCTTTGATGTGATAATATTAATTCCCTCTGTGCTGGGAGAAAGGTGGGGGAAAACCTAGGAGAAACGGAAATTAAATGAGTAATGCACTGTCAGTCAATCTTTTAAACCGGCTCCTTATTAACAGCTAATCATTTTGTCATTTTGTCGCTCAAAGAAATGAATTTGATAGGAGGAGAAGGGAATGTTTTATGTTTATTTTCATTAAGCAGAAACAGTTGTGGAAATATTATATTATTATAGAGACACAGTGCATTTTAAGTGGTCTCTGTTCAGTGTGTCGCTATTTTTCTTCCCTGAATGGTATCTGATTGCTATAATTTTGAATAATCCCTGTATATTATATATTTATATAAATTGAAATGGATATGCATCTGGGGGTCTATTGTAGGATTCTAGCACTGGAGGATCATCAATGTTTCGTTAGCCTGTTTCTTTTCAACATGTTTATTCAGAAGTAATCAGTGTAAGTTAGCTGGCATTGCAGTGTAAAAAGCAAAGGCTTTGTGCCTCAGTTTTAGGAGTGGCCAGACCTAAAGGTTTGTGGACACATTTGGAATATTAAGAGAGTACTGTGGGCATCTTCACTTCAGTTACTTCTTTCCTCTTTCACCTGGTATATTTGGGTTGGCCTCAAACATCTGAAAGTGGTACACATGTGTGAGCAGCCATCTGTGTGCAATGGGTGCAGGACTAGGGCAAGAAAGTACTTCTTCACACAACATATAATTTCCTTAAGGATTTCATAAGATGTTGTGCAGACCCAACCTGGTACAGTGGTACCTCGGGTTACAGACGCTTCAGGTTACAGATGCTTCAGTTACAAATGCCGCTAACTCAGAAATAGTACCTCAGGTTAAGAACTTTGCTTCAGGATGAGAACAGAAATCGTGCAGTGGCAGCGGGAGGCCCCATTAGCTAAAGTGGTGCTTCAGGTTAAGAACAGTTTCAGGTTGAGAACGGACCTCCAGAACGAATTAAGTTCTTAGCCCAAGGTACCACTGTATACTCTGCATGAGTTTGGCCAAATTGCGGGAGGCAGTGGAAGACAGAAGTGCCTGGCATGCTCTGGTCCATGGGGTCACAAAGAGTCGGACACGACTAAACGACTAAACAACAACAACACCACCACTGTAAACACATTAGGGGTGGTAGGATCTGCCAATTTTGGTTCTCTCAGTTTCTCATTTCTCCAAGCTTAAATTCAGTTCTGCATATCTCTACAGCAAGTTGTGATAAGAAGAAGGAGGAGGAGGAGAAGAAGGAGAAGAAGAAACATTCTCTAGCATTTTAGCATCAGTTTCCCCCAAACAAACACATTTTTGTATACAGTTGTGACTACTGTACATATTTTTGCAAGCAATTTCTCCTAATATACAGGTGGCGACCACTTTACATTTCATTCCTGACCCCCGCACATGACAGCAAAACACACATAAGCCCACCCTGTCGCATTCCACCCCGTTTTCGGACCACTTCTAGGTCGGCAGCGATCATGCGCCAATCAGACATACGTAAAATGGTCGCTGCCTGACAATGCATTTTTTGTATATTAGTTGCATTGATCCGTTCATTTTGGGAGAAATGGAAAGAGTGGCCTCATTGGCCCAGAGGCCCAGTTAACCCCATGAGCATGAGGTGGGCATCTTAGCAAGAGGCAGAAAAGGGGGGGGGAGAGGAAAATCTCACAAGGGGGGGGCGCGGATTTTATTTTTTTTTTTTATAAAATTTTTTATTGCGTTTCTTTCCATAGGTAAACAAATTTGTTTGGACAACAATATACAAGAAACATTTTCCATATATATAAGAAAAAAAACATAGAAAAAAGAAAAGATCATCACAAAATTTCTTCAACAACTTTTTGGACCTCCTCACATCCTCTCAGCATTGCGTTCATCATTCTAACCAATTCAGCAATTTATTATCATATTTCCCGACTTATTATACCTTTGTATTTATTATGTTACCAGTTTCAAAAATTTGTAATTTAATTTTAACACTCTTAATAAACATAATATTTTGCTTCTAATTTGTCTCATTTTTTCCCATCAATACTTACTTTATCATTTACTTAAAATAAATTGCAGGAGCATAATGTTTCTTAATCGTGCACAGTCTTAGCACTCAAACAACTTATAATGTTTTTGCAAATAGTCCTTAAATTTTTTCCAGTCCTCCTCCATTGTTTCTTCGCTCAGATCTCGAATTCTGCCGGTCATTTCTGCCAACTCCATGTAGTCCATCAGCTGCGTCTGCCAGTCCTCCAGTGTGGGTAAATCTGGTGTTTTCCAGAACTTTGCGATAAGAATCCTAGCTGCTGTGGTTGCATACATAAACAAGGTTCTGTCCTTCTTTGGCACCTTCCGGTCCACCATGCCCAATAGAAAGGCCTCTGGTTTCTTAGAAAAGGTATATCTGAATACCTTTTTCAACTCATTATGTATCATTTCCCAGAAGGCCTTTACTTTCGGGCAGGTCCACCAGAGGTGAAAGAATGTCCCTTCTGCCTCCTTGCATTTCCAACACTTATTATCAGAAAGATGGTATATTTTAGCCAACTTGACTGGGGTCATGTACCACCGGTATACCATTTTCATAATGTTCTCTTTCAAGGCACTACATGCCGTGAATTTCATACCGGTGTTCCATAACCTTTCCCAGTCCTCAGACATAATGTTGTGTCCTACATCCTGTGCCCATTTTATCATAGCAGATTTAACTGTCTCATCCTAGGTGTTCCATTTAAGCAGCAAGTCATACATCCTCGAAAGTACCTTAGTCTTTGGTTCTAGTAACTCCGTCTCCAGTTTCGATTTCTCCAACTGGAAACCCACTTTTTTGTCCATTTTGAATACCTCTTGAATTTGAGCATAGTGTAACCAATCTCGCACCTTACCTTTTAATTTGTCCTGGCTTTGGAGCTTCCAATTGTCTCCAACTCTTTCAATCAGTTCCCAATATTTTGGCCAATAGGCCTCCATATTGGGCTTTTTTTTAGAAATCTTGGCTTCCACAGGTGATAACCACCTCGGGGTCTTGTTTTCTAATAAATCCTTATACTTCATCCATACGGCAAAAATTGATTTTCTGACAATATGGTTTTTGAACAATTTATGAACCTTCGCCTTGTCATACCACAAGTATGCATGCCAACCATACACATTATCAAACCCCTCCAGATCTAGGACATCGGTGTTTTCCAACAGGAACCAATCCTTCAACCAGCAAAAGGCTGCAGCTTCATAATACAACCTTAAGTCCGGCAGGGCAAACCCCCCTCTTTCTTTTGAGTCGGTTAATATTTTAAATTTTATTCGGGGCTTTTTGCCCTGCCAGACAAACTTAGAGATATCCTTCTGCCATTTTCCAAAACATTCCATTCTGTCCACGACCTGAAGGGTTTGAAATAAAAATAGCATTTTTGGCAAAACACACATCTTTATAGCTGCGATTCGGCCTGACAAGGTAAGTTTCAATCTTGACCAAATATCCAGATCCTTTTTAATTTCCAACCAACATTTTTCATAGTTATCTTTAAAAAGATTTAAATTTTTGGTGGACAAGTATACCCCCAGGTATTTCACTTTCTTAACCACACTTAGCTCTGTCTCTTTCTGATACCCCTCTATCTCTGTAGGTGTCAAATTTTTGACCAAAACCTTAGTTTTTTGTTTGTTTAACTTGAATCCCGCCACCCGACCAAACTCCAGGATAATTTCCAAAACTCTTTTTGTGCTAGATACTGGCTCCTGTACTGTCAAGACTAGGTCATCTGCAAAGGCTTTCAGTTTGTATTGTTTCGCTCCGACCTCTATACCTTGCACCAACTGGTCCTCCCTAATCATATTCAGCAATACCTCCAGAACAGAGATAAATAGCAGAGGGGATAAAGGGCACCCCTGTCGTGTCCCTTTTTCAATTAGAAGTTCATCCGACACCACATTGTTCACTATCAACTTGGCTTTTTGCTCTGAATAAATTGCTTCTAGTCCATTTTCAAACCCCCGTCCCACTCCCATCCCCTTCAAGTTTTTCTTCATAAACATCCAAGAAATGTTGTCAAATGCTTTCTCCGCATCAATAAAGATTAAGGCAGCCCTTGTGTTTCTAATTCTCAACAACTCCAATATATCAATAATGTTCCTGGTGTTATCAGACATGTGTCTACCAGGGAGAAAGCCTGCTTGGTCCTTGTGAATTACTTCGTTTAAAACGTTTTTAAGTCTACTTGCTAAAATGTCTGCAAATATTTTGTAATCCACATTCAGGAGTGAGATGGGACGGTAGTTCTTGAGCTGAGTCTTTTCCTTCTCTGACTTAGGAATCAATGTGATGAATGCTTCTTTCCACGTTTCCGGTGCCCTTCTCCCCTCCATAATCTGGTTGCAAACCTCCAGCAACGGTTGTAACAAACAATCCTTCAGAGTCTTATAATATTTGGAGGTGAGACCATCTGGGCCTGGAGATTTGCCAAGTTGCATATTTTGGATGGCACCTTCAATTTCCTGTTGAGTTATTTTACTATTGAGAATTGATCTTTTATCTTGACTTATTTTAGATAGTCCATTTGTCCTCAAGAATTGGTCTATTTCCGATTCTTTCTGAGGCCCCTGTGCATAAAGTTCCTTGAAGTATCTGTGGAAGCACTTTCTTATTTCTTCTGGTTTCTGAACTATTTTTCCTTGAATCTCCAGGTTTGTGACTGTGTTTAACTTTTGTCTTTTTTTCAATTGCCAAGCTAACAACTTTCCACATTTATTTGCTGATTCAAACGATCTTTGCTTCATTTGTTTAATTTTCCACTCAATCTCTTGATTAATCAATTTCGAATATTGTGCTTGATGGAATTTGATCTCTCTTAGCACCTCTTTTAACTTCGGATTAGTTCTCAACTTTTTCTCTCCTTCACTTATTTTCTCTAGAATTTTTTCCTTTTTTCCATTCCAAAATTTTTTCTTTATTGTATTCTGTTGTATCAGAAACCCTCTCATTACAGCTTTGCTTGCGTCCCAGATTATTCTTTTCTCCACCGTAGTGTTCAAATTTATTTCAAAGTAGTCCTTAAGCGTTTTTTGGGCCTTCTTAACAATCTCTTGATCTCTTAGCAAGGTGTCATTCATTCTCCATCTGAAGGATCCAGTTGGGAAAAGTCTCAATTCCATTTTTAAGGCGTTATGGTCGGAGCAGGTTTTTGGGCAGATTTCCACTTTTCTCGTTTTCGGGGCCAGCCCTCTAGATATCCAAATTTGGTCGATTCGTGTCCATGACAAGTGGGCATCAGAAAAAAAGGTTCCTTCTTTACCCAAGGGGTTCCTTGTCCTCCAGATGTCAATCAAGTCCATATTGTCTGTCATTTCAAAAAAGGTTTTAGGGAGTCTGCCGTCTGTTGTTAAATTTTGATTTTGAGATTTGTCCATATTTGTAGACACCACCCCATTCATATCTCCCATCACGATAATATTAGAATAGTCCAGGTAGTCCATCATTGTCTCATGCAGCTTCTTATAAAATTCTGATTTTCCATCATTTGGCGCATAAACTCCTAATATCAAAATCTTTTCCCCTTGTGTTTGGATTTCAATTGCGAGAATTCTTCCATGATCATCTTTGAATAAGAATTTTGGTGATAGGTTCTCCTTTGCATAAATTACAACACCTCTTTTTTTGACTTTGTCTGATGAGATAAATTCTTGACCAAGTCTTTTATTAATTAATACTTTCCTATGGAGCCTGGTCACATGTGTTTCTTGAAGGCATATTACATCCAATTGTTCTTTTTTCAAAATATGGAATATCCTCCTTCTTTTTTCCGGAGAATTCCCGCCATTTATGTTCCAGCTAAGTAGCTGCAGAGACATCTTGTTCTATTTTAAACGTTCTTAAGATGGGGTGCCTTCCTTTTGCTCAGATCCCGAGGGTGCAGGCGTTGGCCCGCTTTCAGGCAATATTGGTGCTGGTACAGCTGGAAGCCAATCCACTCCTTTTTGGAGATCTTCTCCGTGGTCGTGAAGGAACTTTTGGTTATCTTCAGGTGTTCTAATTTTAACCTTCCTTTCTTTGTAGGTGAAGGATAGTCCTTGTGGAAACTCCCACCTATAGGGAATTGCGTTGTATCTCAGCAATTTTGCTAGTTCTGAATAGGTGGCTCTAAGATCCAACAGCTGTTTCGGGATATCTCTATAGATTTCCACCCTTTTGTCTTGTATTTCAATTGCTTTTTTGAAATGAAGACCTAGGATCTTATCCCTCTCTTCCTTTGATCTTAAAATTATCAAACAGTCTCTGGATCTATCTTTCTTTACCACTCTTCCCAGTCTATATGCCGAAACAATCTTAAAATCTGTGTCTTCCTTTATACCCCAGAACTTCGAAAATTCTTGTGTTAAGTATCCAATCAAGTCTCCTTGCTCAAGTTCCGGGATGCCTCTCAATTTGATGTTACTCTCGCGATTTTTCAGTTCCACCATTGACAGATAAACTTGTTGTTCACTCACCTGTTTGTGCAGGGGCTTAACTTCTCCTTTTATTTCTTCCACTTCTTTTTGTAGAGCTCCCACTTTCTGGATTGCTTCTCCAGCCAATTCCCGATTTTCCGCTGTAGCTCCTTGCAAGTTCTCTATAGCTTGTGTATGCTGGGAAACTTGATCAGTCAATTTTTGAATCGAGGAAGTTGCTTTATCTATCTTCAGAGACTGGTCGTCCACCTTCTGGTTTAGACTTGATAGTTGCTCCAATATTTGTTTAAGTAGTGTATCCGACCCACCTGCTGCCATATCTTCCTCAGTGGACTTCTCAGTTGTTTCCCTTTGTTCCCTTTGGGTCACCAGTACAGCTGGAACCGACGATCGGCGTCCTTGGGTCAATGTTGTTTGTAGAAATTGTGCTGGTTTTCTTTCCTTTTCTTTCTCCTTAGCCTCTTTAGATTCCTTAGCTTTAGATGCTCTTGTTCTCCCTGCACCACTCATTACACATCTGTCAGTGTTCAAGGTCAAATTGTCTATTGTTCCATGGGAAAGACAAATTCAATTATAAACAACCGGTAAAGTGGAATTCAAAACAAAAGTCAGTTCCCAGGATCTTATAATCCGAAAGCCCTGTAGGGGGAGTGCCACCAAGTTTTAAAGACAAAGAAGGAAGTAGTCCGCCATTAAAGTTCCAGAAATTTTTGGCTCAGTAAGTTCAATATCCAAAAGTCCCTTCAAAAATTCAAAATTCCCCAGAGCACCTTTTTAAAGTTCAACAAAGTTTCACAGGGGGTGCTTGCAACAATGTCCCAACCAAACTTTCCTGCTCAAATGTATCAATTATACTCCAGCAAAGTTTTCACAAAATTTGCAACTGTTTCCGCAGTTTAGCACAGTCTCTCTCTCCGGCAGCCCGACGATCTGACTCTTTAAAGATCACCCCAGGGGGGGGGGAGGTAGGAGGAGACCCCCCGTTACTCGTTCTTATGATCAAAGTCCCTTTCCACCTTCAGTTCAACAGTAAAAAGGGCAGATTTAATAGCACGAAAAAGTTAAAGCTTCCCAAAGTCCCGTTTCAAACGCTTCCGCTTTTAAAAGCTTTGCTTTGATCTTGTCAGCAATGTCGGAAGACGGACTTCCCTTTTTTCGTCTCCCGCTTTCAGCCAGATTTACGAAATTATTTGCCAAATTCTAGTCCCCTTTACTCACGGGTATGTTACTTGTAGTTGGTGTTGATTTTAGGAAGAAGGATCAGCGCTCATCTGTAACAGCTGCGCGGCTTCACTTCCGCGGAAAGAGCGATGAACTCACAGCACCGCCACCCCTCCTTCACTCCGGGTCTCCTTACGGGGTCCCTTCTGTGTTTTCGGAGCAGCTTCTGGTGCCCGCCGAGTCCCACGGCCACGGGCTCACTCTACCCGTGGTTTATCTTGATGGGTCGTCGCTATGCCGCAGCGAACGACCCTTTTCCGCAGAGCCCCTCTTCAGAGCTCGAAGAGGACCGCCATTACAGTTTCGCGCCGCCCCCGGAAGTCTGGGGGGCGCGGATTTTAAAAGTGCTCTCTATAGTATGGTTACCAGATTTTTTTCAATGAATCAGGGGACACTTTTTGGGGGGTGGGGGGAAGCTGAATAGCAACAGGGAGTCAGTAGTGGGGATGGTGAGGCAAAAGACCCTGGGCCCAAGCACACATGCATATTGTATAAAGGTGCAAAGCCTTTCTTTCGCAAGAGTTTTTTTTAAAAAAACTGGGCAATGGTGCGCCGCTCACCCATGACTCCCGAGGCTCCCCCAATATCCTCCACCTCCCCCCCCTTGTTTTGACTGATTGGGGGAGGCTCGGGAGTTGCGGACAGGCAGCCGTTGCCCAGGTTTTTTTAAAAAAACAACTCTGTGCATTTATGTTTCACAGGGTGCGCAAGAAGGGCTTTGCACCTCGCCTGGGAGAGAAACTGTGCGCCTTGCGCCCCTCCTGGGCAACGGCCACCCACTCACGACTCCCGAGTCTCCCCCGATCTGTTAAAACAAAGGGGGAAGTGGGCAGGAGATCTGTACCTCTAGACATCCCCGGTTCCCCTTTGGCAGTGGCGGCGGCAGCGAGCCAACTGCGCTACCAGGCTGGTTCTGGGCTGTTGAGACTGCCGCTGCCACGTTTCCCGGGGACAGATTTGCAAATCTGGGGACATTCTGGGGACGGAATTTGTCCGGGGACAGATATGCAAATCCAGGGACTGTCCCTGGGAACCGGGGACGTCTGGTAACCCTACTCTATAGCCTAGAGTCCGTCCCAACACAAGTATCTCCTGAGTTACCCCCCCCCCCAAATTAGCAACCTACCTGTACTCAGCCACCACTACTCTGTCTCTGCCAAGAGCTGTCCCTCCTTCACCCCTGTATTTTTCCATCTCAGAATGGAAAGGAGAGAGACTGTCATCCTAATCACAGAAGATTTTGGAAAGGGATGTGCTCAGTCTACAAACTCTGAAGCCTGGTGTCTGGCTGGGTTTTCAAATGTGGTTATTGGACCCCCTCAAAAGTGTTTATTTGTGACCCATTGGGTCCTTTTTGTGGGCACCGGAGGGAGTATTTGCAGGTGCCCTTGACACCTATGGGTGCTGCACTAGCAATCCCCACTATAGAGAGTGTGGTGAAGAAACTGCTTCTTGTTATAGCCGTGGAGTTGCTGGACGGTTGTGAATATTATGCACTCACCTGATCAAAGCCCTCTTGTGTTCCTTTGTCACATTCAGGACAGTTTTAACAGACTTCAACACTGTAAGCTGGTCCTAAAAGGAATAGCTGACACTTGCTTTGCTGTTTGATATGCTGCACTGGCTCACTAGCTTGGATGGCCCATTTTTACTCTCAAAGAAAATTCTTGTGCCAGCTTTCCTTTGCTCTGCAAAGGAAGTTTGGGTCATAGGGAGGCATTTTGCAGTTCATGCAAAAAGTTGAGAGCCTTTCCCAAACATAGGCAATACAGCAGAATGGGAATGCTTTGTCATAAATTTTCCCCTAAAGATTCTAAACGTGGTTGGGTGTTTCTTCTGTGGGTTTAAGGGAGGTCAAAAGAGATAGGATTATGACCATGATTTGTTAGTCACCTGATGCAGGAAAGTCTCTAGGAAACTTACAACCAAGTTAAAAACATACAAAAGCAATTAAAACATAAAAGGTAAAGGGACCCCTGACTATTAGGTCCAGTCGTGGCTGACTCTGGGGTTGCGGCACTCATCTCGCTTTATCAGCCGAGGGAGCCGCCGTACAGCTTCCGGCTCATGTGACCAGCATGACTAAGCCGCTTCTGGCGAACCAGAGCAGCGCACGGAAATGCCGTTTACCTTCCCACTGGAGCGGTACCTATTTATCTACTTGCACTTTGACGTGCTTTCAAACTGCTAGGTTGGCAGGAGCAGGGACCGAGCAACGGGAGCTCACCCCGTCGTGGGGATTTGAACCGCCAACCTTCTGATCAGCAAGTTCTAGGCTCTGTGGTTTAACCCACAGCGCCACCCGCAACCATCAATAATGAACAATAGCAACCATCAATAATGAACCATATTGAACCATATGGTTCAAATAATGTGCCATAGCAACCATCAATAATGAACGAGAAGTCTGATCAAAAATTCTCAATTGGTGACACACCAGCAACAGTGAATTTCGAAACACATTTTGTGGCTCCTTGTCAAGTGAAATATTTTAAGAATTCTAAGAGAAATCAAAAGTGTTTCAGAAAAACTAGAACAACTCTTTGATGTATGGGAGATTTTAGCAGTCAAACACAACAATGCGTATTTGTTTGTTAGTGTATGAAGGGGTTAAGGACCACAGAGTTCTAATTGCTAGAGTAGGCTCAGTGAAGTCACCTGTCTGTGTTGTGCATCCCTAATTTTTAAATCATAAGGGTTATTATATGTTCACAGCCCCAGCTTTTCTTCATGCTCTCTACTGGATTCAAGGCAAAGGATATGAGGTGCACCCAACTGGCAGTCACAAGTGATTACTCTGTATAGGAAGAACCACGTGGTTAACTTTTCAAGTAGGGCAGCTGGTTTTGATACCCCAGTTGGCTGGCATCCATCTGTCTCTGGAGACAATGGAAGAGGGTGCCTTTAGGGGCGAAGTCAAACCATTGGAGATTTACAGTGCCTGCTGTGGCAGTAGAGACTGATACAGGAGAGAGATATTTTGTTGCAGCTAGGGCAGATGAAGGTGTCCGGTTGTGCTACTGCAGATGCACGATGGTGTTTCTTCTTATTGCACTCCTCCCACCAGTCATTCCTTCTCTGGTCACTGTCTACTGGCCAGTAATGAATATCTCCTTTTTGGGCGAGGTGCTTGAGAGGTTGGTGGTGGTACAGCTTCAGCCATACTTGGGAGATCATTCACCACCTTGGTTGGTGATATTTGTTGGGAGTGAAATTGGGGGAGTGCAATCCTCTTTGTTCTCGTTGATTTCTTGGCAGCTTTTGTGACTTGTTGACCATGGTCCTTCTTCTGGAGGATCTCAGGGAGATGCTATGGGAGATGCTGAGTGATTCTGCTTGTACCTTCAGAAAGTAGTGACGGGAGGCTACTTTCAGTGCCATGAGATTTGTCTTGTAGGGTTCCACCCCCCACCCCACCTGGTTATTTAACAGGGACATCAAGCTGCTGGGAGCTGCCCTTGGGAGATTTGGAGTGATGTGTCCCTAATAATAATAATAATAATAATAATAATAATAATAATAATAATAATATTTTATTTATATCTCACCCTCCCCAGCCAAAGCCGGGCTCAGGGCAGCTAACAACAATAAAATAAGACAACATTTTAAAATCATTTCATTAAAAAAATACTTCAGATCAAATTAATGGCAACCGTTGGGTAGAGTTCTGTGAAGATTGCCAAAGGAGGGAGTCAGGCTGTGCCGTGGCCAAAGGCTTGGCGGAACAGCTCTGTCTTGCAGGCCCTGCGGAAAGATGTCAAGTCCCGCAGGGCCCTAATCTCTTGTGGCAGAGCGTTCCACCAGATCGGAGCCACAGTCGAAAAAGCCCTGGCTCTGGTTGAGGCCAGCCTAACCTCTCTGTGGCCTGGGACCTCCAAGATGTTTTTGTTTGAAGACCGTAAGTTCCTCTGTGGGACATACCAGGAGAGGCGGTCCTGTAGGTACGAGGGTCCTAACATGTGGATGACACTCAGCTTTATCTCTCTGTTCCATCTGAATCAGGAGAGCACAGGCCAATTTTATGCCACCCTGGTGTATTTCCTCTTTTTTGGGGGGGGGGGGTGAAGTCTAGGTGGCCACCTTACATCCATTTCAGTGGGGCATATTCAGGAGAACATCCCAGCAAGAGATGCACAGAGACATTAACCATGTTTAGAAACTCACCAGATTGATGAAAGAGATTGCGCCTTGGACTTAACAAGCCTATTTCCTACTATCTTTGTTGTCCTTGTTGCTGCAGTTCATCTTAAGAATTCGTCTGTGTTTATGAGGAGGGAGCATGTGAAGTTTCTTTTCATATTACCGGCTCATTTACATTAATCACCGGCCACGTTGTGTCTGTGTCATCTCCGTGCCACAGTACTTCATTAACTTCTAACTTCATTACAGACTAGGTTAAAAAGGAAAACGTGCCAGCCGCAGCAGCATCTTTATTCAAATGTGTGACCTTCATGCTTTATGATTTATTAGAGTAATATAGTCGGGGGCAATATCATCTAAACATAACATATTTATCAAGCGGATCTGCTCAGTAACTAGAGGTGATCATGAAGAAATTGAATCCCCATCGCTCATGTTTGGTTCGAAGGGGACTACCGCTTGTATGTTGCTGATGAAAATTTGGGTGGTGGGTTCATTTATTTATTTTGACAAATGGTTGGTTTCGTCTCAGATGCCAATTGCTGGGTTGCAGGCCTGCTCTTGGTGAATGTTCAGATTAGCAGAAAAATGATACCACAACGAAGTTAAATTTACCAAAAAGAGAAAAAAGACTGCTAACAGGGGACAAATATATAGAAAGTTTACAAAATGATGAGCAGTTTGGAAAGAGTGGATGGGAAGATTCTGCCTGCTGTCATCATTCTGAAACTGTAGGCTACCCAGTGAAATTGGCCAACTGTAGGTTCAGGAGGGAGAAAGTACAGTCATACCTCATGTTACATCCGCTTCATGTTACGTTCTTTCAGGTTACGTCCTGCGGTGACCCGGAAGTACCAGAAAGGGTTACTTCCGGGTTTCGCTGATCGCACAAGCGCAGAAGCGCAAAATGACGTCACGCGCATGTGCAGAAGTGGCAAATTGAAACTGGCATGTGCGCAGACGTGCCGCTGCGGGTTGCACTCTTTTCATGTTGCGAACGGGCCTCCGGAACGGATCCCGTTCACAACCAGAGGTACCACTGTAGTTCTTATTCACACAGTGCATATCTAAAAAATGGAAATCATCACTATAAGATGTGGCGGTGAGCACTTTTCAAAAGAATTAAGCACATTCATGGCATTTAGCAGAGCAATCTGAACCCACTTTTTGCTGGGCTTGGGGGAAGGTTGGATTAGACAGAGGTGTCTATGAGGTATCCTGGCTGGATTCTTGCTACTGAAAAAGTGAATATTCATTTTGTATGCCCCCCAAACACCATAGCCTTCCTTGATCTGCCTGTCCCCATTCCACCATGAGGAGTGAGTCAAGCTCATTTGGTGGCAGATCCTCCTCTTCCAAGTATCACTGCAAAACCTTGACAATTTGATTCTGCGTAAGGCATAGCATGCTGGTGGATGAAGAATTGCCCTGATCCAGGGAATCTCATTGTTAAGGGCAGGGTACAGCTACTGAGGATGCTGAGAGGATTAGTGTGATTCCCTGTGTGCTCTGATCAGGTTTTGAGTGGTGGATAGTGAACCTGCATGGATAACTAGTGTATCCTGTGAGCTGAGTGCCTGACCCTGAGCCATCAGTCTTAGCTGCCACCATGAGTTCTACCACCCAGAGGGCCCTGGAAAAAGTTAAGGAAAAGGCTGCCCTGAGCAGGCTTCAAAATTAGACCAGCACACCAGCTCCACTCATCCCAACAAGCAGGAGAGTATGGTATATGTACGCAATTCGATGGCGGTCTTGGTGAGGCAGATCCTGGCCTCTCCATCTCTCTCCTGCCCCTGTGGGCCCGGTATGAATTGCATGGGTCTGCAAATCCTGGGCTTTACTGAAGAAAGATGTAGCCACTAGGTGTATACTGTATTGCAACAGAACTTGTTTCCAGACCCCGCCTCCTGGCTCAAGACAGGTAATGACAGGCTCCCAATGTTTTCCATGCCCCAGGAAAACACTGATTCCTGAAAAACGAAAAGAATGACTCTTCTGTGTGCATCTATGTGTGAAAAGTGGCTGGGGCAATTGAATTCCACACTCTCTTCAATATGTCATCGTCTCAAGTTCCCACAGGCCCTGTGGGAATGGTTCTGGGTCAGCGGCTGGTATTGGGGCCCAGGCATTAGGAGTTTTCTTGGTCATCCCCCCAAGAAGTGATACCTTCCAACTGGGCAGAGAAGGAGCCACAAAGGGGCCTGCCACTCAACCCAGCTTGCATTCCTTGTCTTGGCTATAAGAGATGAACAACTACCTAACATTTAGAAGACATCTGAAGGCAGCCCTGTTCAGGGAAGTTTTTAATGTGTGACATTCTAATGTATTTTTGATCTTTGTTGGAAGCCACCCAGAGTGGCTGGGGAACCCCAGCAAGATGGGCGGGGTACAAATAAATTATTATTATTATTATTATTATTATTATTATTATTATTATTATTATTATTATTATTATTTATTAGCTACTGCATCTTAAAAAGCAGAGACATCACCTTGCCAACAAAGGTCTGTATAGTTAAAGCTATGGTTTTCCCAGTAGTGATGTATGGAAGTGAGAGCTGGACCATAAAGAAGGCTGATCGCCGAAGAATTGGTGCTTTTGAATTATGGTGCTGGAGGAGACTCTTGCCATGGACTGCAAGAAGATCAAACCTGTCCATTCTTAAGGAAATCAGCCCTGAGTGCTCACTGGAAGGACAGATCCTGAAGCTGAGGCTCCAATACTTTGGCCACCTCATGAGAAGAGAAGACTCCCTGGAAAAGACCCTGGTGTTGGGAAAGATGGAGGGCACAAGGAGAAGGGGACAACAGAGGACAAGGTGGTTGGAAAGTGTTCTCAAAGCTACCAGCATGAGTTTGACCAAACTGCGGGAGGCAGTGGAAGACAGGAGTGCCTGGCGTGCTCTGGTCCATGGGGTCACGAAGAGTCGGACACGACTAAATGACTAAACAAGAAACAACAACATTGGCTACTGCAACACTCAGCATGGCTAAAACAGACTTTTGATTGGGGTGATCTCATGCCAGGATTGCCCGCTCTCTCCAGCCATGGCAGCCACTGCGCTGCCCCACAAGTCAGTTGATGGTTTTAATAGGTTCGCTAGTCTGTGACTAATGAATGTGGATGTGATTAAAAAGATAACCTTCCCCCTTAAACAGGGGGAACCAATGACTGTTTCCAGGACAGAGGGTGCTTGGGAGAAGCTTTCCCCAGGCAAAAATCCGAAGGTTTTCCAAACCCAGCCTATTACCCTCCCCATCCTCTCAGTTTTCTGACTACCTTTGCTGCCCACAAAATAACATAGTCAGAGTAAATGGTCAAATAAAGAGAAAGAAGGGTAGGACATTATTGCATTGTTTAAAACCTTCACAACACATGTCAAACAACGTTAAAGCAAGTTTACCATGTTTTGAAGTTGCATTAAATACCATTAATGTTCTTCCTCCTTCAGTTCTGAGAACCTGCTTTATCTTAATTTGGTGTGGATTTCATATTCAGAAATTGCATGTGTATTGTTTCAACCTTTCTCTCTCCCTTTTGTTGTTGTTCCCCAAAGTAGTTTGCACCTTGCAGCACGTATCACAATTAGTAATTGCTTCTGAGGCCCCTGGCTGGAAACCTACACCCAGCTCCAAGCCAGGCTTTTCCTATATTTATAAATGCTGTTTGGCATATTTCTGACATCAGTTTCTCATTTGCAGTGTAAACTAATAACGTAAGATGGAATGGGAAAGACACCGAGATAATCCTCAGTGACCTTTCAGGTCATTCTCTGCTGTGCTAAGAAGATGAAAAGGAATGAGCAGTTGCTCGGTCCTTTAAATTAACAGGGAAAGATATCAAATCCTTAAACCATTTAACAACTTAATTTAACATCCTTTTGTTTTCTTTTTTCTGGTGGGAGTAGGAAATAGGGAAGCTCAGTATGAGTGGGGGGGATCTGTTCTTTCCTATCCAATTACTCCTGGCCTTTGAACTAATATTTGCAAGTGTTGCTTTGGTGTTTAAACAGATTTATTGTACAGTGATGTGACCAGACATTTGATATATACACAAGGCACTTAAATCAGAGGTGGACAGAAGGTAGACAACAGTGACCAATTTCCCAGTGGACCACCTAGTACCTTCCAGTTGCTAGGCTTCTTGCAAATAATTCCAGGCTACATGATCCATTAAGGAATTATTGCAACTTCAGTAAAAGGTCAGATTCTGGCTTACCAGCCATATAGGTTCATCATTCAGGAAGTCAGCAAGGGCTTATTAAACCCCTTTTAGCTACTCACCTGGGAATGAAAAAACACGAAGTCTATGGGTGGCGGGTTGCATATGGCCTCATCCACACTTCCACTTATTCCATACCTAGAAAGCACGAGTCTTGGTTTCCTACTTGACCCACATTTTCTAGGCACGGATCCAAGTGGCTTTGCCTTTGCCCCACCACTTTCCTCCATAGAACAAACAGCAATCCACAGAAAATCCAGTTGCCAGTTGTTCTGATTCAGCACTAAAGATCAGGTTTACCCAGGGGAAAGCAGTGGGGGGAAATGGAGGTGTGGAGAAGCTCTTTGGCTTGGTAGGGTAGACCTGCTGCAACTTAATACAGTGGTGGCCAACTGGCTTTTCCTGTGGCCACCATGTACCTAAATCATGGTCAGGTGAATTGTTGTTGTTGTTTAGTTGTTTAGTCGTGTCCGACTCTTCATGACCCCATGGACCAGAGCACTCCAGGTACTCCTGTCTTCCACTGCCTCCCGCAGTTTGGTCAAACTCCTGTTAGTAGATTCGAGAACACTGTCCAACCATCTCATCCTCTGTCGTCCCCTTCTCCTTGTGCCCTCCATCTTTCCCAACATCAGGGTCTTTTCCAGGGAGTCTTCTCTTCTCATGAGGGGCCCAAAGTATTGGAGCCTCAGCTTCAGGAGCCCATCGTTATTGCTAACTCATTGTTCTAATGGATGAAGAATACCTGATGTGAACACAGTCAGCGGCATCCAAAGCTCAAGTGGATCTGGATGGTAACCTGTGCATCTAGTCTTCCATTAAAAAAGAAAAGCACAGGAGCAGTATTAATCCAGTTGTGCATCATCAGCTTCAGCATCCAGTCACTCTGTTGACACTGGTCCACTGACCTTGTTTTCAAACTTGCTGGCTGCTTATGACATTTACTTGCAGCAGGGCACAAGGGGTAGGTTCTGAGTTTTTACAACGTACTATAATAATTCAAACTGCAGGTGTGCAATCATATTTTTCAAATACTCCCCCCCCCATATATATATATATATATATCCCTGCAAAGTTGAAAACGAGCATGGAGTGGGCTGCATTGGAATCTTTCTCCTCAATGTATTTTTTTTCTTGTAGGAATTTTTTAAAAAAATTAAAGGCAACATTCTTTCTTTTTCTTTTTTTTTATTCCCCTCTCTTAGCCCTGAAGTGGCACAGCCCACTTCTGGATTCTACCACTTCCTTCTGCTTCATGTGTAGGCCAGGGAAAAGTCACCTATATTTAGTTCTGACATTTTCCTGTTTATCAATACTATATCCATCTTTAGGGACGCGGGTGGCACTGTGGGTAAAACCTCAGCGCCTAGGACTTGCCGATCGCATGGTCGGTGGTTCGAATCCCCGCGGCGGGGTGCACTCCTGTCGTTCGGTCCCAGCACCTGCCAACCTAGCAGTTCGAAAGCACCCCCGGGTGCAAGTAGACAAATAGGGACCGCTTACCAGCAGGAAGGTAAACGGCGTTCCGTGTGCTGCGCTGGCTCGCCAGATGCAGCTTGTCACGCTGGCCACATGACCCGGAAGTGTCTTCGGACAGCGCTGGCTCCCAGCCTATAGAGTGAGATGAGCGCACAACCCTACAGTCTGTCAAGACTGGCCAGTACGGGCAGGGGTACCTTTACCTTTATATCCATCTTTACATTACAATACCTAACATGGATGTCATTGTGTCTGGTATATGAACTGTCTAGTGTAGTTTTAGTATAGCAGGCATGGTTGAATATCAGTCAGTTTAAGGGGAAGCAAACTGTTTCCTTCCTAAAGTGGGCGTTACTTTGAAGTTGCCTACCAACATGAGGCAAATGCCCAACATTCCAGATGCAAAGTATTAAAAAAGAAGGAAATAACAAGTCCTCCCGAGATAATTGTAATGTGTGTGCATTTGATGAATTTGTGTGCATGCTCAGACACACAATATGCTGGTACAATGTCTGATCAAAAGGAATTCAAATGTTAAAAGAATTGATCAGCACTCATCCCCATTCAACCTTTTGCCTTCTGTTTTATCAATACATTGGAAACATAATTTGTATCAGCTGTTGTTCCTTTAATTAAGATCTCGCCCAAATCTTTCTCATTGATTCATGCCATTAACTTATTGACTTGCCTCTACTTTTGCTGAGACAGTCTTTTTCACTAAGGGGCTGTGTCTCCTGGTTAATTTTAAGACTGCAGAAAATGTATTACTCCTGCTGGTAGTTGGAGGATGGTATGGTCACTCCCTCTCCCCATTGGAAAAGGTTGTTGTTGTTGTTTAGTCGTTTAGTCGTGTCCGACTCTCCGTGACCCCATGAACCAGAGCACGCCAGGCACTCTTACCTTCCACTGCCTCCCGCAGTTTGGTCAAACTCATGTTGGTAGCTTCGAGAACACTGTCCAACCATCTCATCCTCTGTCGTCCCCTTCTCCTTGTGCCCTCAATCCTTCCCAACATCAGGGTCTTTTCCAGGGAGTCTTCTCTTCTCATGAGGTGGCCAAAGTTCCTTCCAGTGAGCACTGGGAAAGGTACAAGACATGAATACATTTTTTTTTAAGCGCTTTTGGAAATGCACCTCAAACCATGCTAATGGAAACAAAGAAAAAAGCAAAGTCTGAATTCTGATGGATCAGACTAAAAATCTACCTAGGATAGCATCACGTTTCCAACAGTAGCCACACAACTAACTTCTGGGCCATGAAGACATCCACCTGCCTTAGTTGTTTGCCACATGTATCAGTGCATGGCCTTTGAGCATGGAGGTTCTGTGTAGCTACTATTTTTTTAATCATTCAATTATTGATTCTTCAACTTTTCTGTGTAAAACACCTGAAGCGACTAAAAAAGTGGAACAATGGAAACATCCAAAAGACATAAAGTAACAACACAGCACACTGAAAGTTGCAATCCACTGAAAACAGCAAACTACTAAACCTTAAAATGTGTGTTGAAATAGACTTCCGGAGGCGGCGCGAAACAAGCAATGGCGGTCCTCTTCGCGCTGTGAAGAGGGGCTCCGCAGAAAAGGGTCGTTCGCTGCGGCACAGCGACGACCCATCAAGAAAAACCACGGGCAGAGTGAGCTCGTGGCCGTGGGACTCGGCAGGCACCTGGAGCGACCCCCAAAACGAAGAAGGGGCTCCGGAAGCGCGGAGGGGAAGCGGTGCTGTGAGTCCATCGCTCTTTCTGCGGAAGCGAAGCCGCGCGGCTGTTGCTGATGAGCGCTGTCCTTTCTTCCTTAAATATTGGATTCTAAACCATCTACTCGTGAGTAAGAATTACTCTACTTTGGATTACAAATTTTTGAATTTGGCTGAAAGCGGGAGACGAAAAAAAGGAAGTCCGTCTTCCGGCAAGGCTTAAAGATCAAAGGCAAAGAACTGACAAGCTGGAGGCAGTGGAAAGGGACTACAAAACTTGGAAGTATCGTGTGTTGGAGGAATTGGCAACGGAAAGGAAAGGCAAGTTATTTTTTTTCTTTCTCTTAATATTGGAGTGACGTAAATTGAGAACTTTCCTCCTTCTGGGGACTTTAAAAATATAAGAAACCAGATCTCGGACTGACAGTGAAAAGAGCTGTCTTTGCGGATACAATAACATTCCTGAAATTGACACATTGTTATATTGGGGCGTTATTAGAAGATACAACTAAGCAACTGTAACTTGCACTCCCTAGAAGAAACTTAATGGCAACTTGGGAAAGGCTCTGCAAGTGGAAAAATAATTGGAGGTTGCAGAGCTATGAAAAATTAAAGGATAAGGTGCAAGACTGGTTTCATTATGCCCAAATTAATGAGGTTGTCAAGTTGGATAAAAAAATAGGATTCCAGGTGGAAAAATCGAAACTTGAGACAGAACTGTTAGAACCAAAGACCAAGGTATTATCGAGAATGTACAACTTGCTGCTTAAATGGAATACTCAGGATGAGACAGTTAAATCAGCCATGATAAAGTGGGCTCAAGACATTGGGTACAATATTATGTTTGAAGACTGGGAAAGGTTATGGACCACCGGTATGAAATTTACGGCATGTAATGCCCTGAAAGAAAACATTATGAAAATGATATACAGGTGGTACATGACCCCAGTCAAGCTTGCTAAGATATACCATTTGTCTGATAATAAATGTTGGAAGTGTAAGGAGGCTGAAGGAACATTCTTTCACCTTTGGTGGACCTGTCCAAGAGTGAAGGCCTTCTGGGAAATGATCTACAACGAGCTAAAAAAGGTGTTTAAGTACACCTTCCCTAAGAAACCGGAGGCCTTCCTCTTGGGCATTATGGGCCAAAAGGTGTTAAAGAAGGACAGAACATTTTTTATGTATGCAACCACGTTTTTTATGTATGTATGCAGCAAGAATTCTTATCGCCAAATATTGGAAGACTCAAGATTTGCCCACACTGGAAGAGTGGCAAACGCAATTGATTGACTATATGGAGTTGGCCGAGATGACTGCCAGGATCCGAGATCTGGGAGAAGAAGCAATGGAGGAGGACTGGAAGAAATTTAAGGACTATTTGCAAAAACTTTATAAGTTATATGAATTATAGGATTTCGTATGATTTGGAAGGATAGCCCCAGCAATGAGAGTGAAATATATATGAAATTAGATAATAATAATGAAAGAACCAATGTTTAAATGTTCAAAAAAGGATAATATATGTGTTTATTGAGTAATTTGGATAATAAGTAATTTAAACTTAAAATGCAATTGAAAGTACAAAAGAAACATATGAAATAAGGTTACAATTTGCTGACAAATTTATTATTAAGAATGCACTGTACGGGAGATGCGGGGAAGTCCGTTGGTGGATTGAAACAAGCTTTGGAAATAATCTGTCTTTTTCTTCTTTTCTTTTCTTGTCTTCTTTGTTTTTCTGTGCTGTTCATGTCTATCTGGAAAAAAATGCAATAAAAAATATTTAAAATAATAATAATAATAATAAATGTGTGTTGAAATAAAATGGTCTTTTGTTGATGCCTAAAAGTGAGAGACTGGTGTGTCACCATGGAGAGAGAATCCAACTTGTAGAAGGCCAAAACATGAAACTAGATCGGGATAGTGCATCCTTGCTGCTTTTGGTGTATCTTTCAGCAGCTTTTGGTAATATCAATTATGACGTCTTCCTAAACTATATGGGTAAGAAGGGAATAGATAGCCTCATGTGGTGCTAGCTTCAGTCCTCCCTTGAAGGTAGCTTCAGAAAGCGGTGCTCTTGTTTGATTCCTTGGTCTGTAGGATCCTACGAAATTCCATCATCTTGTTCCCTGATGCTTTTTAATATTGCAGGTACATTTTCCACACAAAAAACGAATTTCTGAGGGGGAAAATTGCTTTCATGTATAAGGGAGTTTACACTACTGGATGTAGAGGGCTAACCAGCTATAAAATGTCTTGACTTCTCTATACAAAAGATCAGCAGGTGGCTGCCTGAATGTTTAACTGTCACATTACATTTCTTCAAAACACAGGTAGCTCTGGGAGAGAGGTTTTGTCTTCGCAGTCAGGCACAGGTGTTGAAAACTGGTGGAACTTGATGGCCAAATCAGTGGGCATTCTGTTTCATTCCATTGGGCCAGAGTAGTGGTTGTACGAGGGGAGATAATTCCACCCAGATCTGAAGTGTTTGGCTAGGGAGAAACCAACAGCAGACAACATGGTAGGGCTGAGCTGCTTATCTGGAACAGCAACCAGGTTAAATTCGGCATATAGTAACCATACAAAGCTAACATCACCATCTGTTTACATTAACAGTTATTTCAAATATAGTAAATATGGTTGTGATGTCAAAGTGTTACCTATGCTGGGTTTCTTTCTTTCTTTCTTTCTTTCTTTCTTTCTTTCTTTCTTTCTTTCTTTCTGCATGTTTATCCAAAGATACTGATGAATGAACTGGAGTAGATGATTTACTTGGCATTTAGATACATGTTGGCAGCGGTAAAAGGATTGGGTGAATAAAAGGTTTTAGTCGAAAGTAGGCAGGTCCAAAGTCCATTTTGGGGGCCTAATGTGGCCCGCTAGTTGGTTTAATCCAGCTCCTGTGGCAGTTTATTTCCTGGGGTAAAATCCGGGGGGGGGGGGAATCTCAACAACTCCAACCCTTAAAAAAACTTCAATCCTATAAAAAGCTCAACAACTCTGGGGTAAAATCATAGAAAAGGTCAACAACTTCAAGGTCAACAACTTTGGTCGGGCCTTTGGTTGGCCTCCACGGCCCTTCACTTCATCAGATCTGGCCCTCTTTGAGAAAAGCTTGGACACCACTGGTCTAAAGTAAAGAAAACAAAGCTTTTAAGGTGAAGCAAATGGTGTTGGAGCTGATCTCATGACTACAGCCACCATATGGATATCCAGGAAGAAAGCAGAACCCCAACTGCGCACTTCATTCTTCCGAAGATGTGCTACCCCATCCATAGCAGGAGAACTATCCTTACCTTGGTCAGGTCTCCTGCTGACACCCTACGCTGGTGTTACTGTGGTCTAAACCACTGAGCCTCTTGGGCTTGCCCATCAGAAGGTCAATGGTTCGAATCCCTGCAATGGGGTGAGCTCCCGTTGCTCAGTCCCTGCTCCAACCAAGCTATCAGTTCAAAAGCACACAGTGCAAGCAGATAAATAGGTACCGCTCTGGCGGGATGGTAAACGGCATTTCCGTGCACTGCTCTGGTTCGCCAGAAGTGGTTTAGTCATGCTGGCCACATGACCCGGAAAGCTGTCTGTGGACAAATGCCTTCTCCCTTGGCCTGATAGCAAGATGAGTGCTGCAATCCTATAGTCGCCTTTGACTGGACTTAACCGTCCAAGGGTCCTTTACCTTTCACCTTTTACCCTGCTGACCAAGCTTGAGTTTCATTTTTGTTAGCCTACATCCAATCTTCTTAGAGTCTGGTGGAAAAAGAAAATAGAGCAGGATTTCATCCACATTCTGTTCAGTGTGCACACCATACTCCACATCTACAGATTAATCCCTCCAGCACATCCATCTCAGGATGAAGTTCTTTTACTATCTGCTACCTTGCTAATTTTATATCTTTATCTTTTAAGATTGGCTGTTTTCCCCATTGTATTTTAATGTGTTGTTCCCTGACTTGCATGTCATTTGGAGTTGAAAAATAAACAGCAACAGCAGCAACATAAATTTGGAACTTGGCTTAATAGCTCAAATGAAAACTTAATTCAAATGTACAGTTTGCTTTCAAACTTTTTGAAAGCATAAGGTATAGTTATGCAACTGATTTCTGACACACACACCCCAAACACACACCTGTCCCAAATTATGTTCCCACTAAAACAATGGATAAGAAGGTCATTGCAAAAAAATTAGAGGGTTGGGCCCCCTCTGCCCCACCACATTTACCTTCAGGCCTTAAAACCTGAAATAATTTCACCCTGCACAATTTAGCTGAAGAACAAGAGAAAGCTACTTTTTAAGAACTAAATTTTCAGAACCAAAAACCTCCTGTAAATCCAGTGTGGGTGGCCTTTGATTGAGATTACATCCTTTAAAACTTTCTTAGAATGTTATTACCTCATTCTGTAGAAATCCTACCACTGTGGACCAGATTTATAGCACATCTATAGGAAACTTGATCTACAGTTAGCTGTAAAAAATTAGGTTAAACTTTAGTGTCCCTCTCTATTTGTGTGAGTTTAGCATTCGATATAAGAGGATGTAAATGGGTAGCTAAATGGCATTAAAATTTCCTCCCAGGAATTTAACTCTGATACCTTCTTAGAGTACATATTGTTGTGGTTCTAAAGCTCCATCCGTTCAAGGGGGGAGTTGAAAAATGTGACCCAGTTTACTTTCAAACATGACACCGACCTGGCCAAGCTTAAAATGTGCAGAGAAGTCTATTTTCACAATCACCTGCCATATTTAATCTATAATTAATGTGAATGATTCACAGCCAGGAATGCTCATATATAGTTTTGCAAGGCAATGTCATACATACAGTGTTCACATTCAAAAAGAGTGGAGGTGGGGAGAGTCTAGACTTAAATAAATTAGAATACAAACATTTGCTATTTCCCCAGCTGTGTGTCTGTAGAGGCCTCCGACTTAGGTGTGGCTGGAATGAAACATACTGCATAAGAGATTGCTGATAAGGGAATTTCACCCTTGGGCTGAAAACGGTTCCTGATACCTGGAATGAATGATCCCATCATACCTGGCACCAACACAGGACAGAATTACCCCATTCCCAAAGGAAGTTGATTGAAAGACACAAAAGCCAGAGCTGTGAATTATGCAGTGATGCAATGGATGATTTGGGCTCATGGAGCCTTTAGTTCAGGCATCGGCAAACTCAGCCCTCCAGATGTTTTGGGACTACAATTCACATCATCCCTGACCACTGGTTCTGTTAGCTAGGGATCATGGGTGTTGTAGGCCAAAAACATCTGGAGGGCCGAGTTTGCCTATGCTTGCTTTAGTTATTCAATTCATATCTTTCTTGTGGAACATTAGCATCCTTGGCTCTTGCGACATGTCTTTACCATAGGCCCTGCTGGTTACCATTTGTTGTTGTTTAGTCGTTTAGTTGTGTCCGATTCTTTGTGACCCCATGGACCAGAGCATGCCAGGCACTCCTGTCTTCCGCTGCCTCCCACAGCTTGGTCAAACTCATACTCATAGCTTTGAGAACACTCTCCAACTATCTCGTCCTCTGTTGTCCTCTTCTCCTTGTGCCCTCCATCTTTCCCAACACCAGGGTCTTTTCCAGGGAGTCTTCTCTTCTCATGAGGTAGCCAAAGTATTGGAGTCTCAGCTTCAGGATCTGTCCTTCCAGTGAGCACTCAGGGCTGATTTCCTTCAGAATGGATAGGTTGGATCTTCTTGCAGTCCATGGGACTCTCAAGAGTCTCCTCCAGCACCATAATTAAAAAGCATCAATTCTTCGGTGATCAGCCTTCTTTATGATCCAGCTCTCACTTCCATACATCACTACTGGGAAAACCATAGCATTAACCATAACTATACGGACCTTTGTCGGCAAGGTGATGTCTCTGCTTTTTAAGATGCTGTCTAGGTTTGTCATTGCTTTTCTCCCAAGAAGCAGGCGTCTTTTAATTTCGTGACTGCGGTCACCATCTGCAGTGATCATGGAACCCAAGAAAATAAAACCTCTCCCTGCCTCCATTTCTTCCCCTTCTATTTGCCAGGAGGTGAGCTATCCAAGGTCCTGATAGATCCTTCTTGTCTGCCTGCCATTCCACAGTCATCTTTTCTAACTAGGATTGCTGGTGCTCATGTGATGGCCTCATCACATGTGCACAGATTCTTCAGCTACGGGAACGAGCCACTACCAAGGGATTTTGCAATCTGGTGTTCAGTTTTCCCATCAAGAATTGTGTGGGTCCATGCATTTCACTGAAATGACTGAGGATGCTATCCAATATATGTTTACTTGAATGAGATTACGCTGTTAGTTTGCATAACATTTCCTTACATGCGCAGATCTGGCTCCCCAATTAACATGAAATTCCCACATCACATTGATCAGCCAAAGAAATACATGCATCTCTTTTTTTTGCATGGGGAGAACGTGCAAGCAGCCTCACCACACCTCCATGATAATGCGTGATCCAGGCACGTGAAGAAACATTTCTCATGTTCCCCCACTTTATTGGAGGAAAAGTGTTATATAAACCATCTCTCAATATGGCTTAATCACCAGTTAGACTGCTAAGTTGGTGGGTGCATCGGAGCATTTATGTGATGGCCTGGGAATCTGATTCAGAGGCTGAACCTGAGGAATCCCAGCCTGCACAGGAGTCCTCGCCTCCAGGGCCTGCTGAGCAAGTCTTGAATCTGAAGGGCCCGCACCTGTGCCGGATCCTCAGGAGCAGACACCAGCTGAATCCACTCTGGCTCCGGAGGTGATTGAGGACCCATTGCCTGCAGGTGCTCCTCTCCCAGCCCTGTCAGGGGAAGGTGAGGTTGCCTCTGGGTCCAGTAACCCTCCAGCCTCTCCTGAGCTGCAGAGGCTCAGGGCAGAGAGGCGGAGGGAACTAAGTTCTATCAGGAGCAGTGCTCGCCTTAAGGCCAGGAGAGGCGAGTCACCTGTGGACCAGGGCTGCCCTAGGCCCCAGAGGAGATAAAGGCCAGTCAGCCCAGTCCCAGGAGCAACATCACTGGAAACCTGTTCCTGCCAGCACCCTGACATGCTCTTCCAGAGTTCCTGACCACGCCTGGCTCCTTGCCTTGGACCCCGCTTCGCCCTTGACAGACAGCCTCCAGACCCTCGACCCAAGACCGGACTCAGAGCACACTGCACGGTAACCCCCCCCCCCGGAACCAGCACAGCTTATGTTTCTCTACAACACCCATAAGGGGCTGCTGAGCAACATGAATAGCAATAAAATTTTGTGCACAGGGGGTCAGAGGAGTGGGTCTTTCAGCAGTGTGAGCAGCATCAACACAGTTGGGAACATCAGACCATTGTCGGTGGACTCCTGACACCCATATCTCCTGGGCAATATGGCTAGAGCCTACCTTGGTCAGGCCAGAAAATATCATTAAGATTTGGGCAAGGAGCATGAGTGGCTGGCGTAAAGGTAAAGGGTAAAGGGACCCCTGACCATTAGAATCATAGAATCATAGAATCATAGAGTTGGAAGAGACCACAAGGGCCATCGAGTCCAACCCCCTGCCAAGCAGGAAACACCATCAGAGCACTCCTGACATATGGTTGTCAAGCCTCTGCTTAAAGACCTCCAAAGAAGGAGAATCCACCACACTCCTTGGCAGCAAATTCCACTGTCGAACAGCTCTTACTGTCAGGAAGTTCTTCCTAATGTTTAGGTGGAATTTTCTTTCTTGTAGTTTGGATCCATTGCTCCGTGTCCGCTTCTCTGGAGCAGCAGAAAACAACCTTTCTCCCTCCTCTATGTGACATCCTTTTATATATTTGAACATGGCTATCATATCACCCCTTAACCTCCTCTTCTCCAGGCTAAACATGCCCAGCTCCCTTAGCCGTTCCTCATAAGGCATCGTTTCCAGGCCTTTGACCATTTTGGTTGCCCTTCTCTGGACACGTTCCAGTTTGTCAGTGTCCTTCTTGAATTGTGGTGCCCAGAACTGGACACAGTACTCCAGGTGAGGTCTGACCAGAGCAGAATAGGTCCAGTCGTGGCCGACTCTGGGGCTGCGGCGCTCATCTCGCTTTATTGGCCAAGGGAGCCGGCATACAGCTTCCGGGTCATGTGACCAGCATGACTAAGTCGCTTCTGGCGAACCAGAGCAGCACACGGAAACGCCGTTTACCTTCCCGCCGGAGCGGTACCTATTTATCTACTTGCAATTTGATGTGCTTTCGAACTGCTAGGTTGGCAGGAGCAGGGACCAAGCAACGGGAGCTCACCCCGCCGCGGAGATTCAAACCGCTGATCTTCTGATCAGCAAGTCCTTGTCTCTGTGGTTTAACCCACAGCGACACCGTGTCCCAGTGGCTGGCATAGGCAGACAATAAATGGTCATCCAGAGAAATGCTGGAAAGAACCACAGTCAGTTCTGCCTTCGCTGAAGGGTTAAGCTTGGTGAAGGAATTTAGTGCTTGCTCCTCACTGAGGTCCTTGCTGCTGGGTAGTTTATGGTCCCTAACGCATTCCTTTTTTAAAAAAATTAAAAAATGTTATTTCCAATTTAACAATGGCAAGTCTTAGCTGCTTATTGTTTGTCAGAAATGTGGATGGTCTTTTGCATCAAGTGTTCCATTAAGGCTGTGTTCCCTTTTTTGCTTATGTAGCACGGCCGTCAACTTTGTTCCCATTTACACTACTTTGACAAGCCGGGCAGCTCTTCCATATAATTTTTGGAAAATAATATTTCTGACCTTCCTATAAATGGCATTCATCTCAGAGAAGCCTGAAAGCATTTTCAGAAGGGGCATGAAAATATGCAAAAAGGGGGTGGAAATGGCTTAACTGCCTGGAAAGAGAACTGTGACCAATTGGAAAAAATCAGGCATGGAAGTTAAAGCTGACCTTGTGTGGCTTTAAATAACACAATTTGGCTTTAAATAACACAGTTCTCATTTGTACAGGACGTGGCTTCCCACCAATAATGTTCTCTTCCTTGAGAGGTCCCACTGCAGACATCTTTAATTGTATGAATATTCATATATGTATTCTAAGTTCCAGTTATGAACATCAAATAAAAATAGGCAAACGAGAGCATTGGCGCTCTGCTTTTCATTTTTAGTACCTTTTGGTATGAAAGTATAGGCTCAAACTGATAGAGGTGAAATAGGTTTCTGTAAATATTCAAAATTTATCTAATTTCCAATTTAATCATTAAGAATTTGAGAACAACAACAAAAAAATCAATATGCATTTGAATATGGAATTTTGACTGAACAATTGGCATTCAAATGCTTTAGACTTTTCGGGGGGGGGACGACGACTCTTGATTGTTTGGATTTTGGTAAGCTTTGAATACACAATTACATAAACTGTCATCTGTCAAACACTAATTACCATTGCATGTTATCTATTGGCCATGATCCAATATGAATTAGTGTGCATTCTGATATTAGCTTTTAGATGCCAGAACGTAAACCAATGCATCCTGAATAAGGGGCTGTGTGTTTGTGCATGAGAGAAAAAGAGAGAAACACACAAATGCACCCACAAACTTACTTTCCGCATTACTTTCTATTTTTTTAAATGTAATCTATTTATCATACCACATCATCTAGTTATAGCTTCCCTAGTATTAAATTAATGTTAATTTAATCAACTCATGAAAACACACAGCTGATAGCTTATCTTTTGTGCTGGTACAATCAATTGCCCCAGTTGCTAGGGGCAATGGGAACATGGAAGCATCCCTCTTTATTTAAGTTCCTAGCTGGATGGGGAATTCCATGTGCAGATGAGTGCTGCATACAAACGGAGCCAACAAGTGAGGCTACATGTACAGAAAAAGAAATAAAGTGAAGAAACCTGAAATCCTGCCAACCAGCTGTTTGGTAGGGAAAGCAGAGGGCTGTATTCAGCCCCTCCCTACTGCCACGCATCTGATTGGAGGGAAATCATTTCTTGTAAAGGGGTTACACACACACACACACACACACACACACACACACACACACACCTTCAACTGCTCCAAGCATGCTCTGTTGGATCAGAGCCAAAGTATATCAGAGGACTAAATTCTTCCTTATCAAGGAATGACGCAATTTGCATTGGCTGCCCCGGGGAGCTCACTTCCTTGCTCCCCAATCATTGCAGTTGGTCTGTCGTATATATATTTTTCCACAATCTGGCCCACAGACACCATTCAGATGCCTGGAGATAGCAGATATAGTCAACAGAGATTTTCTTTATCTGCTGCTGCTGAAGATTCTACACAGGGCAAAGACGGCATGATTGAATACCAAGAGAAATGTTACCTTTTGATCCAAGCTCTGATGTTTTTAAAGGCCCCTTGAAATCCTTCTGCCCACTAGATACCCCCCTTGTGAGGTCTGAATTGCTAACTGCTAACCCCATCTCCTAGGAAGATGACTTTAAATGTCTAAAGGGGATCGGCGTAGGTTGAGTGGTGAGGGAGATGGAATAGATAGAACAATATCTGTATCTCTGTATGTTTAAAATAAGTAAATGTTGAGAGGGATAAGAGTTGGGGGAAACGGGGGGAGGCTGTATATGGCTTAAATCTCCATAGGCCCCTGAATCCAGCCTGCTCTAGTTAGATTGTGGCCCTGCTTTTAAAAAATCCAATACAAGTTAATCTGATCATCTGCTCTCTAGTTTCCATGCTGTGTTTTCTTCAGAGTTCCTACTCCTGGTTCGAGCCTGTGACAGTGTGATAAGACACAAGAAATTTAGTCATCATTGCTGCTGTAAAGGAGCTCAGAGAAGGGATTATGATATTCCATAACCCTTACATTAGACACGGACAGGGGCAGCAACTGCCGTGATGACAGGCCTGAACGCCACTGTTACGTTCCCCCTCCCTCCCTCCCTCCCATTCCTTTTTGCAATTTATTTTATTTTATTTTATTTGGACTTCCCCCCTCTCCCATCCCTCCATTGAAAGCTTTAAAAGATTAGCCTAGAAATAGTTCGTCGGCACAATCGCCAGCCTCCATCTCATTGTGAGGAACTCAGAAGCTGTGCAGCTCTGAAGGCCATTCCGTGTCTAACCAACACACTCGCAAGATAACTCTCAAGTAACTTATCGAAAACATTCATCCGCTATTCAGTCCTTATTAGGAAATTCAAACAGTGTAAGCGGAACAAATCAACATGGAGTCTGGAGACAGGGAGACCTGATTTAGGGAGGGGAAATATCATTTGCTGGGGCTGAAGCAAGGGCCAGAGAAAGCTTCTGCTGCCTTCTCTCTTTTCCTCATGTGGCAAGATATTGACAAGAGAGCACTGCCTTATGCTTCTGGGCATTAGGTAAGGGCTTTAATACCATCCTTGAACGAAGCGCGATAAAATATGGGAATTCGCAGTGCAACGTAGAATAGGGCTATTTATACTGCCTGTGGCTCCAGCCGTACATAAAGAGGCCACTCCTGTGTAGCAAAACTGCAAGGAATGAACACCATGTTGAAAATGATTTTTTGCTCAGAAACTCTGAACGTAGGATGATTTTTTAATATGTGCACAGGAGATGAACTAAAATAAATGCTTTTCCCTTCTTCAACATTTTGAATCGGGGGCAGGGAAAACGGCCATAATTTGTTGTTGTTGTTGTTGTTGTTGGGGGGGGGGTTGTTTTGTTTTTTGAGGTTTCAGAAAGTGGACAGTAAGTTGTTTTAATATTGTGTTTTACTGTTGTAACCCACCCTGGGACCTTAGGATAATGGGTCAGTAATTATTGACAAACAAACAATATACAGTATTTGAATATATTTGGTATGTGCTCTTCCATCTTTATTAAGGCATTGCAAGCCCTCGTGTGATAAAGGAGATGGGCACAAACACTGTAGCACAGCCTCCCCTAGTCAAAATCCCTGCCACCTTCCTATTGATTTTGATTGAGTTAGCTTTTGTTCCAATTTTAGTATATGTGATGATGGAGTTAACTTTCAAGTAAGTATGCTTAAGAAGGGTGCGGCCATGTTTTATTTTAAGTTTCCAGCTATTCACTTATAAATTTCATGTGAAAAATGCCTTGCCTTCAGTTTACCACAGGAGTCCAACAAAGTGTGTGTGTGTGTGTGTGTATGTGTGTGTGTGTGTGTGCATGTGTACTAATTTGTGGTTTCTTCTTCCCTCCCTCCAGATTTGATCAGGTGACACAAGAAGCCAATAGGGTTTCAAACTTCCATTGAAAACAATATTCTCCAAGATTCAGGAGGCTATGCTTACAGTTCTCTTGAGATGGCATTTGACACACTCCAGCTTTCCAGAATTATATAGCTGTTTCCCCCTTTGCTGGTGGGGTTGTGGTCTTACAGGCAACTTCCTTCATATGTGGTGGGAATGTGGGGGAGATTCAGGGTTTCTAGTCCTGAGCCTTCCTCTTTAGCTTTGCTGTCTCCATAATTTGTTTGAAGTCAAACAAAAAATAGCATCATTGCTCTTGGCGGCCACCTGAATAGCAAAGGCTATACATTGGAAATCTGTTACTTCCCCTTTGCAAGCTGTCTGGTTTCAAGTGGTGTGGGATATAGTACTCTCAAAGCATCTCACCCACCATAAAGTCCTTTGGAGGGGCACTAAAATGATCATTTCGATTGAGTGAAGTATAAACTTAACAATTCATCATAACAAAATGGAGGAAGTGCTCTGCCCTCAAGCCACTCATATGTCAATGTGGCGAGGGTATCTTGGTACAGATTAAGTATATAAGAGAGAATATGCTCATCCTCTTTTTCTTATTTGTTTATGATGTATTTATACCAATATATCTGTTTTCTGCCACAAGCCTATTTCAGATCTATAGGCTGCACTTCTTGGAAAGTAGTTAATTCATTTTGTATTTTTGTCCATTTTGAGTTGTGTGTTTTGTTTTGTTTTGAATAATGTTGCTGGCTGTGTCTTAGCATCTCTCTAAACCTTTTGGTACTCAGGCCCAAACTATGTCTGAATGAAAATGGTGCCTCCAAACTCCCCACACTATTTGTTGGTGATGAAATGTTGTGAGGGGCAGGGGTGACAAATATTCTTGTGAGGAGATGAAATCATCCAACAGTTCCCTCTTTACCAGAAAATGCTCTTCTGAAATATTTTGCTCACTTAATGATGAACAAAACCTGACTTGACGGTAGTTCAAGTTGGTGAATGATGGAAGCAGTGAACTAAACTGGAAGGTCTATTCTAATACTTCCTTAATCAATATTTTTTAAAAGAACCTTATAAAAAAAATTATCTGGATAATAATAATAAGCTCGTCACTAGCCCAAACTCAGCTGCTCTTGAATTGCCCATCCACACTAGCCTGCCTGACCTCCTGTTTGCTTCTACATCACTAATTCTGTTAAGTGCAGACAAAAATGAAGGGGGTGAGGAATTATTCAACATAGCAAATGGACAATGTCAATGGTTTTAAAATATGAATATATAAAATCACATATTTTTCTATTTTAAACCTTGATCTCCTAAAGAAGCTGTGTCAAAATGTGTCAGGATTTCACTGTGTAATTTGCCTTTATCATCTTGTGTATCTTTTTTGAGTTGTTGTTGTTGTTGCTTGTTGGCATATTCAAGCACCACCTTTCTTTGTTAATACTATGCATACAAAAGCTGAAGGCAAAATATCCTCTGTGTCTCTTCTGTCTTGAAACGAATGTTAGTTTACGCACTTTATATAAGATATATCCAGTTTGCTTTCCTGCATTGCAGAGAAATTTCATACAAAGCAAAATATTCTAAAAATCCTTTGATATCTCAGGCCCTAATTTGGTGAATACTTTAAACTAATCAAATTGGGGACTCGTTCTGTCAAAGGTCAAGGCTGGAGTCCATTTTCTGTTTTTCTTAGCAGTAGGAGAAACATAAAAAAGCTCTCAAACTTTTGAGGCATCACCAAAGGGATTTCAAGAGGCGATTGAGGCTGGAACAAAAGCAAACCCTTTTGCTTCTGGGTATCAGGAAGGACTTTAATAGTATCATGACATTGATCTGTAAATTCAAGGTCACAGTCATGTCAATGTTAATGAATTCCAAGTAGATATATGATTGCATAGCCTATTAGTACACTGTAGGCAGGGAACAGTACATAAAATAAATGGTTTTTCAAAACATTATTTATTGCAAGCCATAGGAAAAGCTTTTGCTACCCAAGTGTACTAAGTTCAGGCAAGTAATTGTTAATTTCATGCAAGGTGCATTCACATGAACTAACAACAGATTTCCATTTCCGGTTTAAAATTCTTGACAGTCAGCATTGCACTTATAAACTTCTATAATTCAGAGTTCAAATTCTTGGAAACCAATGTCCTGCATTTTGGAAGATGTTAGATGTTTAGTCATCCAGGCTTAGTAAAATATTGATAAGGATGCAATTTGAAAATGATTTTCTGTCTTTGTTGGTTTTCTCAGTCTGGAGTCAGTTCATATTTCCCTGTGATTTGCACACATTCAAAGTCAAATGAAATTAGGCCAGAGCTGTCTCAGTGAAACCCACAGTGATGGAGATGTCCACAGTTACAAGAATTCACCGTTACAAATCCCCCCACCCCACCTTATCTGTCCACTATTAATATTGCATTAGGTTAGCATAGGAGACAACAGGACTGTTTACAATTATAATGCTTCAGGTGGCCTTGTTTCCAGCTTATGAGAATAAACCAACTTGTTTTTGTTTCATACTTCATCCCCATCTTCCACCTTGAATCTCCTTTTATGTCGTAACCAATTTAGATGATAATTCAGATGAAGGTATGGGCGTCTCAACCTGGAAGCACATTTTTGAAATAGGTAAATCTGAAAATGAAGAGACACATGTTCCAAACATTCACAGAACAGCATTTTATAAGAAAAATGCATGAAATTGTGATGTATTTGGTGTATTTATGGTGTATTTACCAGGGGTGCGGGTGGCGCTGTGGTCTAAATCACAGAGCTTAGGGCTTGCTGATCAGAAGGTTGGCGTTCGAATCCCCATGACGGGGTGAGCTCCCATTGTTCTGTCCCCGCTCCTGCCCACCTAGCAGTTGAAAAGCACATCAAAGTGCAAGTTAATAAATAGGTACTGCTCCAGCGGGAAGGTAAACGGTGTTTCCGTGCACTGCTCTGGTTCGCCAGAAGTGGCTTAGTCATGCTGGCCACATGACCCAGAAGCTGTCTGCGGACAGACACCGGCTCCCTCGGCTTATTGAGTGAGATAAGCGTGCAACCCCAGAGTTGTCCATGACTGGACCTAACGGCCAGGGGTACCTTTACCTTTATTTGGAGAAAGAGTCTGTATATTGCAGGAACTCCTGATGGTGTGATGCATTTCTGTATATGAAGCTACATTGTTTCCTTCTTGGCGAAGAACACATCATGCTGTGTCAGAATTGACTGGCAAGTTTTCCCCTTCCCACAATGTCAGGAGCAGTTGTACTTACAAACTTCTGTAATTCAGAGTTCAAATTCTTGGAAACCAAGGTGGACTCAAGAATATCATGATAGGACATGGGGCTGGACCTACCCCAGCGGACCCAAATGTCTGGGGTCATAGTTAAGATTTGCCCCATGTCAACTCTAAGTCAGAATGCAACCCATGCAACAATGGCCAATCTGGTGGGCAACTGGGCTACCTTCCCGAAACTGGTGCTGCTGCCACTTACAAGGATGGGGGTGAGAGCAGGGCTGTGTGGGTTCTCTGGTGGAGCCAATCCAACAATTCTGCTGGTGTGCTCACACAGCTTCAACTTGGTCACCCCCTTTCCTGCCCCGTCCATCCTGGTAAGTGGCAGTGATGCCAGACTCTTGGAAGGGTAGTGCCACTCAACTCCTCTGCGTGCTTTAGGACTGAACTGTTTCCTACCTGATTAAGCCCACCCCTGGACTACTGGTTTTGTTTTGTTTAGTGCTCCTTGGGTTGAGACCAACAATGTCTGGGGACAGAGCCAGTGAACATGAGACAATGTGATGGAATACTGAGACTCTGGTACAGTGGTACCTCGGGTTACAGATGCTTCAGGTTACAGACGCTTCAGATTACAGACTCTGCTAACCCAGAAATAGTATCTCGGCTTAAGATCTTTGCTTCAGGATGAGAACAGAAATCGTGCTCTGGCGGCAGTGGGAGGCCTGCTATTTAGCTAATGGCTAAAGTGGTACTTAGGGTTAAGAACAGTTTCAGGTTAAGAACAGACCTCCAGAACGAATTAAGTTCTTAACCCGAGGTACCACTGTATATATGTTTCTCTCTCTTGGTTCCACAGAGCTGCATTCAGAAATGGAAGATATTTCTGCTCATGTGAGGGGCCTCTCCACTTTCCAATTATTGAGCCCGATTATTTCTCTTTTGACTTGGGCTGAGTTCACAAGGATCTACTCTCACTTAGTGGCACAGATGCAATTTGGGAAATCACCTTAATTTGTGTGTAATTTTGAAAGCTAGACCTGGACAATCCTTTGCAAATACTGAATACTGGTGAGGCATAGAATCCACATCTATTTTCCTGTTGTCTTTATCACTGATCTAGGTAACTGGAACCCACTTTTCCCCCCGAAAGCTTCTCTACATTTCCATAATAGCTGTTTTATGCCTGATAGTTACTTGCTTTGTTTTTCATTCCCATTTTATGGCAACATGTCTAAGCCCCATCAGTATTCAAGTTAGCACTCTAAAATGAAACTATAAATTTCAATTTAGAAGAAATAAGCCCTTATTCGGGCTCATAAGTTTTAAATAACACATTACCATGGGCTACATTAAGTTTGCATTTCTAATGTTATTTTATGCATTTGACAATAGATGTTCCACTCTGCACAGGAGTAGGGAGCAAATGCATGTGAAATGTAAGACTGCTTAAAATGTAGGAATTTATTAGAGCTGTCAGTCAGCAATGACAAGAGAGCTAAATTATTTCTGCAGAATTTTTTTTTTTTAGTGGATTTTTTGCAGCCTTCCCTATCTTCTTGTTCCAAAGTTTCAGAGATGTGAATAAATTGGTTCTGTCTTCAAGATTTATTCCCATTTTGAGGAAACTCCAGCTTTCAAAAAATAGTAATAAAGAGATAGTTTTTGAAAAGACACCATTATGGTGGTTACAGTTGACTTCATTGATTCCAGTAGTCCATTTCCCTATTGGTTGGTGGACAGGCAGAAACCCACTTGTAGCAAGAGATGTGTAAATGGTTGACCTAGAATGTATGGCCTGTGTGCTGTCGGTCTATGAAAGCAAGGTTAGCATTGTCACTAAATCTTACCTAACACAAAAGTTTGTGATGTATTTGAAGGAGGATTTGAAACTAGGCAAGAGATCCATCAAATATGGCCAACTGGCCCAGTCATTTGACCACCTTTCCTTTCGTTGCGTGTGGAGGTCCCCAAGTCACCCCTCAAAATAATTCACAAATCACACATAATTTTTGTTTAAGGTTTTTGGCATAATTTTGGCCACAACTTTATTAAAATACATAATCTGTGAGTGGTTGCTTAGGCATTGGTTATGACCATCTGTCCCCCCGCCTGGGACAGAACTGACTTTCCGAACTCCCTTGGAAGGCAGTGAAGGGAAAACAATATTGGGGATCAGTTGAGCTGAGTGACAGTCCCTCACCGCTCACCCAACCAGCTCCCCAAGGCTTGCCGGCCCTGGTCCCATTTCAGGGATTGGACGAAATCGTGGCAAGCCCCAGGATTCCTTTAACGGAATTCCCTTCCACACCACCATTGGAGGGGCAGGCACAGCCTATCCTGACCCCTCCTCCACCAATTTTTATAACCAATGCCTAACCAGAACCTTACAAGTTGTGACGAATTGCTAAGTAGTAGGCAAAAACCAAATGGCACCAGCCAATCAGCCAAATGGACAAAATTCCTACTAGGCCCCTGCCCCAATGGCAGATGACCCCATGACAGGCATAGCAAGGTCAACCGGAACTCAGGGTGGGTGGGCGGGCGGGCGGGTGATCCGATGCACTCAGCGAAAGAGAAAGCAAAAGCTGAGTGCCCCAATATTTAAAGCCTTTGGTCCCACCCACCCAATTGCAACATAAAATTTGCTCCAGCAACCCGGCCATCCAATCGTTGCTCCAGGCAATACCCTTTAACCTGCCTGGCAACAGAGGGTTGGCCTGGCAGACCCCACCGCAACACGTGCTCTCATTTCAGAGAGGACATGCTTTGTCATTATTACTCATTGAAGCCAGTAAGTTCTTGTGGAGATGGCAGCCTTTGTTTCATATTACACCACAGAGCCACCTGAAAGTTTGTTGATCCCTAATCCTATAGGAAAAAGACTGACATCTCATGCACCATCATCGGAGGGGTGTTTCCATCTACCCCACCCTTTATAACGCATCCCTGTTTCTTTGTTGTAAGCCGTTTTGAGATGATTATTTTTTGTGTGTGAAAGAGCAGCATTCAAATAAAATGAACGGATGACATATGCCCTCATTTCAACCACAACCTGATATATACCTATGAGGTGAATTACTTATATTTGCATTGAGTTAAATGAGACTTACTCCCAGGTAGGTGTATAAAGCAGAGGTAAGTAGCCGATGGCCTCCCATATGTGAGCCTTGGGAACAGCTGCCTCCTGCAGACAATGTCTCTCCTTTCTCACAATTAAACTACATGGCCTAGATTTTCCTGCTGACTACATCAGGGACGGGGAATGTGAAGCTCTCTGAGTGTTGATGGACTACAACTCCCATCAGCAGTCCAACAAGTTATGGAGGACAACAGGTTCCCCATTCCTAGCCTGTGTAGTACAACTGGAGCTGATCTTTGTCATTGTTCGAATTAGTGAATAATTTAGATACTCAATTCTTGCCAATGGTTTAACCGCCATAACTTCTAAGATATTTCCAGAGGAGTTCAAACAATTATAAGACACTAAGTATTTTCTTTTTTTTGGGGGGGGGGCATTCTGAACATTCCTGAACAGGGTCTTTTGGATCCCTGTGAACAAAGAATACAACATCTTTCTTTCTTTCTTTCTTTCTTTCTTTCTTTCTTTCTTTCTTTCTTTCTTTCTTTCTTTCTTTCTTTCTTTCTTCCTTCCTTCCTTCCTTCCTTCCTTCCTTCCTTCCTTCCTTCCTTCCTTCCATATGTATGTATGTATGTATGTATGTATGTATGTATGTATGTTCTTCCTCCCAAAGGAGTCTTTTTAATGTTGGGTTTTGGGGATAAGTACTCTCGATTTGTTTCAAAATCATATTGGTACATTTATAGTATTGTCATTGAACTTTCCTGGATACAAATTCTGGTGATCATCTCAAACCCTCCAAGTGTCCCAGTTTTCCAGGAACGTCCCCTATTTAGAGAAGCTGTCCCAGTTTCTGATTTGATCTCAAAATGTCCCACTTTTCCTTCCCTGTTTTCATTGGATAAATGTTGAAGGGTATGGAGTTATCTGACCCCTGAGCCGTCTGAAGGCAATCCTGTATAGGGAAGTTTTTTAAATGTTTAATGTTTTATTGTGTTTTTATATATGTTGGAAGCTGCCCAGAGAGGCTGGGGCAACCCAGTAAGATGTGTGGGGTATAAATAGTAAAAAAAAAAAATCATTATAGAATGGGACATCCCTATTTTCACTGGACAAATATTGGAGGATATGTAATCTGTTTCCAAATCTCAGAATTAGGAGGATATTACCCCAAATCTCCTCATAGTATGTCAGTAACTCAAGTGCACTTCTTCAAACTAGAGTTCAAAGAGCCCAAGTCTTGGAATATATGATTTCTTAAATTCCTATTAATTGAAGCTGGAAACCATCTCATGAAGTATATCTACAATCTACACATGCCGCCTTTATTCAATGTCAAATTTCAAACAAATCCTCCTCACAAACCTTTCTCCGTGCTTTACTTTGTTACTGTTTTGTCCTCTCTCATTTCTTCCCGTGAGCTTGCTTACCCACTGTCTTCGTTCTGCTCAGTTCGCTCTGACTTTCTCCATCAATATTTCATTTTTGCCCCTTTTTTTCCTTGTAGGCCCTTATGCTTAGAAGTTGCTTCCTCTCACTGGCAGGGGGTTATCAATAGAACAGACTTAAATGGTTTAACAGCTATTCCCTCTCCACTGAAAACACTGAGAACAGTTGTTCTGCGAGGGGGCCTCCAAATCTCTAACAATTCCCAGGAATCTTTGCGGGAAGCCATGAAAGTGAAGCAGAAATAAAAGTGACATGTGTAGATTGTAGATAGGGCCTTTTTTCTGCCTCACCTTCTATTTTCTCCTCTTCTTAAAAATGTATGGAGTGCTGTTTCCTCCCTCACCTTTATTACCTGATTAACTCCCTTTTTCTTTCTCTTTAAAAATATATTTTTTAAATACCCACAAATCTATCGGCTGAAAAATTGTGTGAGGTGAATTGAATCCTTAAAAAAGAAAAGAAAAGAAAGAAAATCTTATCATTGCATATTTTCTTCACAATGGTTCCCCCACATACCCATTCTTCAACGTGTGGTGTAAATTCTTTATTTATTTTGGGAATCATCCAGGCAGAAATGGAGCCCTACTTACCTGGGAGTATGCCCCATTGAATTCAGTAGCACTTGCTTCTGGGTAGACATGGTTAGAATTATGCTGTGACTCTCATTGACTGCAAAGTCAATTGTTTAACTTTCCACACATGTGCTGCTATACCCAGACATGTATATTATATAATGTATATAATGGTGTGCATGTATTTTTATTGATATATGCTTTCAGTGCTATTTTTCCCTTTAAAAATGTTTAGGGGTACTCTCATTTTGACGCAAGGAAATCACTATTTTGTAGTTCAGATCGGGGAAAATAAATACAGTAAATGGACCAAAGTACAAAGATTCACAGAATGTTTAGGGGTCCCCCCTGAAAAAAAACAACACTGCATGCTTTCATTTTAAATAAATGCATGCATAGATTAATAGATATTATGATACAGACAGTGACTGTCTGAACATTGATCACTATCAGCACATCAGTATTAGTGATCCCTTTGTGAATGTCCAAATCACAGATATACTGTACCAGCCAATGATGGCTGGCATTTGAGATAGGTCTGGTCATGCTTTAAGAAGGGTTTTTACTTGTGGCATGTGCACCAGCACGGGGATGTGCCTTTGAAAGGAGTTCCCATTGCGAAAGTGCTTTCAAGAATGTATAACTTGCTGCTTAAATGGAATACTCAAGATGAGACAGTTAAATCAGCTATGATAAAATGGGCACAAGACATTGGGTACAACATTATGTTTGAAGACTGGGAAAGGTTATGGACCACCGGTATGAAATTTACGGCATGTAGTGCCTTAAAAGAAAACATTATGAAAATGATGTACAGGTGGTACATGACCCCAGTCAAACTTGCAAAGATATACCATCTGTCTGATAATAAATGTTGGAAATGTAAGGAGGCTGAAGGAACATTCTTCCACCTCTGGTGGACATGCCCGAGGGTGAAGGCCTTTTGGGAAATGATTTATAACGAGTTGAAAAAGGTATTTAAGTATACCTTCCATAAGAAACCAGAGGCCTTCCTCCTGGGCATTGTAGGCCAGAGAGTGTCAAAGAAGGATAGAACTTTCTTTTTATATGCAACTACAGCAGCAAGAATCCTTATAGCCAAATATTGGAAGGCACAGGAGTTACCCACGCTGGAAGAGTGGCATACGCAACTGATGTACTACATGGAACTAGCCGAAATGACTGGCAGAATCCGAGACCTGGGAGAAGAGGCAGTGGAAGAGGATTGGAAAAAATTTAAAGACTATCTACAAAAACATTATAAGTTATATGAATGTTGAGAATTTGCTAAGTTTTGGGAAAAACATGCTTCAGTATTGAGATTTGAAAACGATGGAAATTAAGTTATGACTGTGAAAAGTTCAAATTTTAGAATATATAATTAGATGAAAGTACAAAAACACATGAAACAAGGTATCAATTTGCTGTTTATTTTTATTGTAAAGAAAACAGGGGATGGAAGATGTGGGGAAGTCCAGTTGATTATGAAAAAAAAGATTTGGAAAAGTGAATTTTCTTGTATTTAATTTCTTCTTTCTTTCTGTAAAACCGCTTTTGTTGTGTTATTGACGATGTATTCTGACCTTGGAAAAAAAAGCAAATAAAAATATTATTAAAAAAAAATGAAAGGAGTTCCCATTGAAACCAATACATAATAGAAAGGTCATCTGCAATTAGCTGTACATTATGCACAAATGTGTGGGTTGGGTTTTTTTAACGCCTACAATTCCTGGTGCAACAAATGCTCAGATTCAAGAAAAATCACTTGGTATTCTCAGTATTCATGTGAGAACGTTGCCATTCACCAAATGTTGGGTGTTCATGATCACATATGTATTTCTGCTGATAAGAACAATAAATAGTAATATTAATATGTCCTAAATACATTCCAGAAATATTACTGTCATTCTTATTTTATTGCATTGTCTGCTTTCATTCTCTTATGCTCCTCTACTTTATTAACAGCATCAAGATAGCAAAGGCAGACCTGCCTCTGGCCCCCACAAGCCTCAACAACATTTGGCATGGAAACTAATCTAAAAATAATCCCAAAGCATGCACATGAAATTCAATTATAGAACAAAAGGCATCCTGTATGAAATTATGGCGGCTTATATTCAGGGTTCTGGTGCTGTCAGATGTTACAGAGATTTTATTTTTGTTTGCCAATACAATTTCAAAAAAACCGATGTAGCCAGCAGCACCACTTACGGCCGGAATCTGAAACTTCTCCCTTCCATGTAAAATAAAATAAAATAAAACCCAGCGGAAAACAAGTTGCTTTCGTATACAGCAATTAGCAATTAAGACCGTCGCTGTTCAGCAGAAATCTATCATATGGGAGGATTTGGGGCTGGGTTTGCGAAAAGAACCTAGCGGGAGCTTTTTGTCTCCCCTTGTCTGTATCAGCCACTAGGAAGCTGTTAACACAAACCGTATGCAGTCAAATGTGTTTGCATTACACAGGCGTCAAGTGCTCTCCCCCTTTTGTTTGTTTTAATGTTTGACCGTGCACATCTCGAAAGTTCCATCCCATTGGGCTTTGCCAAGAAGATACTATGCAAATCAGCTACCTCTTGACAAAGGAACACAGTAATTCACTTTTTTGTTAAGCAATGTGTGATTACCATTCCGTTCTTTTGAACTCCAGCCAGCTTGCGATTCCCTCTCAACTTCAAGCAGGTGTTTTGCTGTTGCTAGGCCAGGAACACAGCCCTGCGCTGGAGTCTTTCAAGTGCACTAGCTGTGCCGATGAATTTTGCCTCCAAACGCTCCTCAGGCAATGAACTGACTAGTCCAACATGCTCACAGCAATGCTAATCTTGCTCAGGGACATGTGCTGCACATGAAAGCCTGCTTCTTTCCTTCATAATTTTTAATTGATATAGTTTGCCCACTGCAGAGTTTCTCTCTCTCTCTCTCTCTCTCTCTCTCTCTCTCTCTCTTTCTTTCTTTCTTTCTTTCTCGCTTTCTCCGGACAAATGCAAAACACCTTTTTCAAAATGCCAAGGGTACAGTCAAACATTTTTTTTAACAGAAAGAAAACCCAACCTGCATGCAGGGGAAAGAATTGAGTTTGATTTGAAAGATTAGATAAGTTGAAGATGTAATAATCAGTAAATGGAAAAATAGAGAATTGTTCTGTATGTGCCCTGTGACTAGCATAGTAAGATTTCGTATTTTTTTCTTATTATTACAAAGACATCCCATTTCATTTTTTATGATATAGAATTTGACTGCTCCTAGTAAGGGGTTCATGATGGACAAAATCTGGCAATGCATTTTCCTCGTGCAACCTTCACTAACAATTAGATAGCTCGCAGTGAGATATAGGGGCAAAAAAATAAAAAAAATAAAAAATCAATCCCTGATGCCTTGGTGGCTTGGAGAGATAAAGACTGAAACTCGTTGCACAAGATCAATTAAAAGACAATCTTGTTAAATATGTGACCACATTTTACACTGCCCAGTTTCCATTTTGAGAATATGAAGGGAGGCTGTGTGTACACAGGATGGCAAAAACAACACACAAGCCAAACACAACCAAACACAACACAGCAAACAGTGTTTGGCTGCAATCCTGCTAACATCTTTGTTTGATTGTTTGTGTCGCTTTTTCCAACCCAAGGATCTATGTACTAATAATGTACTAGATTAACAACTTTATTAAAACTAAGCAATACATTTACAACATGAAATTAAAAGAACTAAGGACAAGACCATCATCAAGTCGATACCTGGGACAGCAGACAAATTCAAGAAATTCAAATACCTGGGAGAAATTTTTATTTTATTTTATTTATTTTATTTTTATTTTATTTTAGTATCAAGCTGGCAATGGAAAGCACAGAGGAAAGAGGCCAGACAAGACAGCCATGTTAGTAAATTTCAAAGCATTAGTGCTACTGCTTATGTTCTTTCGGAGATGGAATATAAAGGGGTGCTTCACTCGCTGCCCTTAAGACATGGAGAGCTACATATATGGTCAGGAAAAGGTATGCAAAATCCAGGAAATTATTTATTTATTTTACAATCATTTTTATTGGTTTTATAAATGCAAAATACAAATAAACACAGACTAGTAAAAACATATCTGTATAAAGAGATTCCCTTAATCTCGAGACTTCCCTCCATCCCATCCTTGAAGTCTTATTTTAAGCGTCTACAACTGCATATTCATCCGTACTCCAATGTTTATATCAAACCATATTATCCATATCCATTTTCTTCCGCTACAAATGAATCAAAATCCTACTCCTGTTTCCATCTGCTTACAATGGTCTCCTAGGTAACTTATAAACTTTTCCCATTCTTCTATAAAGTTTTTACCCTCTTGGTTTCTGAGTTTTCCAGTCAGCTTTGCCATCTCAGCATAGCCCATCAGCTTGGTTTGCCATTCTTCTCTGGTAGGGATTTTCTCTTCTTTCCAACTCTGGGCTAATAGCATCCAGGCAGTTGTTGTTCTATATATAAAGAGTCTTTTGTGTCCCTTTGGAATATCGGTACCTGTAAGCCCTAGTAAGAAAGCTTCTAGTTTCTTAACAAAAGTTATTTTAAGCATTTTTTCCCCATTCCATTATATATCATCTCCCAGAAAGCTTTTGTTACCTGACACGTCCACAACATATGATAAAAGGTACCTTCTTTTTCTTTACATTTCCAGAAAATATTTGAACTTGTCCTACTAGACAGCATCTTAAAAAGCAGAGACATCACCTTGCCGACACAGGTCCGTATAACTAAAGCTATGGTTTTCCCAGTAGTGATGTATGGAAGTGAGAGCTGGACCATAAAGAAGGCTGATCGCCGAAGAATTGATGCTTTTGAATTATAGTGCTGGATGAGACTCTTGAGAGTCCCATGGACTGCAAGAAGATCAAACCTATCCATTCTGAAGGAAATCAGCCCTGAGTGCTCACTGGAAGGACAGATCCTGAAGCTGAGGCTCCAATACCCTGGCCACCTCATGAGAAGAGAAGACTCCCTGGAAAAGACCCTGATGCTGGGAAAGATTGAGGGCAGAAGGAGAAGGGGACGACAGAGGACGAAATGGTGGGACAGTGTTCTCGAAGCTACCAGCATGAGTTTGACCAAATTGTGGAAGGCAGTGAAAAACAGGAGTGCCTGGCATGCTCTGGTCCATGGGGTCACAAAGAGTCGGACACGACTAAACAACAACAACAACAATTTTTTATTTATACCCCACCCATCTGGCTGGGTTCCAACAGAACACTAAAATATAATAACCTATTAAACATTAAAAGCTTCCCTAAACAGGGCTGCCTTCAGATGACTTCTAAAAGTCTGGAGGTGTGCTGCATGACTCGCCATTTTGTTACCTGGACAGGTTAGGTCACGCCCACCTTCTATCACATGCAAAAGGAAGGATGCTGCAGCCAGGAGGAACCGGAAGTTTTGACTGGCTAGACCAAACATTCCCTCGCATGTCTTCTCTAGCATTACAAGGAATGCTGTACTTGACTGCCTCTCATGGATCATATCCCACAGTCATAGTTACTTATTGTAAGGGAGAGTGGAAGTGGTTTCTAGATTGGTGTAATGCAAACACACGCAGGAGCTCTGGATTTGCTCTGTCAGTGCCTCTGCACTTCAGCAATCTTCCTGCCACCTCCCACTTTCCTTCCCAGTAAAATCAGTAGCAACTCAGCTGTTGGGAGGTCAAGTGAACATGGCCACCCCATTACTGGCCCATATATTACCTAGATCTTAACATTCTGTCCAGTTCTCTCAACAAATTGTCCCCTTAAGCCTGTGTGGTGTCATGGTTTGAGTGTTGGACTAGGATCTAGGAGACCAGAATTCGAATCCCCACTCCGCCAGAAAGCTCACTGGGTAACCTTGGGCCACTCACCACCTCTCAGCGTAATCTACCTCAAAGGGTTGTTGTGGGGAATAAATGAGGAGGGACAGAACCACGTGTGCCAAACTGAGGTCCAGGAGTGGGATAAATGCAATGCATGCAATAAATATGATAACAATATTTCTCTATCGTTGATAGATCCCATCAAGTACTATGGGGCAAAGTGGATAAATTGCTAATCTGGATTTTTATGGGGTGGGAGCAAAACAGGCTTTTCATGCCAGACACATTTCACCAACTTCAACTCAGGGCTGGGCTATGTGAAAATGTTTGCTCAGGCCCATGTTTTTCCTGAAGAGACAGGGGAGTAAGAGGAAAGGGACAAGAAAACTCAATCTCTTCTCTTGCCAATCAGAAATGAAAGCTGTGAACTAGTTTAATGTAATTTGCAAAATTTTCTTGGGGAGGGGAGGGGCAAAAGGAAAATTCATCAGTGGGGTGAACCTGGATTCTATGTACAATACAATGCAAGAAACTAATATTTAAATATTTCCCCATTCAATTAAATTGAACTTGAGCAACTATAGCTTGCTAGTTTATATTAATAGTCATTATTTATTAATGCCTGCTGTGTTGAGATATACATTTCAGTGCTGTGTTTTGTCATTAAGTGAATGGATTTAAGTAAAATTCACTTTGTGCACAATAGTGTCCACACAGATAAATTCCTGCCAACCGAAAACCTAATTTTACAATATAATTTCCCCTTAGATCTTGCTTTAAAATCTTAGCTTAAAGCTGATTGAGTCTAATGGAGTATTTGCCAGGGACTGCACAGCATCAAATGATGTAAAAAGTTGAAAATTCATTCAGACAGTAAAATATAAACAGGGAATGTAACAAATGCTGGGAAAGGAAGCTTTTCTTTATTATTCAGATGGGGGGGAAACTAACAATGTAGTCCTTTTCAGATTAACTGCAGTTCAATGGGGCTTACTCCCAGGTAAATGAGCAGAGGATTTCAGCTTAATAAAATAATCCTATGCAAATTTACTCAGAAGTAAGTCTTAGTGTAAGTAAGTCTTAGTAAGGGACGCGGGTGGCGCTGTGGGTAAAACCTCAGTGCCTAGGACTTGCTGATCGTATGGTTGGCGGTTCGAATCCCCAAGGCGGGGTGAGCTCCAGTCTTTCGGTCCCAGCTCCTGCCCACCTAGCAGTTTGAAAGCACCCCTAAGTGCAAGTAGATAAATAGGTACCGCTTTATAGCGGGAAGGTAAATGGCGTTTCCGTGCGCTGCTCTGGTGCTGGCTCGCCAGAGCAGCTTCGTCACGCTGGCCACGTAACCCGGAAGTGTCTGCGGACAGCGCTGGCCCCCGGCCTCTTAAGCGAGATGAGCGCGCAACCCTAGAGTCGGTCACGACTGGCGCGTACGGGCAGGGGTACCTTTACCTTTACTTTTTAAGTCTTAGTGTATTCAGTGGGGCTTGCTCTCAGGTGAGTACTGATAGGATTGCAGCCTTGCACATCTACCATGAAAGGAGAAATGCCGGCCATATTTCTATTTCCTTCCCAAAGCTTAAGGTGGTCTATCAGGTTCCTCTCATTTTGTCCTCACAATAGACCTGCAAGCGGAATAGGCAGAGATTGGACCAGAAGCATCCAACGAGCTTTCCCTTGCATGCAAGTTAAAACATAGTAACAAGTTAATATTTATAATTGTTCTCCTTTTTTATTATTAAATCATCATTCCTCCAAGCCGCATGGGGAAGCACACAGGGAATTCTTCCATTTTTTCATTACAGTGATCCTGTGATGTAGGTTAGATTAGGAGCGAGTTTCATGACCAAGCAGGAATTTGAACCAAAATAGTTCCCAGTAGCGCTGCTAACAGTTCCTAAGTTACTGGGTGATAGACTTGTGTGTGTGAATCACGCAGGAACAAATATCCTATGCCCAATAATTATACATACAGGGTTGGCTCCCAACCAAGTTAGTCTTAACATAATTTCTACTTAATACCAATGAGAACTTAGTGCAATTATTTTAGCCTGGACCCAACTCAGTATTTACAGCCCAACTTTCTCTCATTAGAATAAAGAATAAAAATCAAAATGTTCATCCACAAGGCTTGGAGTGTTTATCCAAAAGACTTGGAGACATGTGCACAGGGTTTTCTCTATTTTATCCTCCCATCAACTCTGTGAGGCAGGTTTAGGCTTAGAGATCATAAATGGTTCAAGGTTCCCCCGTGGCTTCATGGCTGAGCAGTGATCTGAACCTGTTTTTCCTCAGTGTGTCTCTAAGCCATTTCACCTGTAAGGTAAAGGTAAAGGGACCCCTGACCATTAGGTCCAGTCGTGACCGACTCTGGGGCTGCAGCGCTCATCTCGCTTTATTGGCCGAGGGAGCCGGCGTACAGCTTCCGGGTCATGTGGCCAGAATGACTAAGCTGCTTCTGGTGAACCAGAGCAGTGCACGGAAATGCCGTTTACGTTCCCGCTGAAGCGGTACCTATTTATCTACTTGCACTTTGACGTGCTTTCGAACTGCAAGGTTGGCAGGAGCAGGGACCGAGCCACGGGAGCTCACCCCGTTGCGGGGATTCAAACCGCCGACCTTCTGATCGGCAAGTCCTAGGCTCTGTGGTTTAACCCACAGTGCCACCCGTGTCCCTTTATTTCACCAGTAGGAGCTTTCTATTTTCATGAAATCTTTGCCACGCTGACTCACCTCCAGAGAAACTACTGTATTTTCACCATGGAAATCCAGCATACTGTAAGGGCATTGCTTGGGGCTCACATTAGATCACGAAGGGCACTGCTGGACCTGTTGTAACTCCATATCATCGCCACTTGATATATGAATGTGACCTGTAATATAATACTCTTCTGCAACAGATTAGTAATAGCGGGCAAGCTGTCTTTCAGGTTAGCTTTTCTGCCATTACTGACTTTGTTGAGGAACTCTTGATATGTTTGAAACCCACTGGCCTACACCACTCTGCTATATGATTCTATGATTCTACAAGTCTTCCTAAGATGTCTTCCTGTGGCTGCATTCAGACACCGCTTTGTGCCACTTTCCTGATGTTTCCTTATTTGATAATGTTTGCATTATTCCACTTTTGCATTAATTGCTTCCAGAACAAAAATCACCTGCAATCTGGGAAACTGCAGTAATTTTGCACTGTAATTCCCCCCATGGTTTTGACAGATCACACAACTGCCACTCACATGACAAAATCAGGGTTGGTACTCTGGCATACAGTTCTTTCCTACTGCTTTCATGGGTGAATCATGCGGGGTCAGAAGTGCACATGCACATAAAGGGTGGTGACATGTCCATTGATGTCCACTAAGGTGCTGCACAAAGCTCACTGGTATGAATTAAATTTAGTGACATGTTGGTATACCAATCGAAAAGCCACAGTTCCTGGATGCAACAGGTAATGTACTACAAAAGCAATGTTAGAAACCAGGGCAGAAGCCTTAGTATTATAACCAGGAAAACTAGCCACAATACAGTGATACCTTGGTTTGCAACCGTTTTGGATTACAACCATTTTGGATTACAACCACGTCAAACCCTGAAGCGTATGTCTCCTTTTTTGGATTACAACCCATTTTTTATGGATTACAGCCAAAAAACTTTGGAGGCCCCATTGGCAAAAGCGCACCTTGGGTTACAACCTGTTTTGGTTTACACCCGGACCTCCAGAATGGATTATGGTTGTAAACCAAGGTATCACTGTAATCGCCTTGTCTGAATGCACCCCATGACAACATTTGTGCACGTTAGTAACATCTTATCTTTTTGTTACAGTGAAATAGTTCGGCTGAGCCAGTGAACTCTCTCTCTCTCTCTCTCTCTCTCTCTCTCTCTCTCTCTCTCTCTGCGCGTAATATATGCAATTTTCTAAAAGTAGCAGTAAGGTCTTTTGAAGCTGGGATTGTACCATTTTCCCCCCTGCTGGACTTTTCAATTAAGCTTGCATGTTCTATGGTATCACTGGTGCAGAAATAATCACCATTTGGGAAAGAGTTGAGCAGTCAAAGCTTGGACATTTCGAAGATTCCCTTATTGACTGTTTAGTAAATAAATCTTTTGCTTGAATTGCCGTGTGTCAGGAAGATCTTTCTCGTTGAGCAAAAGGTGACGGGAGCTGAATGTGGGAGCACCACGGGACAGCTGTTTGGTCTGGCAAAGGCCTCCGTGCGCTTGTACTATATATCCAGAGCGACCTTTTGGATTCCATGTACATAGTAACAATTAAAAGTACACAATGACTGAACAATGTTCACTGTGACAGACTGCAGGTTGGCCGCTTCCCATAACAGCCTCCCAGGCAGATAGGAACAAAGAGCCGGGGCCCATCTGTACTCTGGCGCTGAATGCCTCATGTTCCAAAGAGCGCTCTTTGTTTCTCCAAACGCCCCAGGAAGCTCTTCAACAAACAAAACTCAGAGGTCCAGAGGAGCCCAGTCATGACATTAATATGATAATATATTCTGGATTGCTCTGACAGATTTGACAAAGAAATAGATTCTTTTTGATAATAAGTTGTTGGGTTGATTAGATGGAATTTGTTTGACTCCGGCATGATTATTGCGATTATTCAGCAGGCACAACGGTATCGCTTGTCTTATTGCTCCCTTGCTAACCAGCATTCTCAACATATCAAAGCTTTAATATTCCCTGTGCTTTGTGCACATAAGAAACCCAGTGTGGTGTAGCACGGGGTAAGCAGAAAGGCAGGCTGATGTTTATCACTGGCCAATTTCTCCTAGACCAAGGGGCACCTGTTGGTTTGTGGGATTCTGACAAAGAATGCTGGGCTGTGTGGATTTTGGTCTCATCCGGCAAGGGACATCTTCCATTATTAGGCAAGAGCGCGTACTCAGGACACTTAACTTGTAAGAGATCCTGAGTATGCAGGTTTGCTTTGCAAATGTAAACTATATTTTTTTATAAGAACATGGATTCTCATTAAACATAAAGTACTGCTACGTAAGACTGAAATCAGAACACTCCCAGTGTGTTAAACAAAACACTCCTTTTGATCAAGGAGACTCGGATTAAAATCCTTGCTCAGTCGCAAATCCTTGCTCTTCAAACTGAAAGACACAGTTTCCAGACCCCCTCCACATCCTCTGTACATGTACCAGTTTGTCAATGCCCTTCTTGAAACGTGGCACCCAGGAGTGGACCCAGTACTTCTGATGTGGCCTGACCACTTTAAATAGAGTGGACCTGTTACATCTAATTGGTAGGACATGGGTGGCGCTATGGGTTAAACCACAGAGCCTAGGACTTGCTGATCAGAAGGTCAGCGGTTCGAATCCCCGTGACTGGGTAAGCTCCCATTGCTCAGTTCCTGCTCCTGCCAACCTAGAAGTTCGAAAGCACTTCAAAGTGCAAGTAGATAAATAGGTACTGCTCTGGCAGGAAGGTAAACAGCGTTTCCGTGCACTGCTCTGGTTCACCAGAAGCGGCTTAGTCATGCTGGCCACATGACCCGGAAGCTGTACGCCGGCTCCCTCGGCCAATAAAGCGAGATGAGTGCTGCAACCCCAGAGTCGGTCATGACTGGACCTAATGGTCAGGGTTTCCTTTACCTTTATTACATCTAATTACCTAGATGCTATGTTTCTGTTAATACTGTACTATCTAAGATTGCATTCACTTCTTAAGCAGCAACATCAGATTGCTGGCTTGTTCAGCTTCTGATCAAGTAAAAGATGTATATCCTTTCCCCCATGCACTACTGCCAAAACATGTTTTCCTCATCTTACACTTGTGCCTTTATTTGTTTGTTTGTTTGCTTGCTTGTTTTGATATGCAAATGCAGGACATTTGAATGCCCTCTTCTTGGGTTCCATGCAGTGTTTCAGCTGTCAACATTATTTGAATCTTTTGAACTCTGTGCTGAAGTTCAAGTCTCAAGTTTATCCCACCCCCAGCATGTATAACCCTAGTATAAATCAGAGATTGCACACTTACATAATTATATCAGTTCAATTCTGTCCGCCATGAAACTGAAAAGGAGTGGATGGCTAGTACGAGTGGAGCCTTTGTGTAGGTTTCTTCTTTATATTAGAACTTCATAAACATACATACTAGACACAGTATAAACTGAGTCAATGGTTCTATGACATCTGAGGAGTAGTCCATATGCCAACATAGCACTCCAGGTGGCTTTAGGAATATAGTACAGTGGATGAGAACAGAAATTGTGCGGCAGCGGCGCAGCGGCAGTGGGAGGCCCCATTAGCTAAAGTGGTACCTCAGGTTAAGAACAGTTTCAGGTTAAGAACGGACCTCCAGAACAAATTAAGTTCGTAGCCAGAGGTACCACTGTATGTGGAGGATACAACCTCTGGCTTTCCTGCTTCCCAGCACTAACTCTCATGAGTGGGGCTCCCATGTTAACTGCTACAGTTAAGTGGGGATTGTATTTCTGTTTACTGATACAGGATGAAACAACCGTAGTGTCTTTATATCTGCTTTGATATGTATGCACTAAAGTAGCTTTCTGACTACTTGACGTAAGATCGAATAAGACTGATCTTATTTCATCCTAAATGGCAAGTTGTGTGTGTATCAGTAGAGTGGAACACAGCGGCCTTATACCGAAACAGGCCATTGGTCTGTCTATTTTGATATTCACAGACAGGCAGCATCTCTTTAGGGTTCCAGACAGGAGACTTCCCAGTCCTGCCCAACCCTTAGATGCCAAGGAATTATCCTGAGCCTTCAGCCTGGAAAGCATCTACTAGGCCACCAAGCTACTGAGTCTGACTTCATCTCAAGTAAAATTGGGTGGGCATTGGCTGTCTGCAGGTAATAGCCATTATACACACGTAATGGAATGTGTCCTGTGTCTTAGCAGCTGAAGGAAAAAAGCAAAGAGAAAACATTAGTCACTAAACACTCGGGAGTACCCAGTTCCCCCCACAGCTTTTCCAGCTGCAATCCAAGTGTGATCTAATAAAAACATAGCACACTTAACAAGGAGTTTGATGGAGTGTTAACAATCCTCAACTTCACATTGAGCTGTTAACCAACAAAGTAGTCATTAAGTGTTGGTAATGACTGTGCTTCTAGAGATGATTGCTTAATTCTAAATGTACTAGAGTCGTCCCTGCCTTCTAGCTAGAAGACACATATTCTATTGCACTGTTTCAGTTTCTTTCCATTTGCTTAGCTAATTTGCTCGGTGAAAGTTGTAGGCTTGGCCTACAATGACTTCTAAACAGACCAGTCTCCTTTGAGGTTCCACTTCTCAGGGTAGGGTTAGCGGCTCAGCGGAAATTGCAATCCTATTATCTTGATCATCCATTAAAAAAATGTAGGAAACCATTATTATCTCCATGTTTCAGACTGGGATTGTGTGTACACACAAGAGAGGCTTGTCTGAGGCCACCTAGTAAGATTTGCATTGGGGACTTCCTGGCTTACAGCTCATGATACCTTAGTCTTAGCTTGAGTTTTAGGTTTCTTTGTTTATGTGTTCTGTTCTTCTATGTTTGTCTGTCAGCATAAAGAGGTGCATTTTTCCACATTAATTAAAGAGCAACAAGTAACTTTGTGCAAGGCCAGCCCAATACATTTTGGCACCTGAAGCAAACCACAAAATGGTGTCTCCCTCCCCACCAAGGAAGAAGGGGTAAGTGAAGATCTACATTGGGAATAAGGGTGGGGGGGATAAGTTCACAATTTGCTGCCCCTATAAATTGTGCCATCTTGCCTCATGGATGGGCAGGCCCTGATTTTGTGCTATAAATCTTCTTCCCTTCCATTCAGAAGCTCATACTGGAGTCCAGGTTGTCTTGTTGGCAGCATTCAGGAGAAAGCCCCCAGCTATTCCCCAAGCTCTCATTTGTAGACATCATACTGGCAATGGAACAATGCTGCAGATTTTCATTCAAGGGATTATGAGACTATATATAAAGAAAACATAAAAAGATTTACATATATTCCATGTAATTTCTCTCATTTTGTGTTTTTTTTTAAGCACAGAAAAGACTGATGATTTTTTTCTGTTACATTAATTTGATACGAACTATGGTAAAAGGATTACACAATTTGCAGCACATTTCTCCCCTCTCTTTCAAATGCACATCTCTACTCAGCACACAACTTAGAAGAGAGCCAGCAAAGTTTGCAGCTCTCACATTTCTAACCAAATGGTGTTGTTTTCCTGGCCTACGTACCTATGGAACTCCTGTGGAAAAATCTAAGGAATTATGCTGATACCTGAAATGGGACGTGGAAGAGTATTCCAACCCATAGTCCCAGGGGCAATTCCCATATGCACATTCAAACTGCATGGCAGCAAAGAGCCCCGTGAGCTAGCCACTCAAGTTGTGGATGGGTTGACACCCAGTTCAATTTATAGAGCTTACGAAAAATGAATTAATATTGGAGGGCAGGAGACAGAGGAGGTGCTTCGGCCAAGGAATCTGCTTGCTGCAGATTCTGAATTAATTAATCGCTCAGGCCATTGATCTAATTTGAGTCATGATCTGCCTAGATCAGATCAGGTGAGCCTGCTGTAGAATCCAAGAAGGGAGGATTCCTCCTACAACCCTAGTGGAAAGCCTGCTGTTCTAGGTGTAGTACTTAATCTGGGCACAATACTTTTGTTGATGCAGCCTAGAATCCTATACAATGTGACAAAGCCCGTAGGTTTGTCTAAAATGGCTCTTGCAAAGCCAGATGTACCCCATGTTGGTTTCTTTCTTTTCACCTCAAAAGTAGTGAAGGGGATTCAAAGCCCCTCCAGCCTCAACCCCATATGTACCTTTTTTGTAACTCTCCCTCCCTTCCCTTTTCTCTGTTTTATTTCTCCTTGAATCCTCTCAGCCAGCCAGGTATCAAGTACTGGACAGGATGTGGTCACAATCATATGTATCCGCTTGGATGCAGCCAGTGCTTTTTGGGGGGCAGTATATTTAGGGGTACTCTCCTTTCCCTACTCATATTGAAATACTGCCCATCAATGAGGCCAAACTTAGATTCACAAGATGTTCAGGGGTATGCGTCCCCCCAGAAAAAAAAGCACTGGGTGCAGCTTTGTGTTGGGTTGAGTAATGGAAAATGAAGACTCTTATTGCAGGGAGTGACATTTGCTGTATGTTGGTGAATCTAGCCTATCACAAATCAGTCTTTTCAAAGTGATCCTAAAAATTGCTGTCATGGATGCTTTAGTTGAGATTCCTGCATTGGAAGGGGTTGGACTAGATGACTCTTGTTTGATTTTTTTAAATAATGTTTATTAAAATTTCAGAAACAATAAAAAGTTTCAAAATTTAAACATAAGAAGAACTTCAAGAATAAAAACATACAAGAACAAAACAGATTAAAAAAATACACAGTAAAAAACAATTAGCAAAAGAGAAGAAGGAGGAAAAGAAAAGAAAGAAAGGAAAGCCCAAAAAGCAGAACAGAAAATAGATTAATATTTTCATCTCTTACACTTCGTTCACTAGTTTCTTGACCTCCTCACACCTCCCATTTTGTATTCCAGTTCAGATATTAAATTCAGCAAATCCTTACCCTCTAGCATTTATCCTTTATCAATCCCCATTTACATTTTCTTAAGAATCTTTTTACCAATACCACTTCTTTTCAATCAAACATCATTTTAACATTCCTTAATTTTACAGTACTTCTGCAAGTAGTCTTTAAATTTTTTCCAGTCTTCCTCCACCGACTCTTCTCCCTGGTCGCGAATTCTGCCAGTCATTTCTGCCAATTCCATGTATGGACTAGAGGACTCTTGAAGTCCTTTCCAACTCTATGATTCTGAGAGCCAGTGTGGTGTAGTGGTTAAGAGCGGTAGACTCGTAATCTGGTGAGCCGGGTTCGCTTCCCCGCTCCTCCACATGCAGCTGCTGGGTGACCTTGGGCCAGTCACACTTCTCTGAAGTCTCTCAGCCCCACTCACCTCACAGAGTGTTTGTTGTCGGGGAGGAAGGGAAAGGAGAATGTTAGCCGCTTTGAGACTCCTTCTGGTGGTGATAAAGCTTGATATCAAATCCAAACTACTCTTCTTCTTCTTCTTCTTCTTCTTCTTCTTCTTCTTCTTCTTCTTCTTCTTCTTCTATGGTTCTATGGATTTATTCTCACTCACACTCTCTATACATGTTTTCTTCCCACAAGCAGACACAAACAAGAATTCAGAATGTATTTTATAGTCTGAAACACATGCTCCGATCCATGACTCTCATTTGAGAAGAACAGCTCTCCTCCAGCAATTATAATTATTTCTGAACTACTTCCTGGGTTCTTCTTTGGCTGAGGGAAAGAGAAAGAGGAGGGGGGAAAGCTTTGATTGCCACCTTTGCATTCCAATCTCTAGCAAAGTTGTTCCCTCTGTTCCCCGCAGCGTCACAATATTGCTTAGTGCCTCATGACTCTGGCACAATGTGTTATGCATCAGTGTTTAAGAGGATATTGCTCCCCATTATTGCCCTCTCTCCAGAGGACGACAAACTGCATTAGTCTGAATTACCAAATTCAAACTTTATGGGCAGCCGTTCTCCCCACAAAGGCTTTAGCATTTTTATGTCATAATCCATCCATTATCCTCTTCCTCACATGCTTTATAACCATTAAGTTATTGAAAAAATTCTCAACAGATGTCATCTTAAGATGAATGTTACCGGGCCAATTGGTATCAAGCCTGGTATCAGGATATTGCTCGACTTCACTAAAAATGTCAGGAAGAGAACAGTTGAGCTCTAAAAAGAAGTGGACATGGCTTGCAATGGCTATTTTCCTGACAATTCCAGCCATCCTTTAATAAAGTATTCAGATTTCTAGTTTGCTGAAGAAGCAGTTTGGTTTCTTCCTGCTTGATAAAAAACAAACAAACAAACTGGGATTATATTAAGTCGTGTGAGACTAAGCATGCAAACCTCAGCATATTTACTCAGAAGTAAGTCCCACAGATTTTAATTGAGGTTATTCCCAAATAAGGTGCATAGGATCAAAGCCTAGAGATGGGGAATCTGTGGCCCTCTAGATGTTGTACTCCACTTTCCCCAGGGACAAAGGTCAGTGGTGGCTGGGAAAGTTATATTTGAGAGCAGTTCTCTGGACCACAGTTGGAAAACCAGTGGAGTAGACAATTGATTTAGATTAGATCTGGGATCAGAGTACATTAGGAATGACTTCTCCTATGAGTCCACATAAGAACTTCACTTAAAAACAGGAAACTGTTGCAGAAATGGGGCAAGCTACTTCAACTAGAAAGATGACAAATGAAGAGATTTTGCCATTCCTCCAAATGTGCAGGATCTCTTTTATCCCTGAGACGATTAAAACATTTGATGATGCCTCCAACAGTCTAAAATAGTACAGCCTAGGCCCCAGCAACAGATATATACCACACAAGGTTTCTGTTCTTCTGCATTAGAGCATATAAACGAAGAACCAAATTTGCTAGTAAACTTTCCCAATCAAGAACTCTGCCTATGCTTTGATGTGCACTTAAAACTCATTTGCCCAAAAGGACTTCCCCATTCACTTCAATGGACACTCAACTCTTTGAAGAGATTAGTAAAGTCAATCCATTTTCAGTATTCTTTGAATGGTACCTATTACTTCACCATCATACCAGGATTTGCAAAGGTGCTTTTCAGCAGTTTTCTGTCTTTGCCCTTTTTTCTATGATAACACAAAACAATAAATGCTTTTACAAATCTTCTATTTCCTTACACTCTGTCTCCAATCTTGATAACTATTTTTAATGGGGCAATTTAACCTTTGGACCCCTGTCTCTATTGCAGACATTTTTGAAGAGCCCTTAATTGAAATATCCCATGCAACATGACATACAATGTTATTCTTTAGCTACTTTCATTATCCTTTTAGCTTTTATCTGCTTATTTATACAGACTCTGCTCAATCTTCTTCTTCTAGACTGTTTATGTATATTTAAAAAGACTTATTTGCTCATTTGATTCTTTGCAGACTACATAACCAATTGACCTCTTTAGCTTTTCTATTTGTTAAAAAAAAACACCCTGAGATTAATTTCAGGGGCAGACTTTTAACTAGATCCCATATTGGGACAAGTACAGTGGTACCTCGGGTTAAGAACTTAATTCATTCCGGAGGTCTGTTCTTAACCTGAAACTGTTCTTAACCTGAGGTACATCTTTAGCTAATGGGGCCTCCCGCTGCCGCCACTGCACAATTTCTGTTCTTATCCTGAGGTAAAGTTCTTAACCTGAGGTACTATTTCTGGGTTAGCGGAGCCTGTAACTTGAAGCATCTGTAACCTGAAGCATCTGTAACCCGAGATACCACTGTATGCTTTTCATATATACTATTTGGAAGTGGGTAATAGCGAAGTGAGAGCTGGACCATAAAGAAGGCTGATCGCCGAAGAATTGATAATTTTGAATTATGGTGCTGGAGGAGACTCTTGAGAGTCCCACGGACTGCAAGAAGATCAAACCTATCCATTCTGAAGGAAATCAGCCCTGAGTGCTCACTGGAAGGGCAGATCCTGAAGCTGAGGCTCCAGTACTTTGGCCACCTCATGAGAAGAGAAGACCCCTGGAAAAGACCCTGATGTTGGGAAAGATGGAGGGCACAAGGAGAAGGGAACGACAGAGGACGAGATGGTTGGATAGTGTTCTCTAACCTACCAGCATGAGTTTGACCAAACTGCGGGAGGCAGTGGAAGACAGGAGTGGCTGGCGTGCTCTGGTCCATGAGTTGGACACAACTAAATGACTAAACAACAACAATAGCGAATATATATATATATATATATATATATATATATATATATATATATATGCAGGTTTTGGTGTCTTCGGGTGTCTTCCCGTGTAAGAGTTGGGGTGTCTAGGCGACGTTTCGACGAGGTCTCACTCGTCATCTTCAGGCTGGTGCTTTCGGCTTCTTGTTACTGGAACAGAGCAGGATCTCAGTGTTTGAGTTCCTATAAATACTGTTGAGGGGGTGTGGTGTATAGCCTCCAACGTTCTGGGCAGAGAGGAAGTTCCCAGGTTAGTGTGCCTTTTCTTCTTTTGTTCATTAATTATTTGAGGGATATCTTGAGTGATTTCTTGAGTGATATTCTGAGTACCAATTAGGAGGGTCATTAGGTGTGGATTAGTTGCTAAAGCTTTCGTGTCTTGACCTCTTGAGCTTGTGAAGAGTTTTTCTGAGAAGATGGCTGTACTGCAAATAGTTGTGCTCTGGCTTGGCTTCGTGTATAGGGGCGAGCTGTGGTTTTGTGCCCTGTGCCAGCCAGATCTGTGTAGGGATTGCAGGGGGGTGCAGCATCCGGAGGTGCCACTATGGTTTGGCTACTGGATGGTGTCTGTAATTTATCTGTGGAGAGGGTCTGTAATTTATCTGTGGAGAGACCCTCCACAGATAAATTACAGACACCATCCAGTAGCCAAACCATAGTGGCACCTCCGGATGCTGCACCCCCCTGCAATCCCTACACAGATCTGGCTGGCACAGGGCACAAAACCACAGCTCGCCCCTATACACGAAGCCAAGCCAGAGCACAACTATTTGCAGTACAGCCATCTTCTCAGAAAAACTCTTCACAAGCTCAAGAGGTCAAGACACGAAAGCTTTAGCAACTAATCCACACCTAATGACCCTCCTAATTGGTACTCAGAATATCACTCAAGAAATCACTCAAGATATCCCTCAAATAATTAATGAACAAAAGAAGAAAAGGCACACTAACCTGGGAACTTCCTCTCTGCCCAGAACGTTGGAGGCTATACACCACACCCCCTCAACAGTATTTATAGGAACTCAAACACTGAGATCCTGCTCTGTTCCAGTAACAAGAAGCCGAAAGCACCAGCCTGAAGATGATGAGTGAGACCTCGTCGAAACGTCGCCTAGACACCCCAACTCTTACACGGGAAGACACCCGAAGACACCAAAACCTGCATTCCTGTACCCGTGAAAATCTACGAAAGCATATATATACCACACCCCCTCAACAGTATTTATAGGAACTCAAACACTGAGATCCTGCTCTGTTCTAGTAACAAGAAGCCGAAAGCACCAGCCTGAAGATGACGAGTGAGACCTCGTCGAAACGTCGCCTAGACCAGTGTTTCCCAAACGTTTTTGGGCAACGGCACACCTGCTTACCGGAAAAAAATCTCGCGGCACACCACCATTAAAGCCCCGCCCCCGTGACGTCAGCGCGCAGCGTCACGCCGGGAGGGACGCACAAAAATGAAAGTTTTTTCCCTCCCCCTTGCCGGGGTGGGAGGAGGCAGCAGAGCGAGGGCAGCTGAGGCGGCGGCGGCAGCTGAGGCGGCGGCGGCTGCGATAGCGGGCGGAGGAGGAGCCGTCGCCGGGAGTTGCTGCTGCTGCTGTTGCTGCTGCTGCCCGGACATGCCGGCCTCCTCCTCCTCCGCTGTCTCGCGCTCCTCCCTTTTGCGCGCGCTGCCCCGCCGCTCGGCACGACCACCGCGGAGCCGCCCCGGCTCGACGCGGATCCTCCCTGCCGCCTCTCGCCGCCGCCTCTCGCCCGCCTCCCTCCCACGGCACACCAGCCGGTGTCTCACGGCACACTAGTGTGCCGCGGAACACCGGTTGGGAAACACTGGCCTAGACACCCCAACTCTTACACGGGAAGACACCCGAAGACACCAAAACCTACATATATATATATATATATATAATCGTATTGTGAATGGTGTTTATGAACTGCCTGCAAACCTGTTCTGTTTTATATATGTATAAAACCTGTTAAATATATATACCCTTCAAATCTTGTTGGACTTGAAATCACATCATCTCCAACCAGTATGGCCGCATGGCCAATGATTGGGCATGGCACAGAATCAAAGGATTGCAGAGATGGAAGGACAAGAAGGGTCATCTACTGTATCTGAATCCCCTGCAATACAGGAATATCAACTAAAGAATCAATGACAGATGCCCACCCATCCTCTGCTTGAAAACCTCCAAGGAAGGACATTCCACCATCTTTCGAGGGAGTCTTTTCCACTGTTGAACAGCTCTTGCCATCAGAAGGTTCTTCCTGGTGTTTAGTCGGAATCTCCTTTCCTATAACTTATGACTTGAATCCATTGATTTGTGTCCTACCCTCCAGGGCTCTCTTTTTGTGCTCGTAGGCTTTGGATTACGAGAAATTTGAAGAAGAAGAAGAAGAAGAAGAAGAAGAAGAAGAAGAAGGAGGAGGAGGAGGAGGAGGAGGAGGAGGAGGAAGAATAAGAATAAGAATTGAGAACTCCGTGTAATGTGTAGTAGTTTGAACTTTGGTTGAGCAGCAGTATAATTCCTTCTCACATCTGGCCGACCAACCTCTAAGCAATGGCTTTAGAGAAAATGTACTCTGAAATATACTCTCTTTAATCCTAGGATACCGAAATAAAGTTGCAAAGCATACTTTGCCATGTATGAAGTCAAGGGCAACATTCTGCCTAACCTCTAATAAAATATTTTGCTTAATGCCTCTTCTAGGTACTACAATTTCAAGGGAAACCAAAAGAATTTAGCTAAGACTAGCAAACCCTTTCAAGGAGGAAAGGGAATTCTGCACATGCCAGTGTTTTCCTGAGTTAGCCTGAAGTGAAATTCAAAGCAAATTTGGAGCCTCCTCAAGCAAAGGAAGGGATTTTGATGGAAATCTTAGAGGGGTGGGAAGACCTGTGGTCCTCCAGACTACAACTCCCACTATCCCTGATCATTGACCATACTTGTCTGGAGCTGAGAGGACTTAGAGCAACACCACCTGAAGCTCCATCGGTTCCCTATCCATGATGACCTTGAGTTTAGATGACACTACGAAAAATTGTAGGGATGGTGGGTGAACTCAGATGATTTTGCAGGGTCCTAATCCTCCTCTGGCGGCTTCTCCTGTGCTAATTTCATCACAATTCACAGCACCAGAATACAGAACTGCAATATAATAATCAGCCTGAATTCAAATAGTGATGGCAAATAATAATAATTTGGAGGTTGAAAACTCCCCCAAACGGGAATCTATGAACCTATTATAAGCAGGAGCGTAGGGGGGCATGGGGGTGTGTCTCCCCGGGTTCCATCATGGAGGGGGGTGTCAAAAAAGAACAATTACTGCCCTACTAGGGCGATTCCTAAAAAACTTTTTTTTTTTTTTAAAAAAAAAGCCTGCTCCAAAGGTCTTATCTTACTACGCTGGGGATTATATAGCTACACCTGAAATTTCATGCATATCAGTTAATATCTTGACCCTCCTCCATGAAAATAACTGTTGACTTGGTCGTTTTCATGTCGTGAAGGCTGAAATTTCAATTCAGTGGAGCCAAAGCACAATCCATCCTGTAGATTTTAGTATCTGTCCACAGTTGCCTCCTTGTTATCAGAGGCCCATAATCCACATTCCTTTGTAAGAAAATATGAAATAACGTAAAACTATTTTTGCAGGCAAATATATATATATATATATGTTGGAGGGGGCGGTGAAAAGAAATTTTCCATACCGGGTACCACCTGACCTTCCTACTGATTATAAGCCTCTGATTATAAGCTGCACCCAAACTCTAAATTTCCAAAGTTAAAGTGCAGTTCCATCTTTTCACTTCTTGCAGCTCCAGCCAACTCTTCCCATTCCCACTCAGAAATAAGCACTAGCAGTGGTGGCAAGACCTCTGATTCATCCTAACCTGCTTTTGCAGCAGCATCCTGAATGCTGGACCCCTATACAAGATTGCCTTCAGACAGCTCAGGGGTCGGATAACTCTATACCCTCCAACCTTTCTCCAATGAAAATAGGGACCTCCTAAGGAAAAGCAGGACATTCCAGGATCAAATCAAAAACTGGGATGGCTTCTCTAATTCAGGGATGTCCCTGGAAAATAGGGACACTTGGAGGGTCTGTGGTCTCTGTGAAGGCAAAGGTGAGGTGCCACAAGTATACTTGGTCTCAAGCATAAACCAAATTTGATTGGTCTTTCTGTCCTGCACAGGCTAGGGCTGAACTGGCTGAGGAGATTCAGATTGCTTCTCTTCCACACTTAACACATATCTGTGGTAAGCTGATTGTAACCCCTGTTGCAATGGGTCTTCTTTGTCTCCAGAGGCATTATCTGCAGGCCACACTGGCAGTGGCAGAGCTTCATGCTCCGGCACCGGGGGGGGGGGCGGAGAGCAGGCAGGGGCGGGGCAGGCACACGTCCCAGGGGTGTGGTGTGCTGCCTGCAGGGGCATGGTGCGTGTCCTGGGGGTGTGGCGTGCTGCCTGAGGGGGCGTGGCACCCAGCATGGGCAGGAGGGCAACCACGATGGCACCCCACTGGGATCACCCTGCCGGGGGCGGTGCGCTCCCCCCACACTCCTCTTCCTTCACTAGTACACACTGGGTGTCTTTTTAATATATTGGTTGACCTCTGAAATAAGTAAATAAAAAATGGCTATTAACCTGATTTCTCACATATATCCTTTCCCACAGACTAGAGCCCAAACACCAACTTGGTATATGAGCTGTGAACAAAGGAACTTCAAGGATGAAAATAGTGAGTAAGGCGAAAAATTCTGGATGAGCAAACTTTGGTTAGAGTTCATGTTAAGTCCACTCACTGGTGGTAATGCATTCTTACTTTTCAACATTTCTCTTTTCTTATTTTAATAATTTGTTTGAGTTTCTGTCACTGCACCTGTGAGGCAGATTTCTCTTCCTGGTGACCCAACCATCTGAAGTGGCAATGGCAAAGAGTGTCTTTTTGGTTGTGGCACCCTAGTTCTGTAACTCCCTCTACAAGGAGTTTTATCTATGTTGAAGTCTTCTAGGTGCCATTCAAATACCTTTTTCTATTCCCAGGTTTATCTTCTGTTACATTTAGTTTCTGCTGTGATATTTTTTTTTTCATCATGGCCTCTTACTGTTCTCAGCCTTTTCACTAACTATTGCTGTTTTTCTGTAAGCTACGGTGAATCATCCTGGATTATTGTAGGTTTTTTTAATTGAAGAGTAGGCTGTTCTTTAAAAACGGCAGTTCCATTCTTGCAGTGGAGTCACCAATAAAGTTAGTGAGTTTAAAATGTGATTTGTAACTCGCCTTGTCATGGTTACCAAAAATTTGTTTATTCTATGTTTTCCAGCAGTGAGGAAAACAGAAAACGAAAGTATAAGAATGTTTGCTTTGATGTTTTCTAATTGAATTATAGAAAGAATAAAAAGGTGCTTGTATCCAATGCTTTGTTCATAGAAACAATCAATACTGCAAGCATTGTCTTAAAAAAAAATAAAAATTGGAAGGCACTTAAGATATTGCTTATCCTGATTAAGAGCAGGCTAAAATGCCAAGAACTGAAAATTGTCATAATGTGAAAAGTATATTAAAAAGCAATTGGAATTAATACAGCAATAGGGGGTGGGGGAAACTGGCAAAATTATTTCTCTAAACACTATTCAATAATGAAGGCAAACAATTTCTAGTCTGCTTCTCGATAACCTATTAAATCTTTCCTTTTCTATAGAGCAATTTTTTTCCGGGCAGGCCTAAATTACAATAAACTCAAAATCATTTCCCTGACCCCCAAATCTTATTTTCAATCTATATCTGCCATTTAAATAGGAAAACAGAAGGTTGGTCTAACGTAAGATAAAGCATGCTTCTCTGCTGATTCCTGAAATAGAAAGGAGGCAACTCTGATTTTAGCCAAAGGCATATGAAATAGATAAAAGAAAGATAAAAGGTTTTAAAAAAGGTGGACAATAACGAATATATGAAAGAGTGAAGAAAAGTGGGGGGGGGTGCCAGAGTAAAAGAGCAAATTTTCTGAACAGACAACCAAAAAACTGACTCTACTTGTGTTTCCCCAAGAAAAGAAAAAAATCTCTTACGCTTCTTCAGTCTTAATCAAGCATTTAAAAAGAGGAACTCTCTGACACTTAAAGGGAGTGTGGACTGGAATGTTTTACCTTTGACACAGAGTCCTACTGTAGTGGGATCTTGTGCTTAATGAGATTCAGGGTCATTTCCCGTGGGCTATTTAGTGGACCTTTGTAGCTTCAAAATGTGATTCTTCCCTCAGAAGTGCCTAAAGCTGATTATTAACCATGATTCATAAATTCTTTAGAAGATGATCAAGTTAGGTTTATAAATTCTGTCTACAGCCTCCTCCTGAATCTGTACCTTCCAAGAAGAGCTGGAAGCTTATAGAGGGGAAAACAGCTTTACAATTTCGGCTGTGTATTCCTGATAGCTTTCCTCCCCCACCCCAGTCAACAAAACAAATGTTCACCCAGAAATTTGTGGTGTTCGAGGAATAAAGGTGTGAGGGATTAGATCAGAAAGGGCAGGTTTTAAGATGAAATCTGAGATTTTGATGTCTATCATTTGTGTGTAGGTGGAAATATGGTAAGGGGGAATGGGGACTGCAAACAGGATGGGAAGGTGGGGACGATGTTCAGCACGTTTTACACTGAATTGTCTCCTGAGATTTAAGATTGACACAAACACTTTACATTGCTGTCTCGGTCCTGTTCCTGGAGTCATGCTAGCAGTTAACAGAACAAGGCCCATAGCTTAGAGTGGCATGCAAACCGTCTGGAAATGAAACTGGCAAGAAGACACATTCTTATTATACCACCCTTCATCTGAAGATTTCAGGGGCTTGTGGAATGAGTTACTGGGCTGGAGATACTACAGGATCTTGAAAAACCATTCAGGCTAGAGACCAGGGAGAACTACCGTATTTTTTGCTCTATAAGACACACCAGACCACAAGACGCACCTAGTTTTTGGAAGAAGGAAAACAAAAAATTCTGAATCTCAGAAGCCAGAGCGGCAAGAGGGATCGCTGCGCAGTGAAAGCAGCAATCCCTCTTGCTGTTCTGGCTTCTGTGATAGCTGCGCAGCCTGCATTCGCTCCATAAGACGCGCACACATTTCCCCTTACTTTTTAGGAGGGGAAAAAGTGAGTCTTATAGAGCAAAAAATACGGTACCTCAACAGTTCCCATGAAAGAAAGAGAAGGAGGAGCATGGAAAAGAATTGCAACCAGACTTCTCTATATCTGCCTCTATATCTGCCTTGTAGAAAGACATGAGGCAGCCTGCCCACCTCTTTCCCATGATCCTCAGTGCCCCAGAGCCACCAAGCTGATAATAATTAGGGCTACTATGAACATTCTCTAATTCCAGCATTCACTTTCAAGTGCCCACAAATCAACATTTCTTTCCTTCAAGTGTTGTTGGTTGCTGCTTTCCCTTGGTGCCCTTTTGCTCTGCCTCATTTGACCATCCTACCATTAATTCAGCATTATTATTTTTATTTATTTACTGTATTTCCTATACCACCCTATACCCAAAGGTCTCAGGGCAGTTCACAAAAATATCAAATACATAAAATCTAAACAAAAATAACGACCCAATAAAATTATGTATTAGAATGCTACAGTACACAATGCCAGCATGGTTGCAGCAAGCAACTCATGTGGTTTATCCATATGAGCCCATGAGGTCGTCACATCACAGATCGGATTGAGGTCAGTGACAAAATCTCATTGGCCACCAAAGCCAACAGTGCAGTAGATTCACAACCACCACTCTTGTCATTTCTTTGCTTCACTAGCACTTGGCTGGTTAAGCAGAGGGACACAAATCGGGGCCTACTGAAAACAGACTAGCTTTTGATCCAGCTTCTCCTAGTCTGCCCTGGCTCTATACTGCTGCATTTTGGGCTACCGCTAGCAAGAACATGACATGTGATAGCATCTACTCCATCATTCCTCCAGCAGGCTCAGTAGAAGCATTCACGGGGCAAAGGTTGGGGGTTAGGACTGCTCAGTTATAAGCTACCGGGTACCAGGCAGCTACACTATACATTCCTCCCCTCATGCACACTGCACACCCTTCTCTCATCTGCTCTAGAGGGTTGTAGAAATCTCCCCGAGCAAATTTAGGGGATGCCCAGGGGGAGGAGATAGAGAAGGTCTCTCTGTGCAAGTGGGAATCCTTGCGCTGGCAGGACTACATTGGATACAAGCCACTGTATTCAGCCAGCTATAGCCTGGGTGTTTACATGGCGATGGGGAATCATGCTTTCCTCCATACAATTCCCTCTGGGAGCAACAGGATATGATCAATCCCAAGAGGGCTTGCGATAGTCACATTCGAAGAGCAAGGGGCCAAGGAACCCCACATGCTAAGTGCATCAGGCAGCTGGACACATAGTGTAGAATACAACCAGAAAAAACAACAACACCAGTCTGGGGAAGTCCAAGTTGAATGCTTAAAAATATCAAAGCAGAATGCACTGACAGCTGCATATTTTAATACTATTTTTGTCCGTCCGTCCCCCCGACAGCCAGCAATTACAGAACAGCACTGGGGGGTGGGGAGGTACATATCATATGTAGAATTCAATGTGTCACCAGCTGCAAATATTGTATATGTTCTGCACATTTTAACTTTATATATTTCAGCTTGGATGTTTTCTTTCTCTCATTCTGCAACAGCTAGGAACAATTTCTGCTCTGTTATGCTACCTCAACTCTTTCTGACCCCAATGGATTCGCATCAACCTTTTTTTGTGTGTAACTTTGTAAGTAGGGACAAATGGTCTCCCCTGTGAATCTGAAGCTGGGTTTCAAATATTACTAAATCAAAAATGTACTTAAAAGCCCTGGTGTCATCATGTCTACTTTATAGTGTCATAGAGAATTATTCATACTGTAACTTGTCTAGATGGGAAGGTATTGCTTAAAGAAAAATACTAATTTCACGCTTCATACAGTAATGAGAAAACACTTTCCTGTTTAAATGCTATTTCCCTCAGCCTAAATATGACGGATGCAATAATCTCAGAATATTTCTTTATACTAGCTGGCATCCAGGCTGTTCCTTGTGAACAGTTGAGGTGTAAGTTTACTGTCAGATGTCATTCTTTTTTTCTGTTTGGATGCACTCGATCCAAATGTATTCTGCCTAATGGAAGGAGATTCTAGTGAGGCTTTTCAGTTGTTCCTTTTATGACCTGTCACCTTTTGGAGCTAGTGTGTGCTTGTGTACACCCCCCCACACACCCACACACACACACACACACCCACACACACACACACACAAAATACCCAACCTCCAACTCTGAAATTTAGGGAGAAAATATTTGATAATTCAGCCAGGGCAGGAAATATTGCCCCTGACAACAAAACAGTATCTCACACCCAAATTTGATTGGTCCTATGGTACATTCAGGATGCCTAGCCTGGAGTGAGAACAACATCTTCTACTTCCACTCTGTTTTGACTTTGTTAGTATAGTCTGATTCCCTGTGTAATGAGCTGATGCCATCATGTTGCATTTGCGCTTCTTGATTGGCTAGAGTTGCCTAAAGTCCTTTTTAAAAAATGGTGCTAAAAAACAACAACAACATCAAAACTAATCGGACAGTTATGATGAGAGTGCATGTCGGATCTCGTTTTCAGTTTTCCTTTTTCTGCGATCCGTCCCTTGGAGCTCTCTGGGCCCCAAGCTGTTATTTGGCTCGGCTCAATGTCCCACCCTTGCATCGTGGTGTTCTCTTTCTGGTGCCGAATATATCGGTCTTTATGCCTCTGCCCTTTTACGTTTGTACATATTTTATGGGCTAATAGCCGTAAATAAAATTAAGTGTAAGTGGAGATCAGAGGAAGAAGGAGGTGATAAGAAATGTTAGGCAATGCACAAAAAGTGGAAAAACCCCAAAGAAATGGCATTTCATTGAAAAGAAATATTTTATTAAAATAAAATATCCCTCTTTTGCTTTGAAAATTTTAGTGGTGGAATTTAGTGCATTCCTGGCTTAAAGACATGCTTTAGTCTCCTCATGAAAGATATGGGTCTTTAAGTTCCTTATCATTAGCTGAGCAAAGGGTGAGGCTTCTTTTTTGTTCCATCAAAATATGAATGGATTTAAGTAACATCAAAATTTTACATAGAATTAGAATCGTGGGATATGTTGCAAATGCACTTGTTTGTATCTAAACACCAGCTAAGCTTCTAAAAGATTATCCCACTTACCTATTTCTCCTTCCGAAAACTATTTTATTTTATTTTATTGCTGTAAAGTGGACCTGCGATAGCATCTCTTCATCTTCATGCATTGCACAACTGATATGCAGTCCACAAGTCATCTGAATGATGAGGTGAGTATATATTCAGATATTAAAATAAATGCTAAGCCTCAGTGGGTTTTTCTGCATCTCCTGAAAAATCATGGAAAAGCTGCAGACCCCGGCAACAACTTTGGAATTTAAACACACAAATTGGAAATGTGACTGCGGGCAGCAAACACGATGATCAGCAAATGCTTCATTTTGTTCTAAATAAGTAACAATGTTCGAATGAGAAATTAAATTATGATCATTCAAAATATTGCTTATTATCCAGTGCATTATTATGTGAGAAGAAGGTATGAAAAGCAAACTACTCTGGGAGGTAGCTGCTGCTTTCATTATTCTCAGCCCAAACCAAGGAACAGGTAAGGCTATGCAGACACAACCACAATCTCCACTAGTTGGAGTGTGACCATCTAAAGAGGGGAATTTCTGTAATCATGAATGCTCCCCACACATTTGGAAAAACTGGCTTTCCTCGTGTGTTTAGTTTTTTTTTAAAAAAAAAAAACCCCACACATTTTTATTAGAGATTTCTTGGCTTACAAAAGTATGTGCAATGTCTCTTTTTTCAAGTTACATTTTCTCCAGATCAGTTTCATTTGTTGAGACCTCAGTGTTACAGTAGGAAGAAAAGCTCTCACTTCCATACATCACTACTGGGAAAACCATAGCTTTAACTATAGGGACCTTTGTTGGCAAGGTAGTGATGTGTGGAAGTGAGAGCTGGACCATAAATAAGGCTGATGGCCAAAGAATTGATGCTTTTGAATTATGGTGCTGGAAGAGACTCTTGAGAGTCCCATGGACTGCAAGAAGATCAAACCTATCCATTCTGAAGGAAATCAGCCCTGAGTGCTCACTGTAAGGACAGATCCTGAAGCTGAGGCTCCAATACTTTGGCCACCGCATGAGAAGAGAAGACTCCCTGGAAAAGACCCTGATGCTGGGAAAGATTGAGGGCATAAGGAGAAGGGGACGACAGAGGACGAGATGGTTGGACAGTGTTCTCGAAGCTACCAGCATGAGTTTGACCAAACTGCGGGAGGCAGTGGAAGACAGGAGTGTCTGGTGTGCTCTGGTGCATGGGGTCATGAAGGGTCGGACATGACTAAACAACTAAACAACAACAAAGGAAGAAAAGGGGGAAAGAGGCGAAGGGGGTCATGATGAGTGGGGTGGGGTCAGGTGGCAATGCTTCTATTCTACATGGTGTATGTGTGGGGTTTTGTGTCAGCATCACTTGTGTGGGTTCTCTTTACTATTTGCTTGTTTTCCTTTGGTGGTGAGAGAGGTTGGGATTGGCCTAGGGTGTGGTTGTTTGTTTGTGACTGGCTTTTCATGTGTGAGTGGGGTGGGTGGGTGTTTTTGGATCAGGTTAGCCAGATTGATTTGTGTGCTGTTAGCAGATTCTTGTTGTTGTCTTGTCGGGCTGTGTATCTGATAAATATGGCACTCATGTGTTTAGTTAACTCTGCATCTGCAAAGGCTTATAGCCTATCAAGCTGTGTTATTTGAAGCTGTACCTAAGAAAATTGGAGCCAAGTCTTTGAGAAAGTGTCAATGGATGGCAAAGTTGGTTCACTAGTCTAGGTAAGCTAAGTGAAAAATAGTTGACTGGAAGTTTTAAAATATAGATATGTTTTAGCCATGCCTTTATGTTAAATGAGAATTAGGAAGCTCAACTGCTCATGTTTTATTTATATCCTTCAGACATTTTTACTTGTTTTGTGCTATCTGCAATGGCCTATGGCTTCAAGCAATAAATAGTTATTGATTGAGAAGTGAATGGTTGACATTTATGCCTACACATAGAGATAAAGTACTGCTCTTGGACATACTCTTTCAAGTAGTGGCAAAACAAGAGATGGACAAAACCCACCCTTCTCAATTTGGAATGGATATTTTGAGACCTTTTCTACATGTAATGTTCAGTGTTCTGAATGCTAGATGGTACTTTGGTACACACACACCTCTCACAAATTCTCTCTGTCTATGCTCCACCCTAATCTCACTGAGATGCATAGGACTCCCCACTGGTCCTTGTAATATTCAGGAATGCTTTCCAGAGACACTCCTCCATCCGTTAGAGTGATGGAGATTTTGCTATGTTTTGCTGAATCTTGATGAATTCCATAAAAGAGGCTGCAAATGGTCTCTTAAATGTTATTTCTGCTTTTATGTATTACAAAAGTATAGACCCTCATGGCTTCCGGACTACAAAATAAATACCAGAGAGAGAGAGGCAGGATTCACCTCTGCTTTTATGTATTTTTCATAGCTTTGACTAAAAGTAAAATTCTACAGATTGATAATGGCTAATGAGCAGGTACACTTTTAGAGAATGTTCTCTACAGGCTAGTGTCTTGTGCAATGTATTATGCATAAAGATTGCATTAGTACATTAGAGAACAATTTGACCAATGCTCAGCTGATGAAGCTTTCTAAAGGATTAGAAAACTGAGCTGAATATGCCAAGTGGTCCCCACTGGGCATACCAAGAAATAATCACCTTTCCCTCTGTTAGAATATGACAAAAATTCATTTTGGCTACCCCCTTCCCCGTGGATTCACCCTGTGGATGGAATGGGACATAGTTGAATGGAATGAGATATTACTTACTCATCGCTTATCATGTTGCACATACTGACCCTTCAAACATTGTGTTCAAGGTTTATTCATCAAGTGATGAACACGGGTGTGTGAAAGAACTAGCACAGAGGCAAAACATATAAAAAAGGTAAAAAGGTAAAAGACCCCTGGACGGTTAAATCCAGTCAAAGGCGACTATGGGGTTGCAGCACTCATCTCGCTTTCAGGCCGAGGGAGCCAGCGTTTGTCCATAGACAGTTTTCCGGGTCGTGCAGCCAGCATGACTAAACTGCTACTGGTGCACGGAGGACCGTGATGACTGCCAGAGCGCACGGAAACGCCATTTACCTTCCCACCGCAGCAGTACCTATTTATCTACTTGCACTGGCATGCTTTCAAACTGCTAGGTTGGCAGCAGCTGGAACAGAGCAATGGGAGCTCACCCCGTTGCGGGGATTCGAACCGCCGACCTTCTGATCGGCAAGCCCAAGAGGCTCAGTGGTTTAGACCACAGTGCCACCTGTGTCCCTAGGCAAAACATATAGTCTCCAAATGGATATGTGGCAGACTTGGTTTGAAATACTAGGTGGGGAAGGTGGAGCAAGGTCACTTAGTTAGGGCTAGGGGTGAACTAATCTGCCAGTTCCCCCCCCCAAAAAAATTCCATTCTTAAATTCAGTCCTTCACATTTCTACAGCCATTTTGCAACTTTTTAAAGAAAAAAAAACCTTCAGAAAAAAAATTGTCCTTGTTTTAGTGCGAGTTTTGCTTAAAGCATATGTGTGTATGTTGTTTTTACTAAAATACAGATTTTGCAAGCAGATTCCCCTGATGTGCATTTTTGTATTTGTATTTTGTATTGTATTTCACCTAATATATGCATTTTTGCACACATATATTGGTTGGACAATAGCATTACAGAAATTCAAAGAAGTGCCAGTTTCAGAGGGTTGGTGTTTTTCAGTAGTGAATTATGTAGTATCTCATTAAAATGCAAAGAAAACCAATTTTCTGCTCCATCCCTACACTTGGCCTTGGGTGCCTTTCAATATGTTTGAATAGTTTTCACCCTGGTACCTCATTCAAGTAACAGCCACAACTTTGCCACTGATTATACCCTGACAAGTAAGCTTTCCTGAACTGGTGAACACAAACAGAGCCAAACCTGACATGTAATACGAGCAGCCTGGTGCTCCCTCCAAAAAGCAATTGGGCCATTTTAGTGATTCTGTCAGTCTCAAATCGTCAAAGTGTGTGTGTGACTGTGTGAGTGTGTGAAATGAATACTTGAAAAGCCCAGTTGATGCCAGCCTTTCACTGTCTGCTAGACCCTACCCCAAGGAGGGGAGGTAGGGCTGCAGACAGCAGAGGGCTCTAATGAAGGCTGGAAGAATCTCTTCTCCTTCAGGGAAGTAACATTAGCAAGTGTCTTTTACTGCTGGTGAAGGGACGCGGGTGGCGCAGTGGGTTAAACCACAGATTCTAGGTCTTGCCGATCAGAAGATCGGTGGTTCGAATCCCTGTGATGGGGTGAGCTCCCGTTGCTTGGTCCCTGCTCCTGCCAACCTAGCAGTTCATAAACACATCAAAGTGCAAGTAGATAAATAGGTACCGCTCCAGTGGGAAGGTAAACAGCGTTTCCGTGCACTGCTCTGGCTCTCCAGAAGCAGCTTAGTCATGCTGGCCACATGACCCAGAAGCTGTACGCCGGCTCCCTCGGCCAGATGAGTGCCGCAACCCCAGAGTTGGTCACGACTGGACCTAATGGTCAGGGGTCCCTTTACCTTTACCTTTACCTTCAACACTGGCATTTATAGGGGTTTGAGATCTAACACCAAAACAAAAGACACTTCCAGCAACACTGTCTCACTCAACTTCTCCCAGTGTCACCAGACTTCTACTGCAAAAGGAACACTGCTTCCTCCAGTTCACCCACATGGTCTGCTTAGGGTGGGTCTGCTGGCTTTCCTCTTAAAGAGACAAGATGCAACAAGGACAACTTGCCTTCAGCAGAGGTCAGCGAGACTTGGGATTCATCGCACCCTTCTTTGCACAAAGGAAATAGAAAGGAGAATAAAAAATCAGGCACATAGGGGAGTAAAAGCCACGTAACTACTTGATTTTTAAGAGATAGGATATGCCAACATCAAAGCTGATTTCTATCCTGCCTTTCCTGCTGAAGCATTGGCAAGAAGCTAACAAGACCATGAAACTCCATATACAGAACCACACTACCTCTGGAACACGAGTGGCTCAGCAAGCAAATTCTTCTGCCTCCTCAGGACCCCACTGAAAATGACAGAATGCCAAACTTTAGAGAGAATTTTACATAAATACAGCACTGGGTTGGGCAGAGCACCCTAGTGGGAATGCAAATTGCCTCTTCCACATCTATTATCTGATAAGTTGAAAGGGGGTGATAAGTTGTGCAGAAAAGCTGAGGAGGAGGCTTGAGCAACTGTGTGTGTGAGAGAGAGAGGCCACAACCACACATACATTTTAACAGACATAGCAGACCCTCCAAGAGTCCCTATTTTCCAGGGACGTTTCTGATTTAGAGAAACATTCCTGGTTTCTGATTTGATTCCGAAATGTCCCACTTTTCCTTAGGATGTGCCTATTTTCATTGGTAGAAACATTGGAGGGTATGGAGTTATCCGACCCCCTGAGCTGTCTGAAGGCAATCCTGTATAGGAAAGGTTTCCCCCCTGTTTTTAATGTTTTATTATGTTTTTATATATGTTGGAAGCTGCCCAGAGTGGCTGGGAAAACCCAGTAAGATGTGTGGGGTATAAAATTACCATTATGGAATGGGAAGTCCCTATTTTCAGTGGAGAAATGTTGGAGGGTATGCCATAGCTTCCACGAAAGCATCCTGGGAACTGTAGTTTGTTAACAGGGATGAGAGTGAAATCACTCTGGGAATTGTAGTTCTGTGAGAATAGGTGCCTCTCAACAACTCTCAGCTCCCTTGACAAACTACAGATTACCAGTTTCTCTGAGAGGAAGACACGCATAAGAATGCTATCAATATATGGTGCACATGTGGCCAGAGTTTTGGGTCCCCACTCCCACTGTTGCCATGTGGCCCATCAGAGGTTGGGCCAAGAGTCAATGTGGCCCTTAGGCCAAAAAGTGCTAGCTGCCGCTTCCCCTATAACTGTTTCATATAGGAATATGGTGCATGGTAGGATAAGTATTGGTGCTGGAGGAGACTCTTGAGAGTCCCATGGACTGCAAGAAGATCAAACCTATCCATTCTTAAGGAAATCAGCCCTGAGTGCTCACTAGAAGGACAGATCCTGAAGCTGAGGCTCCAATACTTTGGCCACCTCATGAGAAGAGAAGACTCCCTGGAAAAGACCCTGATGTTGGGAAAGATTGAGGGCATAAGGAGAAGGGGACGACAGAGGACAAGATGGTGGGACAGTGTTCTCGAAGCTACCAGCATGAGTTTGACCAAACTGCGGGAGGCAGTGGAAGAAGTGCCTGGCATGCTCTGGTCCACAGGGTCACGAAGAGTCGGACACGACTAAACAACTAAAAAACAACAACAAAGGATAAGCATTGCCGTTAAAGTGCAGTAAAAATAATTTCATTTTATTAGAAAATAATTATCTTGCATTTGTAAGGCTATGTGCCTCAACTGTGTGTCGGATCCATGCAAATAATCTCCGTAAACCTGTAAAGAAAGACATTGCAGGTTCCCGGCTTATTCTGAGTCTTTCTGACTGCCCATTGGCTGTTATTTTTTTCTGTTTCTTGTTAGCTCCTTTTGCCGCTCTGTTTTGATGTGAACTGACTTTGGAGGGTCAGGCGGGTTAAATGCTGTTTGATTAAAATCAGAACACTCAACAACTACTGTTTCATAGTTTGACTTCGCTGGCCTCTTCATCGGGGAATTTAGGAAGACACCTTTAGCTTCAAAAAAAGGGGGGCAAAGGCAGCGTTTTCTTTCCTCTGGCTTAGAAAGAAACAAAGAGGGGGACGGGGAGGAGAGCTGTATTGTCTCTGTTTTTCTGGCAATAGGTCTGCCACTGTTTATCAAGCCAAGGCAAATCCAATTAGCCTGTGGCCTGCCTCCCAACCTTATTAACCTGCTCAGCTGTGAGAAACTCAACAGCCCCTGCCAATATCTCATTTCTCCCGCGGCTGATAAGATCAGCTCAAGATATTCAATGGGGTTTTCCTTTTCACTCCAGCTTCATCATAGTCACCCTGGCATCTTAACCACAGTGGCTGGAGCTTCTTATTTTCCTCTCATTTACTACATGAAATAGGACAGCCGACTCCAAGGCCTATGTTCGCGTGTTGCGGGAACAAACGCCGATCGGGGTCTTCACACCATTTGACAGGATGGGCTGATTTTCCTTATCATGGCCAGCCCACAAAGGCCCAGGCCAGGCCTGGATTATTAGCATTCCTCGGTGCAGCGCGTCAAGCCCTATTTCTGTCAGACAGACAGATTGAGCCTTTCACTCAGGCTCGCGAATGAGTGACACATGGCCTGGCTGGGAGGACAACATTGTTATTTGAGTTAAGAAATCAATTTGTATCAAATGTACACTGTAATTTATTTGTTGGCTTTGAAGGGAACCTGGCTGAGATAAATGGGAATGGGCTTCTTGCCCCCCTCTTGCAAGCCCCCCCCCTCTACTGAGCTGATAAAGTTCTTGTGAAGCTCTAGATAGTTCCAGTCAGAGTCAAAGTGACAAACACGTTTAAAGTTGCACAGTGATCTTTAAATCTCAAAAAGAACACCTTGTTGGACATGATAGAACATTTTTCTACCTTTCCCCTCTATCTGTCAGAAAACTGCTGTGACACATAGCTTTGGTATTTTTGCTGACATTTTCTTTATCAAGCCCATCTGTTTGTGGTCAAAAGATGCTTATTCCTATATTCTTCAATCTGCAGCAGCTTCGGAAATGCCAAAAAAGGAAGCAAGGAAATAAGTTGTTCTTTCTTGGAACAAGACTGGTGTGCTCCCTGAAATATATATATATCTATTTAAAAATTGTGGCATGCTCAATTGTCCTCCCACTATGCAATTTGTACTATTGTTTGGAAAAAGGGTTTTAAGCGTATAATAAATTATATATATATAAGGTATATTTGGGTTGTAGTTTTTTGAGGCGGCAGCATGCATAACCGATTATTTCTTTTGAGAAAGTATGTCAAGAACTTATACTGGACACAAGAATGGCAAAGTATATTAAAGTACATTTACAGTACATTTACAGTGGATTGCTTCATTGGAAGGGCTCCTGAGGATCATTTACATTTACAGTGGATTGCTTCATTGGAAGGGCTCCTGAGGATCATTTAATCCAACCCCCGGCAATGTGGACTGCCTCTGGGCTTCTAGGTTACTAGACCATAGTGTGTAATTATCGTACACATTGGTTTTTGGGTTTGCCTGTCTAAAAGGTTTCCTCCCCACCCTCTGCCCAGTGGGTCTGTGCAGAGACAACGCTATCAAAAAACAATGTTATGCTATGAAACAACGCTATGACAAAGCAAAACAAAAAGCAACTATTCCCAATCTGTTACTGTAGCTTTTTGAAAATAATGTTATTGTTTACATTTTTTATTATGATTTCAGAGCCGTCTGAAAACCCAGCGAGCTAGTAATTGCCCATTGAAGTATGCTTCTTGCCTCAGGGTTACAGTCTGTCTGTTCAAGTAAGGATGAGATGATGGACCCCTTCCCTCAGTAGCTGTCATTTCTTTGCTAATAATGTTATTGCAAACAAGGTAAGTATCAGGCTCACATTTTAGCACTCACAAAAAGCAAGGAGTTAGAATCTTGGCTGCGTTAATAAATACCACAGATTCACATTAAGATGTAAGACAATGGCTGAGCTTTCTGTGTGAGTTTGGCTTAGTCACCAGGGGGTAAAAAATGTGAGAGAAAGGTCAACAATGAAACAATGAATGTTAATCATGGTTAATGGCTAACATAACCACCTCAACAGTCAAAATAAAAAAATTCCTTCCAGTAGCACCTTAAAGACCAACTAAGTTAGTTCTTGGTATGAGCTTTCGTGTGCATGCACACTTCTTCAGATACCACTGGTATCTGAAGAAGTGTGCATGCACACGAAAGCTCATACCAAGAACTAACTTAGTTGGTCTTTAAGGTGCTACTGGAAGGAATTTTTTTATTTTGACTATGGCAGACCAACACGGCTACCTATCTACACCTCAACAGTGAATCAGTGAGACAAAAGTTAATGTGAATACACATTTCAGAAGCACTCGGTTAGCTATCAGTTAAGATCAAACATTGATGTTGGTGGTAGCTGACTGAACTGTATTATAAAAAATGTATAATAATAATAATAATAATAATAATAATAATAATAGAAAAGAAAAGTCTGCAGAAAGTTGCTGCAAGCAAACAGGAGACAAGCTGGCTATGGGTCAGTTCAGGGCTTGGTCCTCTTGTAGCAAATTCCACCAACATCCCTACTCTGCAATGAAGCTTTAGCCAAGGGCAAAGCCCCTTGTTGACATTTGGGTGCAGGAATCCTGCCTTTTCATCTCTCTCCCCCCCCCCCTTTTCACAAGCAATAAAAATGTAACGTGACATGTAAATGACTGAATAGCATTTATTGCCAATACAGTGGTACCTCAGGTTACATACGCTTCAGGTTACATACACTTCAGGTTACAGACTCTGCTAACCAAGAAATAGTACCTCGGGTTAAGAACTTTGCTTCAGGATGAGAACAGAAATCGTGCCTCGGCAGCGGGAGGCCCCATTAGCTAAAGTGGTGCTTCAGGTTAAGAACAGTTTCAGGTTAAGAACGGATCTCCGGAACGAATTAAGTTCTTAACCTGAGGTACCACTGTACTACTACTGTTATTTTCTTGTTTACCACTTTGACTCACCAAGGGAACTCTGATCGGCACAGAACACGAAAGTGACAACGCTTACAGCCCCTGACAGACCGAGAGTGTAGATGGATGCCAACGATTGCTTTAACACTATCTTCTACCACACATTTGAATCTGATAAGCAGCAATTATTGCCATCTGTCAGGTTAATAACGGAATAGGAATGTGCAAGAGGGAGAATCATTTCATGTCTTGTGTTTTGTTTGGTTACATTTGGTTTTCTTCAGTACACACATTCATCTTCAGGTGTGGTTTTTTTTCTTTTTAAAATACTATTTAGCCTGTGGTGGTGACAATATTAGAACAGCTATAACTTGTGTCCGCCATTTTGTTTCCCCACAGAATGCCTTGATACAGTGCAATTCTGGGGGTTTTGAGAGGGGTGAAATGGTTCAGACCCAAAATAATGGTAGTTGGCACCACCACCCCAAATACCCTGGAACATCACTGTGCTGGGGGATTCTGGGGGAAACAAAATGGTTAATGCTAAGTGTGACTGCCAATATTTTGTTTTCCTGTTACTTCCAACCGAGCTCCTTCCTTTGCTACAGATAGGTAAGCCTTCCTGAATGCCCCAAATATAATAAATGGGATTGACTGAGATTCCTGAACAGGACTCCCCCCCCCATTGTGGGATGAGTAAAATTAGGCCAAATAGACCCCAGTCAGTCCAATTTCCCATTTCTCCACAGACTAGCAAGCTACTCCTGGATCTCACCTCAGGGGATTCTGTGCATTGTGAGGAAGGCTCAAAAGAATATGTATTCCTCACATGCTTTCCCTCTTTTCCAAGAACGAACTTTCATTTCTCCTTCTTTTTACTTGTACGCTAAAGTGCACAAGGAACTCTCAAGCATCTCCCGTGTGAACCATATACATCTCTCCATAGGGGACATGTGCCAGTCCCCCATTTAAATATTGCCCTGGAAATGCAAGCCACCACAACAGGGAAAATATGGAACGACAAGGTCATGAACTGAAAATGGCAACTTTACTATGAGCTAGTGGGACGTTAGGCTTCAGAGAAAGATCTGGCAAGGGGAAGCAAAGATAGGTCAGAACAGTGTTTATTAGAGAAGCTGGTCTTGAGGAAGCTTGTTCAGTAGGTTAGGGAACTGACACTGATAGCTTTTGGCTCTGTTTCACTGGTGATGTAGTTCACAGATGCGGAGATAGCAAAGTGTGTGTGTACGAACACGAACAAGCTTGTCTTCCACTTTCCCCACAGATGAATACTGAAAGAAAATCCATAATTTCAGCCACGGGCGTATGCTTGTAGTATTAACTAGCAAAGGATGTACTGTTCTCAACATTGGATTAAACTCAAGACCGTTGAAACTACAGGATAACGGCAGGCCGTCCAATCTTCCCCTGATTAACGGTGCGTTACATTGTGGGGCTGTAAAACTTAACATTACCAATCTGTTAGGCAAGCAATAAAGGTTTGACTGCACTAACATAAATGTAGTCACAACATCAAAGGAAGATGTGAAGAGGGGATAAGCCATCAGGACCTATACAATTGTCCTTTTGGGGTTGGTCATTAGCCTTGAGATGTTGAACTGCATATGATTCCCCTTTGGGAATATTTATACCACGTTGGTTGCTCAGGTTGTCTAATGCTTCACCTTAACGTAAATGAGACAAACTACTGACAACAAACTGATAGTTAATCATTTTAGCTTAGCAATCTGAAGAACATGATCAAACTATAACACACGTTACTGTAAGAGTAACACAATATGCCGGACGAGTTTTCAAGAATGAAGTTGAGGTGCCCGCTCTATGAGCCTCTCTAAATGTTGTTGTTGTTTAGTCGTTTAGTCGTGTCCGACTCTTCTTGACCCCATGGACCAGAGCACACCAAGCACTTCTGTCTTCCACTGCCTCCCACAGTTTGGTCAAACTCATGCTGGTAGCTTCGAGAACACTGTCCAACCATCTCGTCCTCTGTCATCCCCTTCTCCTTGTGCCCTCCATCTTTCCCAACATCAGGGTCTTTTCCAGGGAGTCTTCTCTTCTCATGAGGTGGCCCAAGTATTGGAGCTGCAGCTTCAGGATCTGTTCTTCCAGTGAGCACTCAGGGCTGATTTCCTTAAAAATGGATAGGTTTGAGCTTCTTGCAGTCCATGGGACTCTCAAGAGTCTCCTCCAGCACCATAATTCAAAAGCATCAATTCTTTGGCGATCAGCCTTCTTTATGGTCCAGCTCTCATTTCCATACATCACTACTGGGAAAACCATAGCTTTAACCATGGTTAAACCATAGCTTTAACTTCTTAAAATACTTGAGAACAATCGCATTGGGCTGAAACAGTTCGTGATCTCCCTTTAACCAGAACAGAGAAGATAAAGGAAACCCACCTGTAATAATAAGTTTGAAAAATAAAATATTAGTTATAGAATGTTCTAAGATAAATAAATAATAATAATAAAACCATCAGCTCCCTTTGCAAGCACTGAAATACTGCGGGGGGGGGGGGTCACTTCTAAAATCTAATCCAACATGCACAGTATTATTTTGCCAGTCACTGCTGCCATAGCTTTAATGGGGCAGGTTAACTTTAGTAACTTTTGAAGCACCTCTCAGAATATCACCAGGTCAGCGAAAGTGTATCGTCCTCAACAAATCAGCATAAAGTGCCCCAGAAGTTTCCACCAAAATTGGAACAATATATACAATATGTCTATGGGGGGAATGCAATAAAAAGGGGTCAGTGTGTCAAATTCCAGCACTTTTAAAACTTGCTGTACCTGCAACAGTTTTAATTGTAATGATTTAAAATGTGGAATATTCACAGGCCTCATCAGGTACATCACCTATGCAAAGAAAACTATTAGCTCAGCAGGTATCGCTTTTATAAGTGGTAGAATTTTGAGGCTTACAATGGTGGAACTCCCCCCCCCCCTTTACTAAGTGGGAGTGTTATTTTAATTCTGCTGTGAAGCCCATGTAAGTGTTTTTCAACTTCTACCTTATAATGATTTGCTTCAAAATAGAGCAGGTCAGAGTGATTTGATAGGGGAAGCTGCTCAGTATTTTCTAACTGTTTCAGAAAGGGGGAAAAAAAGGCAGAACAAGCAGCACTCCTTACTAATGGACTGTGCTGTAACGTGATAGGCTTCAACATAGCAACAGGACTGAAGCTGAAAACACAAATAAAAGAGCAAAATAACTTTGAAATTGTGTACTGATTAATATGCTCAAGTAGTTTCCAGCACTTGTTACAAAAAAAAGTTAATTAAAGAGTTTACATTTTATCATGCACAGTAAAGAACTCCTGACAGGCATTGTTATGATATGAAATGCTTCAGTTTCCAGTAGAGTTTAATTTAGAGCAACAACAAAGGGAAAAGACGGGAAATAAAACAATTGAAAATGTTGCAAGCAGACTGGCTTAAACTCAAGGGAGGCCTTTCAGAGAACTGTTCAGTGGAAGCAAAGCAACCTGCCCTCCTACCCTGGGAATAATATTTTTTTCCTGAATAATTCCCCCACACCCGCCCCAGGTTGAAGTATTTATAGGACACAGTTTATGTCCTATGTAAGTAATTGGCTAGCATATTGGAGAGCTCATTATGCAAATGAAAGAATTTACAGATATGTTTGTACAATCTGGTGACCTATGTACTGGGGACAAAAATCAACATATGAGTAAGATGTTGCCAATCGTATTTTTTTATGGTCCTTGGTCCTGATTCATCAGGTGATGTTTGCAGCAGACACTGGGAAATGTTTATTATATATTTTTTAAAGTATTGTAAACATCTTAATACATTGGCGGGATTTTTTAAAAAAACAAAACACTACTAATATTAGAGATGGTACCGGAAACTTGAGATTAAAATAGAAATTTGGAGTAGATATTATATGTAGTTTAAAAAGAATTTTAAAGAACCAGGGGAGCAGGGGGAGGGAAGTTATGTGGTTTGGATAATCCCATTTAATGGATATGTTACTGTTTTGATGTAAATTGTTGTTGTTGTTGTTGTACTTGCTAGTGTTTGTTTTTGTTGCTGTTTTGTGATTTTTGTTAGAAAACCCAATAAAAATACTATATATATATATATATATATATATATATATATATATATATATATGAGACTATAATTTGGACTTGCCAAATGTTGTGCAGAAAACCCAATAAAAATACTACCACACGTTATGCAAATTACAGGACTTTACAATACACACAGTGGACATTGGGAGGGTGTATATACCTTTGCACAGTACACTGGGACTATTTTCACATGTGCAACAAAGCACTTTTTGAGTGGTTTAGGGACCAATTGGGATAAGAGCTCTGCCAATTTTGAATGCTTCACACTAAAGTACAGTGTGCCCAGATCTCTCTCTCTCTCTCTCTCTCTCTCTCTCTCTCTCTCTCTCACACACACACACACACACACACACACAGAGAGAGAGAGAGAGAGAGAGAGAGAGAGTCAGTCCTCACCCTCTGCCCCGTCACCCTAAAGGTAAAGGGACCCCTGACCGTTAGGACCAGTTGTGGACGACTCTGGGGTTGCGATGCTCATCTTGCTTTAGTTGCTGAGGGAGCCGACGTTTGTTTGCAGACAGCTTCCGGGTCATGTGGCCAGCATGACTTAGCCGCTGCTGGCGAACCAGAGTAGCGCACGGAAATGCCGTTTACCTTCCCACCAGACTGGTACCTATTTATCTACCCTACCCTTATTTCCTTATTGTCTTGTCAGGGCAGGAACACCAGGATCACTCGGAGTGGGATTCACCTCATGAACCCCATGAGTGGAAGCCCTGTGGAATGCCTTCCACATGCGCAAGTGAGCTTTCCCTCACTCCTACCCGATGTATCCCCTGAAATTGTCTCAGGGGTTCAGGAGAGCCCTGAAACAGTGCACGAGAGGAAGGGGGAAATATTTCCATCTGGCAAGTTGCAATGTTTTTGCAGATGGAAAATGCTTATAAGGCAGCATTGAATTCCACCCTGTGTCTCTGCCCTTCTGCTGTTGATATCCAGAACATTGCCATAGACGGAAGATTGCCAGAGACAAGGGGCCCTGGGAAATGCCATTCTCCAGGGTCACTTAATCCTCCATTTCTTACATTTCTTAGGGTTTCTTGCTCCGTGAATGCAGCAGCATTCATTTGTCACATAAAAAGATAAGTTTGGGAGGGGGGAAAGGGAAGATCCTGGAATAGGGATATGGGAGGTAATTGGAAGCCCCATTTCCTTCAGAACTGAAAACATGGTTGTGTTTACATATTTGGAATTGGCATAGGGGGAGAATGGATCTCTCTCTCTTGCAGTTGGTGTGCATGTATGAAAAACAAAAATGCAGCTCAAAATGCTCTTGTGTCAGGTATTGTAAATAATTGATTTTTGAATGGGTGGTCATGCAGGAAGACAAATTTACAATTGCATTTGAACCTTCCTGTGATTCTAATGTCACCGCTGGGAACAGAATTGGAAACATTTTTAGTTCTCCACCTACCACTTTCCAAATAAAGTTGTGAGCAATTATGAACCTCTTTTCCCTAAGTACATTTTATCTCTTTGTTCTTTGTTGATTAGAAATGCCAACAAAGTTCCTGCAAGCACTTGCCAAAGAACAGAAGTGGGAACTGTCCATAACTGATCCAAAAAGAGCTTTGGAAGTCTTGTCCATCTCTAGTATGAACAAATACTTCTTTTAAAAGGTTAGAAAGCTAACACCTCTCTAACAATGGATGGCACTGCTGTAAGTCATCTAAAGAGTCTTCCTTTATGAACTCAACTGATCATTGCACTGTGCAAGAGAAGGCATTCTGCAGAGAACATCTTATCAAGAGAGCAATTCCACACATGCAAAGATTACACCTTAAGTGGGGTGGCACCAACCTTTTGCAACACTTTCCTATTACATATCCATCTCTCAAAATAAAAAAATTCCTTCCAGTAGCACCTTAAAGACCAACTAAGTTAGTTCTTGGTATGAGCTTTCGTGTGCATGCACACTTCTTCAGATACACTGAAACACTTCTTCACTGAAACACTTCTTCAGATACACTGTTTCAGTGTATCTGAAGAAGTGTGCATGCACACGAAAGCTCATACCAAGAACTAACTTAGTTGGTCTTTAAGGTGCTACTGGAAGGAATTTTTTTATTTTGACTATGGCAGACCAACACGGCTACCTATCTGTAACTATATCCATCTCTGTTGTCTTTTCAGTGTCTGTTGAAGACATCCCTTTTTCAACAGGCCTTCTAAGAGGCATCTTTTCTTATTGCAGTTGGGATCTGTATTTGACTTGAATTTTGTGTGTGTGTGTGTGATTTTATTTTGCTGTTTATATTTCTGTAACAGCTTATATGAATGGGTTTCATATATGTTTCTGTCATAGTGTGAAACTGCTTTGAGGTACTTCATGGGAAGCAATTCATGAAATAAATAAATATACAAATAAATAATCTCCAACTTGCAGAACTCTGGGTGTTTCTGGTTTTCACTGGGCCTTCATCAACCACACCCAACACACTGAAGAGAGACAAAAAAAAGACTGAAATGAGACCCTTCTGGCTCCATGCAAGAACTAACACTGAAAAGTGAGAAAGAGGGAAGAAGAAAAGATTCAGTACATATGTATATATGTATGTAATGACTAGATTAGAATGAAGATATGGTTTTATTTGTAGATGTGTGTGTGTGTGTTTTTCCCTTTTTGTGTTTTGTTTTTCTTTCTTATTTGTATAGTTTTATTTTGGATTCAATGTTTGCCATTTTTGTTGTAATTTTGCACTGAAAATAAAATTTGAAAAGAAAAGAAAAGATTCAGTACAACCCCATGCTTTTTTTACCCATAAGTAAACCTAGGGCAGGCACAAGGCACTCTCTCCATTTGTCCAACTCAATAACTTTTTCCACGACAGCACTGGTCTAGGAAATCCCTGGTAAGTCAGTGATCTTTGAATCTGAGACTAAAATGACCGCTCCTGTATGATTTGTCAAGATGTGCCCCTTTGTCATCGTTTCACCTTTTTAATATCTCACAAAGGCACTACCATGAGTGAGCTCTCCCTCCCCTTTAGATTCTCAGGAACTGCTTTCCACTTCATGATCGGTGTGAGAGAAGACAACTTGAAAACACTACTTTGCTGCGGCACTGGCTGAGCAGCCTTGGACCTGTTAACATTTTTGCCCTCCTTTGCAGAACCATTGGCAAGAATAAAGTGGGCCAACTCTTTGTGTGCTGCATTGAGTCCTTTGAGAGAAAGCAAGATACAAATGAGTCGCTAAAGCAACCTCCGGTTTATAACAACGTTTAATTGATCAACGGGCTGAGAGACAGCTTGTAATGAGTGACAGTTATTTACTTTTCACTCCTTAGCACTTTTGTAAAGAAGACATCATTCTGGATACCCGCCAAGGCATTTTCTCTCTACACCAGGATGGGATGTATTGTTTAATTTAATTTCCCCCCAGAGTTTTTTTTTTGTTTTTTGTTTTTGAATGAAAGAGTTTGTCACTGCCATCCTTCCTTCATATAGCAGTCTCTGTTTGATTACAATTTGCCCTCCAACCAATATTCATTCTGCCTTTGTTCTGATTTTTTTTCATTTCAAGAAACATTCCTACAATCTTTGCTCCTGACCTATTCAATCATATGGTCTGGGGCATATTGTCAATCATTAGATGGAGAGGGGGAAAATATATATAACCTGAAATACATATTTTCCAGTTATTTTGAAGCTTCAGTATTTGTCACTGGCTCAGAAGATAGACATCTAATGATTTACTAGGGGCTTTGTTTACAGACACTCACCTAGACCACTGTTAGGGCTTTTAAAGCAAACTCCCCAATTCTTAAAATTAAAGGAGGAAATACTTTAAGGAACTTAGTATCTCAAGGCAGATAGTTTGTTTCCTCCACCCCACAGGCAGTGCTCTGGCAACTTTCACATGGATGCACATGACTGAGCTGTCTATGGGCATTGCTTCCATAATTCAATATGCTTAAAATGCCATGCTAACAAACCCTTTTTAAAGAAAACAGTGAGAAATAGAGTGCAGAAGCATAGTAGACCCCAAAGGAGAAAGTTGCTCTAAGCAGAAACTTAAAACAGTATCAGAAAACGTATGTGATGCAAAACCAAAACCAAATATTGAGGAACACGGGGGTTGTCAGAACTCAAGAGACTGTTAACAAATACAAAACTTAAGTCTTTGGAAAAATGAGAGTTTGTAAATAGCTGGCTCGTCATACAAATCTCTGTTTTCTGCAGTGGGTGAAAACATTGACCTGGAATTAAAGATAAGAACTTGTATCCAACAAGTCATTGATTTCAGTTTGCCTACTCTGATGACGTCTTATTTGGAGAACAACAACCTTTATACTGCAGCTTTTCAGTCTTCTAGCAAAGGGCTTTGCATATGCTAACTGTGTAGACTGCCTTGTCCACGCATAGTGCAGATGGAAGACTGAGTATGAAAGAGAACAGCATGCCTAAAAAAATTGTGAGCGGCATACAATCCAGACCTTGCTATTGAGCTGCAGGACTCCCCCAGGCCACACCCCTTCTTCCAGCCCCTCCCCCCATCCATGGCTTCCTTGAGTACCATTCCCTTGCTGAAACGGTGATGATTCCTTTTGTTTACCTGGGCTGGATCTACACTGACCTGTTTAGCGCTATTAGAATAATATTAGATATCGTCTCAGGGCATACTTGTAAAAAAAAGCATTTCTTACCTCCGTCAGAAATCTGTTTCCCTACTGCTGGTTGATCTCTGGTTACACATTTTAATAACACATTATGAACGTTAAAATAGAACGGAATTTGGCCGTATGGTTATCAAAACCATTCCTTAACCTTTCCTTAACATTAAAAACCACGAGTGTAGATCCATCTCTGGTTGGAGAGACATGTATATCAATTGAGGGCCAGTGTGGTGTAGTGGTTAAGAGCGGTAGACACGTAATCTGGTGAACTGGGTTCGCTTCCCCACTCCTCCACATGCAGCTGCTGGGTGACCTTGGGCCAGTCATGCTTCTCTGAAGTCTCTCAGCCCCACTCACCTCACAGAGTGTTTGTTGTGGGGGAGGAAGGGAAAGGAAAATGTTAGCCGCTTTGAGACTCCTTCGGGTAGTGATAAAGTGGGATATCAAATAAAAAATAAAAATAAAAAGGTCTGGCTCTTCCTTGGTTGGAACGTTTCCCACTGTACAAAGAGTCATATCTATTGTGCCACCTTGGCCAGGTCCATGACTGCCATATTGCCCATGGCTCAATGTGGACCTTGGGCTGCGGACATTGGCCCACCCCTGCATCACATCATTATATTTTTTCATTATTATTTAAAGACAAAACCTTATTTTGAATTGCCAGTCTGGTGTTTTATGGAGGTGGGGCAAAATACTGCCAAAATACTGTTCAGATTCTGTTCCAGTTCTTGAGGGGTGGGAAGTAAAAGAAAAATACAGTGGTACCTTGGGTTACATACGCTTCAGCTTACATACGCTTCAAGTTACAGACTCCACCAACCCAGAAATAGTACCTCGGGTTAAGAACTTTGCTTCAGGATGAAAACAGAAATCGTGCTCTGGTGGTGCGGCGGCAACTGGAGGCCCCATTAGCTAAAGTGGTGCTTCAGGTTAAGAACAGTTTCAGGTTAAGAACGGACCTCCGGAACAAATTAAGTACTTAACCCGAGGTACCACTGTACATTCCTTTCAGAAGCTATGTACTTGTTTTTGATTATTGATGATGATGACATGTAGGCTGGTGTTGTTAACCAATAATTTGGTCCAGCCATGCATTCAGTGGAGTTTCTTCCCAAGCAGGTATGCATAGGCTTGCTGCCTTGATTGTATAATGCTAGCTGTAAGATGTATTTTTGTAATTGATGCAAAGGGATCGATTGCCATTTTTTCTTTTCTAATGCTATGGTATAATTTACTTCTGCCTTACATAATTGACAAAGACCAGCCTGTAGCACAGAACATCGAAGATGACGGCAGAGGTTTTTGGAGGAGGAGAGGAAGTAACTACAACTGATCATTTATAGAGAGTCTTCTGAGGGGCATGGGAATTTACAGGTCTCCAAGCCTATGTTTATTATGAATCAAGGGTTGGTTAATACGATGTGGGAAAGGGAAATTACATTACATTTATTTGTCCTTGTTTTATTTCTGGAAGAGTTAATCCTGGTCCACGTCAAATTCCAAAATTCCTTTAGCATTTTTCCCACTAGATCTATGGGCAACTCCTCAGTTGCCTTTCGGTGAGTACCAACAACCAAAAAAACACACAACAACCACTGCGGTCAAAATGGTACCGTACAGATTTCACAATATATTAATTAGGAAATCAGCCATGAAATTAGAAGCCATTTCTAATGCTGCTCTAGATTGGCAATACTAGAAGAACCATTCGCTGTGTGGATTCGGGGCTTTATATGTTTTTGCCAGCCTTAAAGCTGATATACTTTCTCATGCTTCAAAGATGCGTGAGTCAGCATGTTGTGTAATTTCTGAAAGGAATCCCTGTGGAAACATGGCAAACTTTTTCTGTGCTGCAAACTGTACCAGTTCACAGTGCATTACATGCCACAAAGCAGATTAAGGAAACTGAGCGGGCTGATCATCTTGAAGGAGTTTTGTGGTGGTATTCCTCTACATAGAGAAGATTTCCCCACCTCCCTAGACCAGTATGTCGGTTAGGTGGAGTGCCTCTGAGCATGTGCAAAGTTAAAGGTAAAGGTAAAGAGACCCCTGACCATTAGGTCCAGTCGTGGCCGACTCTGGGGTTGCGGCACTCATCTCGCTTTATTGGCCGAGGGAGCCGGCATACAGCTTCCGGGTCATGACTAAGCCGCTTCTGGCGAACCAGAGCAGTGCACGGAAATGCCGTTTACCTTCCCGCCGGAGCGGTACCTATTTATCTACTTGCACTTTGACGTGCTTTTGAACTACTAGGTTGGCAGGACCAGGGACTGAGCAACGGGAGCTCACTCCGTCGCGGGGATTCGAACCACTAACCTTCTGATCGGCAAGTCCTACGCTCTGTGGTTTAACCCACAGCGCCACCTGTGTCCAAAGTCCGTTTGCAAAGTTACTCCCACACAAAAGTTTCTTTAAAGTTCTGAAGGGGGGGAAACATTCCTGATCATGTGCATAGCATGTTTCCTTTACTGAGGGATTTTTCACATTTCCCTCTCTTGAGAATTTTTCTTTTGTGAAAGGTAGATGGGTGACTCTATTAGAGTAACAATAGAAAACAAAACAACTGAATGAACTAGATCAGGGGTCTGCAACCCGCGGCTCCGGAGCCACATGTGGCTCTTTTACACCTTTGCCGCGGCTCCGGGGCGGATACTAACGAGGGGAGGAGGCGCATTGTGCACCCCAACACTCCCCACTGTGGCGGGCGCTGTACTGGCTGTGACGTCGCATGGGGGCGGTGCGTGCGCTAGTCACGCACCGTCCCGACGTCACCTTCCCGCCTGCCACATTGTAAGCGCCATGTACGCTGGTCACTGCATTGAAAGGGGGCATGTACGCTGGTCACTGTTTTGAAGGGGAGTGAAGAACACACACACCAAAAAAAAGGCAACTTGTTAATTTAACGTTTATTTCTATGAGGAGGATTAATTCTGAGGGGTCAAACAAAGAAATAATAAAAAAGTGACAAAAAAGTTATTTTTATAATGACGAGTTTTGCGGCTCCCAGTTTTTTTTTTCTTCAGAAACGGGTCCAAGTGGCTCTTTTTGTCTTAAAGATTGCAGACCCCTGAACTAGAGAAAGCACACAGAGTGAGAAATGGAAGAGAGGCCACAGAAGCTGAGGGAAGTGTGTGGTTCACACTTCTGCTATGATGTTCCCTTTGATTATTTTTTAAAAACCATACCCAGCTACAAAGCCTGAACAAAATCTGTGCATCACTTGAGCCTTTCATAGCTTCTCCCTGCTTAGTGTCACTGCTGGTGACATTTGCATTCTTATAAGGAGCAAATCCCCCTTTCCCCAGTGAATGCCATGCTTGTGGAAATGAAACCTAGGGAATGTTTGTCCAGAAAAGATATACTCAGAATAGATTATTCCCTCTTCATCTGTTCATCTGTGCCAGAATAAATTGTTCCCAGAAAGCCACTGTTTATGAAATTGGGATCAGGAGAGGAATGCCTCAGATGGTTTCAATGAACCTATCACCCTATTCCCCCTGCCTTGGAAATGATTCAGCCAAGCAAGGTGCCATCTGCATGATTTAAAACAGTATCATACCACTTTAAAACAGTCATGGTTTCCCCCAAGGCAGTGCTATTTTTTCCTGGAGCTCACCAGGAACACCTCCCTCATTCTCTTAGAATGGTAACAGCGCCCACCTGAGAGGTGCTGGAACTGAGTTCCAGTGAGTTCCAGCTGGAAAAAGGTCTGCCCCAAGGAATCCTGGGAACCATAGGTTGTTAAGGGTACTGAGAGTTGTTAGGAAACCCCCACCCACAGATCTACAAGTCTTAATTCCTCTTTTCAGGGAATTCTGTTCGCTGTTGAACTACTGTTAAAACTGTTAAACTACTGTGAGAGCTGGAGATCTGTGAGGAGAACTGGGTCATGGATTGGGTCGTATGGTTGACATGTGTTGGTGTCCAACAACATCTATTGGATCGAAAGTTAGCCACTCCTGCTCTAAACACTATACAGTGGCACCTCGGGTTAAGAACCTAATTCATTCTGGAGGTCCGTTCTTAACCTGAAATTGTTCTTAACCTGAAGCACCACTTTAGCTAATGGGGCCTCCCGCTGCTGTCGCTGCACCGCCGCACGATTTCTGTTCTTATCTTGAAGTAAAGTTCTTAACCTAAAGTACTGTTTCTGGGTTAGTGGAATCTGTAACCTGAAGCGTCTGTAACCTGAAGTGTCTGTAACCCGAGGTACCACTGTACTCATCACATATACTTTCCAGATATTCTGTAAATTTCCCCCAGTTCTCAGTGAACTTGTGATCTCGTTGATATCTGATCTTCCCAGTTAATTTGTCCAGTTCTGCATAGTCCATAAGTTTCATTCTCCATTCTTCCAGAGTTGGTAGATCCTCCTGCTTCCATTTTTGGGCCATTAATATTCTTGCCGCTGTTACTGCATATTGGAAAAGTTTACAGTCCCTTACTGTTTATTTCTCTTGCTGTTATTCCTAAAAGAAAGGCTTCTGGTTTCTTTACAAATGTATATCTCAACATCTTCTTCAATTCATTATAAATCATCTCCCAGAAACCCTTCACTTTCTTACACTCCCACCACATATGGTAAAAAGACCCTTCTTTTTCTTTACATTTCCAACACTTATTACATGTTTTAAACATTTTTGCTAATTTAACCAGTGTAATATACCATCTATATAGCATTTTCATAACATTTTCCTTTAACGTAATACATGCTGTAAATTTTATATTTTCTTTCCATACTTTTTCACAATCTTCCAATTGTATATTATATCCAAAATCTCTGGCCCAATGTATCATAACCGACTTAACTTCCTCATCCATCGTATGCCATTCCAACAGTATTTTGTACATTTTTGACAGTATCTTATAATCATTATTAATTATTTCAGTTTGAAATTTCGATTCTTTTTCTAGATATCCACTCTCTTTAAGATCTTTTTTAAACATTCCATAGAAGAGTAACATTTCCATGTCACCTTGATATTTCTTCCCTAACCCCACATTTAAAAAGTCTGCAGCTTTTGTGGGACGTGGTAGAGTGAGACAAAGCTTGTGGGTCAGGATGCTACCCCAGCTAAGAGGTGAGTCCTCTTAACTGTGATCCAAACTGGGCAAAAAACAACAACAACAACAACAAAAAACCAGGAAGCAGCATCCTAATTTGACTTATGCCTCAGATTTCATACAGAACTGGAGCACACCTCACCTTGATACCATCTTTCAATTGCCATGCATTCTCCCAAGGGATTCTGGGAATTATAGTTTGGTTGAAGGTGCTGCTAATTCATTTTTCAGAGAGCCCTCAACTACTCACAGAAATTAACCTTTCACTTTAATTAGTATTATTAAATGACTGTAAAGGAGTGTAGGCCTTAGCTATGCTCCCAGTATCTAAGAGTTCAATAGGGTCATGCTTAACAATATACAGTGGCACCTCAGGTTACATACGCTTCAGGTTACAGACTCCGCTAACCCAGAAATAGTGCTTCAGTTTAAGAACTTTGCTTCAGGATGAGAACAGAAATTGTAGTCCAGCGGCGCGGCGGCAGCAGGAGGACCCATTAGCTAAAGTGGTGCTGTTCAGGTTAAGAACAGTTTCAGGTTAAGAACGGACCTTCAGAATGAATTAAGTACTTAACCCGAGGTACTACTGTATTGCATATTTCCTGTCCTCATAATATTAGCTTTACCTGACTAGCCGAAATCTTCTGCAGTTGCAATGAAACATTAAAGGCAATGTCATTCTGGGGCAAGGATGCTCTTTAGACATGAGCAAGGAAGGGAACATTAAGAGAGACAGGAAATGAAGAATGAAGCAACCATATACAATGTACATCTAACCAGTGAGGAGCCTGACAAGTAAAAAGCTTTATAGCTCCAAGCTTTCCCTGGATGGGCAAGGCAAAAGTGGATTTCAGAGCAGGACAGAGTCTTCTGGGGAAAGGAGGGCTGACATTTTATAATTAGGGCTTAACTCATAAGTATTACATTGTTTTGAGTTCGTTTTCATCAGTGTCAAAAAGCACCTCCATGTTTTCAGCCATTTTTGACATCCTGAATATATCTGTATCATTTTGGTGCTGTTTCCCATCTTCCTGGCCCTTAACAGTCCAGGCAACAGCACTCCTCTGCTGATGTTCAGCTACATATTGCCTCCAGACAGGGAAGTTCCTTCACATTGTACATGGTTTTGCTGCAAGGGCACTGAAATGAGAAGAAACTGTTTGAGAGGTAACCGTATTGAGCCAAAAGCTGAAGCCTGGACAGGACTGCCTTAAAGTGTGTGGTTCTTCTGCATGTTTGCATGCCTGAAAACAGCTTTCTCCCCTCTTTTCCTGTTGCTGGTCTCCTGTGTATTTGCCACTGGGATTTTTTTTAAAAAATATTTTCTGCATTTGTTTGCTGCACATTCAACTTAACAGTGTTCTCATGGCAGTGTAAAACCAGAGAATGCATAATAAACACTGGTAGCAACAATAACTGGGAAACAAAAGATGAGGAAGTAAAATCAGTTATGATCAAATGGGCACAAGATATAGGACATAATATACAATTTGAGGACTGGGGAAAATTGTAGAAAGTAGATCTGAAATTTACAGATTGTTCTCTTTTGAAAGAGAACTATTATGAAAATGATGTACAGATGGTATATTACACCAGTACAAATTAGCAAAAATGTACAAAACCGGGTCAGACATATGCTGGAAATGTAAAGAAAAAGAAGGAACTTTTTAACATATGTGAGTAAAATTTTTTGGGAAATGATATACAATGAATTGAAGAAAAAATTTTTAAATGACATTTGTGAAAAAACCAGAAGCATTTTTGTTAGGGATTGTAGGACGAGACCCGCCAAGAAAAACAAAGAGTTTATTTATGTATGCTACAACAGCGGCAAGAGTCTTGTTAGCACAAGGATGGAAGAATGAGGAAATCCCAACGAAAGAACAGTGGCAAGAAAAACTGATGAGCTATGCGGAATTGGCCAAATTGACATATAAATTGCGTGACAAGGACAACCGTGACTTCAAGGAAGAACTGGAACTTTTTACAAATTATCTAAAAAGACAACAAAATGATTTGGACTCCTTGGCAGGTTTTGAATAAACATCCACAAATTTATTAGATGAATACATGATAGATAAGGCAATGATATGTACAACTTTATAACATGCAGATAACAATATGTGTAAAGAAACCAGAGAGGGGAGCTGAGGGAAGTCCTTAGTGGGAGTGGGGGAAATAAGAAAGAGGGGGGAAATGTAAACGGTTATATTGATTGATAATTTGTTTGTTAAAATTGTTCAATAAAAATACCGTATATACAAAAAAACCCAATAATTGCTAACATGTCGGAGATTTTTTAAAAATTTGAAAGCAGAACAAAAGGAAACATACTATCTTATCTGCTTAAAGGCATTAAACAAACAAACAAACAAACCTTGGAAGAATAACGAACTTCATTGCCAGATAAGGAGAGCATCCTAGAAGGGGCCACCACAAAAAGTGCCTCTTTGCAGCTATCACCTGCCTTACCTCAGAAGATAGAACACCTGCCATTTTAGATAATGAGCACTTTGTTGTTGTTTAGTCGTTTAGTTGTGTCCGACTCTTTGTGACCCCATGGACCAGAACACGCCAGGCACTCCTGTCTTCCACTGCCTCCTGCAGTTTGGTCAGACTCATGCCATCTCGTCCTCTGTCATCCCCTTCTCCTTGTGCCCTCCATCTTTCCCAACATCAGGGTCTTTTTCAGGGATTCTTCTCTTCTCATGAGGTGGCCAAAGTATTGGAGCATCAGCTTCACGATCTGTCTTTCCAGTGAGCACTCAGGGCTGATTTCCTTCAGAATGGATAGGTTTGATCTTCTTGCAGTCCATGGGACTCTCAAGAGTCTCCTCCAACACCATAATTCAAAAGCATCAATTCTTCGGCGATCAGCCTTTTTTATGGTCCAGCTCTCACTTCCACAGGCAATGGCAAAAGGGGCTAGTGCTATGAAAAAGCAAGGATGGTACCTTGCTAGCAAAAGCAGGCTTTCAGATTGCTCCATTGGGCGGCCCTCCACAGGCTTTCAGCCTGGACTTGTGAGGGCAAAGGGATGTAGAGAGAAAAGGTGTACATGTCAGCCCTGCCCCCAATGCCCCAGGGCATGCCAGATGGAGCTGCTCCACTCCACCTGAAGGGGGAAAAAAACACTTCACATATTTAGCACAAGGGTCTGGAAAGGACTTTCAAGTGCATTTGCCTGAACCTGTTTACAAGCTTCCTTGAGATTGGGAACCTGTGTAAAGCACATCAGGATTCTTGATTGTGAGATGCAAGTAAATATGTTTCCAAGCAGACCTTCTTGCTAAAACTGCAGAGGACAGTAGTAGATGGGGGTCAGATGATGCTGGAGACAGTTCTGTACATGCTCTCCATCCCTCTACACACCTTTGCTCGCATGTGTCCAGGCTGAACTCCTGAGGAGGACTTGCCTCTCCTGTTCAAGTGGAGGCTTGCCTGCTGTGACACAAGCTGCTGGCACAGTTCTGATATTAGTCTCCTTACGGAAAGGATACAGGTGAGAGCCTTTATGGTGAAATAATTTTTTCTGGAGCAAACTAGCAGTTAAATCAAAGACACTTCTGTGATGTCTGAGTCCAGTGTATTTGAACTGTATGTACTCTGTCAGATGAAATAAATCCTACTTGAATCTAAGCAGCAGTGGGACTTCCTTTAAACTTCTGAGGAGGTGGAAAGAAAATCCATGAGAAGCAAAAAGGCTTCAACAGGAGAGAGAGAGAGAAAAACCCACCAAACGAATCCATTTCACATTTTTGTAGCCTGTAGTTTAGTATTCCGTTCAAGCACAAAAGTGTCCTATTTTGATCATACGTTCTTGACACTTTTCATTTCATCGCTACCAGTACGTGATTTTCCTGTGACCTACATCAAATTCTAATGAGCCAATAATCTAGAATCTCAATATACTTAGAATCTAATTCTCAAGGTACTTGAGTATCACCTGGAAATGAGCCCAAAGGGAAAGTTATGCAGAAGAAGAGATCTGGCTAAGCACATAGGATATGGACTGTTCTGGATAATCTCCACTGAATTATATGGGACGTGAATGAGAACCGGGCCAGAAGCAGGGGACAGATCCTGACTGCAACTGTTAACTTTTCCTAACTCCTATGGGGTAAACCCAGTGCCGGATTTACATATAAGCTAAACAAGGGATGCTATAGGGACGCGGGTGGCGCTGTGGGTTAAACCACAGAGCCTAGGACTTGCCGATCAGAAGGTCGGCGGTTTGAATCCCCGTGACAGGGTGAGCTCCCATTGCTCGGTCCCAGCTCCTGCCAACCTAGCAGTTTGAAAGCACATAAATGTAGAAGTAGATAAATAGGTACCGCTCCGGTTTGAAGGTAAATGGCGTTTCCGTGCTTAGTCATGCTGGCCACATGACCTGGAAGCTGTCTGTGGACAAACGCCGGCTCCCTTGGTCAATAAAGCGAGATGAGTGCCGCAACCCCAGAGTCGGTCACAACTGGACCTAATCATAGGCGCCGACTCCATGGGGCCTGAGGGGGCTCGAGCCCCCTCAAAAAATTTTTTTGGGGGGGCTCAGCCCCCCCAATAATCTCGGGCGCCCTTCCAGCAGAGCGCCGCCGCCGTCCCCCGCCTCCTCCCCACCTGCTCCCTCGCCAGCCAGCCAGCCAGCCGCGCGCCCTAGTCGGAGAGCCCCGGCCGTCCCCCGCGAGATTAGGGAATCCCCGGGGGCGGGGGCTCCTGCCTCGCTGCTTCGCAGCACCACCGCCACTGCCAAGGCACTGCCGGGGGGAATTTCCTTCCTCCTGGCGGTTTCAGCCCCCGCGAGAACAGGGGAATCCCGACCGGCCACACCTCCCAGCCAGCCCTCTCTTCTCCGGCTAGCCCCACGTTTCCCGCATATCAGCTGTTCCGGAGCTGATTAATAGGCGCAGCACGCTCTCCCCTATTCGCTCACGAGGAGGCGGTGCCACTTTATTTGCATATTCATGAGCTTATTTATTATTCATGAGCTTTCCCGTGCCCCCCCAATATTTTTTATAAGTCCGCGTCCCTGGACCTAATGGTCCTTTACCTTTACCTTTAAACAAGCTATAGCTTAGGGTCCCGCTCTCTTGGGGGCCCCCAAGAAAATTAAAGGGGAAGAAACTGGATGTACATTTCCAAAATATAAGATAAAAAACAAATAAAATAAAACCTACATAGAGCAACAGTGTTTTGTGTTGCGTAGGCTCCTATGATGTAAGCAATAGGCCCCGCCTGCTAGCCTGCTCCCTAAAATATCACTGGTTTGCTCATTTCTATATATAGGGTGCCTACATTCCGCATGGACTGGTTGAATGGCAACATGTGCAAATGGCCTGAGATACCTATTAGGTCCATCCATTACCATATAGCATATATTCAACACACAAAAAGAGCTGGACATATAAAGGGCCCCATTACCTTCAAGAGCCTAGGGCCTCATCAAACCTAAATCTGGCCCTGGGTAAACCCAGCACTGCACATACTGAATGACAACAATGTCATTGTTCAAATGGGTAGTATTCAGTAGTAGTTACCCTTCTGAGATGGGAAGGGTCAATATAAACCTGTGAACAGTGTGGACAACGGCACATCATATTCCCCAACTGGATTTAAACAGCCTGTGCTCAAGTTTGCGGCCTGAGTGGGATGCTAACAGTATTGTAGGATGTCAGAAGAAAGGGTATGAAAACCAAGCCACTTCCACTTTTGAGCTAATTTAGGTTTCTCTGCTGCCACTGCAAAGCTCCGTAATGATTCTTCTGCTCTGCCTGATGCTCTGGAAGTGATTTCCTGAGTTGCAAGCCCTCCTGGCTCCTCACCCCCGCTTTGCTTTTCTGTTCACAGCGACATGTGTTTGCTTGAATACCGTCAGCGGATCTGTGGACTTTAGCTGTAGCGTTCACCTTGCAAAAGCAACCACAGCATTTCAGGTAATCATTTTCTCTTCGGCTCCCTGCTGTGAGGCTAAAAGCATCCAAAGTCAGACTGTCATGTGTACAGTTTTTCTCAAAGGGAAGCCAAGTATAAGGTCGTTTGAAGACAGGCCACTGGACATCTGCAGTTCTGTAGAGGACAGCTGATCTGAAGCTTCATACTTTATCCAATTAACATTAAACAATTAACATTTCCCCTTAATTGCACAACACATCTAACAAGCACCAAGCCTAGAGACAAACCCCACACACCTCATGCTTAAGTATTCTTCCCTCCTTACAGATGAAGGCCTCACCCCACACTTTTAAAATTTGCATGAAAGAAAAGGAATTAGCTCTCTTTTCCAAAGAGGAGTAAGTTTTAAGGGAATGCTGGGATTAAAAGGGGGGGGGACACACAAATTCTAAAGCAGTCTGCATGGTGGCTAAACCAGATTAAGTAAAACACATCCTGGTATGAAGCTCAGACAGAATATAAAACATCTTAATCCCTTTCCAGTTGGATACCACAGGCAGCTTTTGAGCAGGAGAAACCAGGATATGGTTAGCAACCGAGTATTTCATCATCATGCCCGGTCATTTTTGTTCTATTAGCCTAAACCTCTGCACCGCTCCTTTGATAGATGCTGGAAAAACAACCAGGCGAAGCCTGAAGCGCTACAGTGTCTGTTAAAGTGTTATTTATACAGTCCAGAGAAGCTGAGAAATAGCCTACTGAAAGATGGTCTTTGTCAACCCATTTAGATGGAAATTCAATGTATCTGCAAGCAAGAACATGAGAGATCTGTGTGCTTTCCAGAGTAGCATGCACTTAAATAGATTCTCGCCGGATGATGTAGCCACTAGGCCTTTGTGAGCTCAAGGAACCTGGCCAATCGCCCTGTCTGTGAATCAGCAGAATTAGCTAATTCTCCCATTGGCAAGCTACAGGGCCAGCTAAAGTCTGCTGTTCCTATCCCTTGGGCATGTCATTTACATATACCACCCAGCTCCTACTTTAAGTGTGCTCTTGTTTTGGTTTAGTGTTTCCTTTAATTTGAAATGGCCGTGTCCCCCCCCCCTCTTGCTCTACAGTTTGAAAGAAAGTGTTTGGCTGATGTTAGGACAAAAAAGACTTGGTATTATAGAAGATGAATCAAACCCAAAGAAGGAGGAAGAGAAAAGGCAGGGATTGAGCCTCAGATATAGCCACAAAGCCGGCCACTCAGTACATGCTAATTCAGTACAAGCTAAAGGAACAGTTGCTCAAAGAATTTTGGCCACAAGGGTTCATGGCCACTTTGGCCCATTAATGTCCCGCTCACCCTTGGTTTAAGAGTCTCAGTGGAGATTATTGGGTCACTGGTTGACATGTTCAGAGAGGATTCCCCCTCTCTGGTTAGTGGGTTTTCTGCCTTTCCCTCAGTGAAGTGCTTCGTTGTACAGTGGTACCTCGGGTTAAGTACTTAATTTGTTCCGGAGGTCTGTTCTTAACCTGAAACTGTTCTTAACCTGAAGCATTACTTTAGCTAATGGGGCCTCCCGCTGCCACCGCACCGCCGGAGCACAATTTCTGCTCTCAACCTGAAGCAAAGTTCTTAACCTGAAGCACTATTTCTGGGTTAGTGGAGTCTGTAACCTGAAGCGTATGTAACCCGAGGTACCACTGTACTGAGAGACTGGAAATGGCATTGGGCAGGATCAGCAGGGCCGTCTTAAGCATATCCGGTGCCGTGGTTCAAAGCTCCTTCTGGTGCCCCCCTCCCCTTTCCCAGAGTTTTTTAGCCAGGACGGTGCTGCCGGCGGGGCTGGAGGAGGCAGGCGGTGGCTGGAGGGCAGCTCCTCCGGCGAGAAAGAGGCAGAGGCTGGACACGGCATCTCCTGGCTCAGCTGGCAGCTTCATGCTGCGGTGGCCACAGCAGACCATTACAGATGGGGATAATGTGTCATTTTTGGTTTCCCTCCATTACTAAATTGTCCCATTTCCACATCAGTTTGCATTTAGAAAAGACGTCTGTACAACCATGTGCATGCGTTTCTGCCTGCCGTTCTCATGATATGCTAATTTTTGCATGCAATTTTGCCTTACACACACTCTTACAATAAATTACTTATAACATGATGGATTCCCTCCCCCCATGCTATTTTTACATTTTTATGCACACCTTCCCAAATTAATTGTTGCATGCTACCCCAGTCATTACATTTGTAATGGGGTGCAGCGGGGACCGTGGTGTCTTTATGATATATGGTTTATTTTCACATGCATACAACCTGAGCCTACTATGGAGGGGTTCATAGCATTAACACCCCAAAAGGGCCTTGCTTCCCCAAAGCCACAACCTTGGATTCAAGCAGAGATCAGGCATGGCTCTCTCTCTGTGGCTTACCTAGGGTTGCCATACGTCTGGAATTTCCCAGACATAACCAGGATTTGGCCATAGGAAACTGTGTCCTGGTGGAAATTGTTGAAATGTCCAGGAAAATCTGTATATATGGCAACCCATGGTTGGTAATGTTGACTTTGGCAAATTTCCTTAAAAACAGCTCAAAAATAGCTATTTTTTTTTAGGTTTAGCAAAGAAAGCTGAACAACTTTGCCAGCCTCTTTTGTGTCCAGATTTTCACCTTTTGAAATATGGTAACCCTAAGCTTGCCAGCCTGCAGCTTTGCTTCCAGCTCACATAACTCTCCTCTCAACTCTGACCATTGTCATTCTAACTACCAGTGAGTTAAGGGAGAGGGTACCACCTACCGTATTCACCGTAACTTCGGGCACAGAGCCACTTCCTTTAGCTCACCAGGAAACTAGCCTGGCTAGTCCAGGAATTTACTTACATTTTAACACTGGATCCAGGAATTAGAAGGGTCTCAGCATATACCACCACCCTGAAACTCATGGCAATGTGCTTCTTTGTAAGTAATGGCTGCAGCGAGTACATTGCAACATCCAGAGAAGTGCAAATTTCAAAAGATAGCTGTGTTTTGGTTTGTGTATTGGTTCAGAAAGTGCAAATAGATAGGTTCGCATTAAAATTAAAAGCCAAACAAATTTCTTCCCAATCCCTAGTTACTATATGCCTTTTTTAAAAAAAATGTTTTTGAGTTGCTTTGGAACTGCTGTTGTTACACTATGTATTGCTTTGTGCTGTATTCTCTGTTTTATTGGATTTGTATGTAGCCATTTTAAAATGATGATGATGATGATGAAGAAGAAGAAGAAGAAGAAGAAGAAGAAGAAGAAGAAGAAGAAGAAATAATAATAATAATAATAATAATAATAATAATAATAATAATAATAATAATAATAATATTTGGGTCATTGTGAACACAGTTGGCATGTGTGTGTTGCTCGCAAGTGTTCGAAGTACTTTGCGTGTTCAGACCCAGAGACATCCCCCCTAAATAAAGACACATTTGACTCAAATTTTAGTTTGGCTTTTGGCAGAATTTAGGCCACAACTTTATTGATTACAGAAAGTGATTGGTTGCATAGGCTCTGGTTCGACTAGCTCCCTGCACCGTTGCAGGCAGCGCTGACCCAGAGCACCAGCATAGGTCAGCCAAGGGTGAACACCTGAGCCAGGTGGAAAGCCTGGGGACAGACTCTGTTCACTCCCCAGATGCCCCCCTGGACTCAGGCATGGGCACAACCCCCTCTCAGGGGTTGACCAAACCAGTTGAGTCCCTGGATTCCTTTAACGGAATACCCTTCACATAGGGATGGTGAGACCGTTCTCCAATCCCTATCACATGAACCAGTGCCTATCCGCAACCTTACAAGTTGTGACAATTTGCTACACGGCAGGCCAAACCCAAATGGCAACAGCCAATCAGCCAAGTGGGGGAAATTTCTGCCGTGCGCCTGTCCCAACGACAGACGACACACGACGGCATAGCAAGCTCACTTGCAAAATGCCCTAAAAATAGGGAGAGGTGGGCAGGTGTTCTGAATGCACAAGCCAAAAGAGGAAGATCTGGGACACGTACATGGGTTTATATAGGTCCCTCGATCCATTTGGACTGCGCCCCATTGGCCAGATTGAACCCAACAACGAGGGACCTACCAATTGGGTGTTGTAGCTATCCAATCTCACCCACCCACAACACAGGAGGTTGGTCTCCAGGTCTCACCGCAACATGTGCCCTCTTTTAGGGAGGACACAATTTGTGCATATTATCTCAGCGATCTGCAAAGCAGCCCTGTAAGGTAGGTCAGCAGGGCTGGATTTAGGTTTGATGAGGCCCTATGGTCCTGAAGGTAATGGGGCCCTTTATATGTCCAGCTGTCCTTTGTCAACAACAAATTGTCACTGGTTTTTGAGTTGAATATATGCTATATGGTAATTTATGGACCTAATAGCCTAATGGACCTAAATGGACCTAAAGCCATTTGCACGTAACAAAATATGTGTTTTATCAAAGTAATTGTTGACGTGAAATACAATTAAGAAGCATATTAATAGTGAAACACAATTAAGAAGTATATTATTAGTGAAATAATTATTAAGCTCTAACTGTATGTAGGTTTCATTTTATTTGTTTTTTATCTTATATTTGGAAATGTAAAAAGGTAAAGGGACCCCTGACCATTAGGTCCAGTCGCGGACAACTCTGGGGTTGCGGCGCTCATCTTGCTTTATTGGCCGAGGGAGCCAGCGTACAGCTTTCGGGTCATGTGGCCAGCATGACTAAGTCGCTTCTGGCGAACCAGAGCAGCACACAGAAATGCCGTTTACCTTCCCGCCAGAGTGGTACCTATTTATCTACTTGCTCTTTGACCTGCTTTCGAACTGTTTGGTTGGCAGGAGCAGGGACCGAGCAATGGGAGCTCACCCCATTGCGGGGATTCGAGCCGTCGACCTTCTGATCGGCAAGCCCTAGGCTCTGTGGTTTAACCCACAGCGCCACCCATTTGGAAATGGACATCCACTTTTTCCCTTTAAATTTTTTTGGGGGCCCCAAGAGAGTGGGGCCCTAAGCTATAGCTTGTTTAGCTTATACCTAAATCCGGCACTGTAGGTAAGTATTTTATTCTCTCTCTTGCGCATTGGCGAGAGAGCGGAAACTGTGATAACAGAGGCTTGCCTTGGGCCACTTAGTAAGTCATGGTTCACTGTGAGCTTCCTGGTTCACTGTGTCACTACACTGCACTGGCTCTCATTAGTATACAGGGCACAGATGTGCCTCTTCCTTCAAATGGTATTGAAGCTGTGCATACAGTAGGATGCTTGTTTCCTCAAAACATAACTGCGATTTCAATTTACCAGCTCTTTATTATTTAAAGTGGGTTCCCCCCCCCACCCAAACGTTTGCTAGGCAGAGCTCTTGTCTCTATTAGCAAGGCGTAGGCTGGTTCCCTTTGTGAGAAGCTGCAGGAGACAGAAATTGTTGGCATCCTATTGCACTTTGCTGAGGAGAATGCTCAACATCTTAACACAAAGGACAAAGCAAAAGCTTTTCACCATAGTGCCTACCACAATATCTGTTTGCAACCCACAAAGAATTGAGAGCATTACAACACAGATAACAAAATGCCGCTGAATATTTTGATTTAGGGGATTTCTGTGGGAATTAGCGATTTCTGTTTAAGAATATAATGCTGCCTCTTTAACATAATTAATGCCCCTTGGATATCCTTCTGTTTGCTATACAAAATCGTGTGTGTACAAAACGTCTTAGATTTCCAGCACTGAAAAATAATCTTTTGTATGCTGTAGGGGAAATGATGTACAGGCCAGCAACTGAAAATCCCAGGAAGCTTTTCAAGTTGTAGCTTTCATGTAACTTTCTCCAAAGTAAGCCAACTAATTCAATGACATGCCCCTGGTACAATTTTGCCAGAGGATGGTTGCAGTAAGGGGTTTGGCGACAAAGCAGCTCTGCGATGCTTTGCTTAGACAAAAATGTCACATGTGGAGGGAAAAGGCATGGATACAGTTTTGTTTTGTTTTCTAAGGGCTTTTCTGCACTTACCATTTATAGAGGTATAGTTGTTGGAATTTTTGTAAAAAAAGATTTACAGCGGTACCTTGGTTCTCAAACTTAATCCATTCCAGAAGTCTGTTCCAAAACCAAAGTGTTCCAGAACCAAGGCACGCTTTCCCATAGAGAGTAATGCAAAATGGATTAATCCGTTCCAGACTTTTAAAAACAACCCCTAAAACAGCAATTTAACATGAATTTTACTCTGTAACGAGACCATCGACCCATAAAATGAAAGCAATAATCAATGTACTGTACTATAAAATAAACAGGACAGTATTGTAGAAGATAAAAATTAAATTTTTAAAAAAAATCTTACCTGCACTGATGATAGTCATTGTTTGGATGGGTTTTTTTTATCCATTTCCGCAGTCACACAATCAATCAATCAATCAATCAGTAGCTGAACTGGGTTCCACACAGCCACAAAAACAAATTAACTGGAAAAGCCTCAGAAACAAAAACGCAAAATAAATGGCAAAAACAAAAGTGCCAAACTTAATCCGTTCCAGAAGTCCGTTTGACTTCCAAAATGTTCAAAAACCAAGGCGCAGCTTCTGATTGGTGCAGGCGCCCCAGAAACAATAGCTGACAACCGCATTGGATGTTCGTCTTCTGAAAAACATTTGAAAACTGGAACATTTACTTTTGGGTTTTCAGTGTTTCGGAACCAAGGCCTTTGAGTACCAAGGTGTGTTTATTTTTTTGCATACCGCTGCATGACATTGTCAATATTCAGCTAATGTGTTCCACTAAAAATGCTTTTAAAAGCCCACTTTTTCTTCTATCACAAAAAACCCCAGCTTTTGTGAAAGATACAGAATGGATCCTCAATACAGAGTGATTCATAATGAAGTATACAGTTTCCATTCACCATATATGTATTTTCCTTTGTGTGACATGCGTACAACCACCATGTCTGTCTGCGTGAGGTTGGTGGGCATGGTTTAGGCAATGTCTCTTTCGCTCCTCCCTCTGATCATCGCTAGCTGCCTGTTTGTGGGCTCAGTTCAAAGGAGAGATGTAGCAGAGCACAGGCGGCGGGTTCCGCCCCACTTTTGGGGGGCCCAGCGCACATGTGTGACACCACACAATGGGAGGAGGCCCAACAGGGTCTGCCATGGCCACAGGGAGGCCTGATGGGGCCCGAGACAGACAATTAGGACTTCTAACAGTCAGGCAGGAAGTCATCTTTAGGCTGGAGGGACTGGGATTCAAATTCCTGCCTAATTCCAAAGCTTACTGGCTATAACATTTCTCAGTCTAAAACCTACCTTGTAGGATTCTTGAGAGGATAAAATGCAGGGGATCGTGTATGTATCATGGGAAAAGGTGGAGCAGAAATGTAAATAAGCATAACACAATTCCACAGGAGGATCACACATGCCCTTGTGTTGTCATGAAGTTGAGTTGAGTTGTTTCAATCAAAAATTCAAGAATAATTTCAAAGGAAGCAGAATAGGTTTTGATAAGATTAGTACACTTCCTCAAAGGGGTTTCCCTGCTTAGGAAACAAAGCCGATTGTTTGTTTTTCCTCTGGACACAATAAAGGTAGTGCAGATTAAGTCTTCTGATGCCTAATTGGCCCCTTAGCTGTGCAAAGCGACACCGAAGGTTGTGAGGTTAAATTACATAAGAGCTTAAAAACTCTGAGGGTAATATTCTGAATGCTTTGGTCACCATAACAGAATATTAATTGTCCGGTTATTTTTGATCATGGGATTTCTACACATCAAGAGCAGAAAGAGCAGGTTTGAAATTATTTTGGAAGTTGTTAGTTGCCGAAATCAGATCAAACTCATACACTGCATAGCTATCCCTTGATTGTGACACAATGGGATTGTTTACGGGCAAATCTACATCTTACATTAAACCTGTTCTTCTTGTTTTTCAATTGTAGTTACACACGTGCATCATTCTGAGATCAGGTTAGTCAAAAATATATGCCCATACTGAGAACTTAAGTTCAGCAAACAGATTTACAATAATTATAACAAAATGTGTAACATTTTGATACATATCAAACTGGGGAAGTCTTCTTGGAGGAATATCATTACAAACAGAGATGGGAACCCCTTGGCTCTCCAGATATTGTGAGCTTCAACTTCCAACTGCTCCAACCAAGGGATGATGGGAGTTGTAGTCTAACAACATCTGGGAGGTCACAGGTTCACCATCACAAGGGACAAAATTATAAAGGTGAAGGTAAAGGGACTCCTGACCGTTAGGTCCAGTCGTGACCGACTCTGGGGTTGAGGTGCTCATCTCGCTTTACTGGCCGAGGGAGCCAGCGTACAGCTTCCGGGTCATGTGGCCAGCATGACTAAGCCGCTTCTGGTGAACCAGAGCAGCACATGGAAACGCCGTTTACCTTCCCGCCGGAGCAGTACCTATTTATATACTTGCACTTTGACGTGCTTTCAAACTGCTAGGTTGGCAGGAGCTGGGACAGAGCAACGGGAGCTCACCCCGTTGCGGGGATTTGAACTGCCGACCTTCTGATTGGCAAGCCCTAGACACTGTGGTTTAACCCACAGCACCACCCGCGTCCCTGGACAAAATTATACTTGTCACTAAAATGACAATCCTGCTTACTGCGGGTGTAGACAACACAACTCCTGGTCGTGCTTCTGACTTTTAAAGCCAACAACACCTGGAAAAAACCCCAGATTTTGCAGATAGAATGTTTCTCATAAAGCTAATTCTCTCTTTGGAGTAGGTTATTTGAAATCTACAGGACAGGGAGGAATCATTCCAGCTAGATGTTCTGTGTCACATTTAGGAGAGATCCTCCACCAAGAACGAATCTAATTCTCAAATTGTATATACAAGAAACACCAATACTTCCGAAATCATTTAAAGACAGGCACAATCCAATTATCAAATATATATTGTACTGCAGAGTATCACTTTCACCCTTAGATGTTTTTCATTCATATAGCCCAGTGTGTAATCTCACATGAACATCTGCTTCGAAGAGTTCTTTACAGAACTCTGACAATCCTCAAGCATTTGTGAACTAAAAACAACAAGATTTGATTTCCATTAAGAGAGAGAGAGTTCCTCATTTAGTAAAGCTTCAATTTTGTTCAATTTTCTAGAATGCAAAGTTTGCGACATTTTCCTTCAGCAGAGTACAAGATCTTGCATTTAAACTTCACAAGGGTTTACTGTTTATTTTGTTTCATGATTACTTTTTGTTGTTAAGTTCATTCTAGACTGGTAGCGGATTTATCTCTTTAGATGGGGTACAGAAGCTTTGAAGGAGAAGGTAGTTCACAAAAGAATGGTTGGTTCCCCCCTCCTCTGCTTTGTACACAATCCAATTCTCTGTTAGTGTAAATCTGTAGAGTTCAAATATTGTATTAGCAGCAGAGTATTGTAGGGATAGGGGATAATCCCTAGAGAATTTTCTGAGTCAAGAAATTCACTTTGGCAGTTTGTAACAGTTATTAGAAAAGAAGAAGACTTCTAAAAAAAATCAAGCTATCTGACTCAGTCCTGGAGTTTACAATTGAATAAGATGAGATTTTCTTTTTCAGCATCTAGGACCACATAGATACATCAAGATCATAATTAAAAGGTTTAGATGCTTGAAACAGTGCAGATTATCAATTGGGCTTCCCTGAAATATTCTTCAGGAATATTATTTCTTTTTAAACTTTGCATCATAATTAGAGTACTTATATCTGCCATCTAAGTCAAACAAGAAAGCAAGAAGTTACTTGTAGATGATTTTGACACTTGTGAGCATTCCCAGAGCGAAAGAAAAGTAAAATATTCAAAGGTAACATTTTCCATCTACTTTCTATTTGTATGAATCCAGGAAAGCTTTGAATAGTTGGCACCAGGATAACTAAAGGACCATGTCCTGTAGATGACCCTGTCTATCCTTGGAGATCAACTCTCCTTTGTGTCCCCTTACTATTCCCAGACATGTTTGGCTGGAGATAGACTTCTCTGAAGTTACAGAATATAATTCTGAGCCAGAGAATGCTTCAAGACCAACAAGCCTTGGGGTGTAGTAGAGATGAGTGAGCCACTTAAAACTCATACTGCCAAGTCTGGAAGGATGAGTTGAGTGGCACTGCTGCATAACAAGCTGAAACTATAAGTTGGGGGCCACTACTAAGATGGTCCTGCTGCTGGTCACCAGCGATCATGACTCTGAAAATGGAGGTTACCTTAGCAGGGATTTCTGGGGGCATATATAGGAGAAAGTCCTGTGTATAGAATTTAAATGACTTGGTTCATGCACCTAGAATTTGCCAACAGAGAGGCTCACCTTACTTATTTGTTCTAGTTTAACAGCGTGTGGGTATTAGAGTTTGTATGCACTAGCAGAGTTCTCCCACCTTCAATGACTTTCCTGTTTACTTAAAATTTGCTGCACATGTGTGTGGGGCCGGGAGGGGAGGCTGGAGGCCTGTTGGGGAGACCCCACAGCCTACCTCTGGTCTGCAGGTCAGCCATTCCCCACCCTGATTTAAATATAGTGGCCAGCTCTAAACAAATTGCCTTGGGCTTAGATGTGAGGGCTGGCAATCACTCTGGTGGCAAGCAGGCAATGGGAAGGTAATCTGTCAGCGCAGAGAAGAACCTGGTACCCTCCATGAGAACATAAGAAGAACCAGTTGGATCAGGCAAATGGTCCACCTGATGCCTATGGGAAACCGGCAAACAAGACCCATGGACAAAACCCTCCTGTGGTTTCTAGCAACTGGTATTCAGACACATTACTGCCCCCATTTAATAATAATAATAATAATAATAATAATAATAATAATAATAATAATAATAGATTATTTGTACCCCGCCCATCTGGCTGGGTTTCCCCAGCCACTCTGAGCGGCTTCCACAGAGATAAAAATACACTAAGATGTCACACATTAAAAACTTCCCTGAACAGGGCTGCCTTAAGATGTCTTCTGAATGTCAGGTAGTTGTTTATCGCTTTGACATCTGATGGGAGGGTGTTCCACAGGGCGGGTGCCACTACTGAGAAGGCCCTCTGCCTGCTTCTCTGTAGCTTTGCTTCTCGCAATAAGGGAACCGCCAGAAGGCCCTCGGCGCTGGACCTCAGCATCCGGGCAGAACGATGGGGGTGGAGACGCTCCTTCAGGTATACTGGGCCGAGGCCGTTTAGGGCTTTAAAGGTCAATTTACCAATTTAGCCATTGTTAGCCTTATTCTCCAATATATTCTGCCCAATTCTTTTTCTAAAGCCATCCAAGTTGTTGGCCACCACTGCCTCCATAGCTTAACTATGTGCTACATGAAGAAATACTTTATTTTATCTGTCCTGCCTCCCTCGGTGATCCAGACTGAAGGAAGCTGAGCACGAGTCCACAGTGTGATGCAGCAGAGGGGAAAAAGAAGAAGCTAATGCTATTCTAAGCTCCATCAACAAAAGTCTAGTGTCCAGATCAAGGGAAGTAATAGGACCACTCTATTCTGCCTTGGTCAGACCACACCTAGAAAGCTGTGTCCAATTCTGGGCACCACAATTTTAGAATGACGTTGACAAGCTGGAATGTTTGCAGAGGAGGGCAAGGAAGATGACCAAGGTTCTGGTAACCAAGCCTTATGATGAACAGCTGAAGAGCTGTGTATGTTTAGCCTGGAAAACAGGAGACTGAGAGGAGATACGATAGCCATCATCAAGTATGTCCAGGGCTGCCACATGGAAGAGGGAACAAGCTTGTTTTATTTCCTGCTCTGGAGGGAAATGGCTTCAAGTTACAAGAAAGGAGATTCCAACTAAACATTTGGGGGAAACTTTCTGACAGCAAGAGCTGTTCAGCAGTGGAACGGATTCCTTCGGGAGGTTGTAGACTCTCCTTCCTTGGAGGTTTTAAAGCAGAGGTTAGATGGTCATCTTTCATGAATGCATTAGATGAGATTCCTGCACTGTAGCGGGATCGGACTAGAAAGATGTCCCTATGAAGGTAGCAGACCCAGAAGTGTTACTGGATTGTCCCAGGATTGTCTTCCTAGTAATAGCTGGTATCCCAAGCCATGATAATTCTGGACTTCTCAAGAGTGACATCACAGCATGAACTGTCTTTCTTTCTCAGGCTTTCTCAAACTCGGCCCTCCAGATGTTTTGAGACTACAGTTCCATCATCCCTGACCACTGGTCCTGCTGGCTAAGGATCATGGGAGTTGTAGGCCAAAAACATCTGGAGGGCCAAGTTTGAGGAAACCTGGTCTTTCCCATTGTGGTCAGATAGCCTGCTAGGGGCTTCCAACCCAAGTTCAGAGGTACCTGACACAAACAACACAACACAAAGAAATAAGTGATACACAGAAGTACCATCCCATGGAAAGGATTGGGAAAGCCAGTATTTTCCCAAACGTTTCCGGGATACTCATGAGAAAGTTGCAGGGAGAAGTTGCCATGTTCCAAATCTTCTAATGGAAATCCATTCTGACAGTTTCAACCCAACCTTATTCTCCCCCCCCCCATTTTTTTAAAAAGACAAAGTAATCTTCATCAAAAGTCCACAGTGAAAGCAGAAATACATATATGTGGGCTTCTCCCCACTTGGAGCTCACACTGGCATTTCTGTTTGGTTTTGCACTTCACCTTCTAGTGAGCAGAAAAGCAGATTAAATAGAGAAAGATATAAACAAAATCATTTTGAAAGCATACTTGAGGACTTGCGGTACTGTACTTGACTTGTAGTGATTGGCAGCACATTAAATAGAGCTTTGTGTCAGCGGCGGAGGGGATTCGGCAAGAGCAGGATGTTAAGTTACGAACTGCAGACTTTGTGACTCCAACTTAACTCCTTGTTTCGTTTTGCAATATTAATTGGAAGAAAGTTTATATCTACAGCACTGGTGAGATTAAACACACACACACACACAGTCATATTGGCCAAGTAAAATTTGGGACAAAAATATAAATATGAAGGAAACAAAAACCAAAAAAGAAAGAAAAAACCGGAAATAAAACAATCCTGGCATTTCATATGGAGGTTATTTCAACAAGAACCAGGGAGGTTAAAAAGGCTCTTGAGTAAACTATAGTTTTGTAGAAATAATAAGACTAACTACTTACAACTAATTCCCCCTGTTGGTTTGAAGGTTGAGAGCTTTGGCAATTGGTCATTTGATTTATTTCCTCATTAGTTCTGGTATATAACTGACAGTATGCATCAACAGACATATATACATGAATCCCATATTTATTTGCCCCTGAAGCCTAAGAAGAAAGACTTGAAATGAGAGCTTCATTAAAGCAAAAGCCACTGTTTTACTGTTTAGGCTGCTGGTCCAACCCCCTCACTGGGAATTCCATGGGATTTCTTCACAGGTGCACATTCTTCACTTATTGCCTGCAGCATTCATCATATGATGGTGCTCATGATGAATGAGCAAACCCAGATCGAAGCCAACATACATAATTTTCGTATCGTCTGAGATTCATTGCTTTTCAGTTGAGTTTGTTTACCTCAGGATCCAGCTCAATCCCTGGCAGCTTTTCAGTCACACAAGACCAGAATATGCAACGAACATCACATCTAGTTTGGCCCCAGGAAAAGTGGGTTAGGAAAGGACAAGATTTAAGCACTGCAGTAAACTGGAGAATATCTTTGCTTAGTCACTGTGCAAATCCAAGGCATCTTGGTGCCTGAACTGGCTCCATACGGGATTACCTCTGCCCACCTTCCACCACACACTTTCAACAAGCATTGCTGCATCACTCAGATCCAACTTCCTGCCTTCATCTATTCCTCCTCCCTCAATTCATCATGCTACCCATAGCAGGTTGCTTCACCAATCCTGGCTATTCAAACAGGAAGCTGTAGGTACCACCCAATATATTCTGCCATGGAAATGTCCATGCCCCCAGTTCTGGAAAGGCTTGTAGGCATGAATCAGAGCTGGCTGGCCATGCACCAGAAGTCTGATGGGGTGGTTGCTTCAGCAATGGCCTGGCTTAGACTGACAGATTATGCAGGAACTGGAGGTTCCACCCCTTCCTAATTCTCAAGACAGTCCAGGTCTTGACACTTGCAGACACCTACAGAAGCTTCCCCCTCCCGGTGAAGGGTAGACTTGTGAGCCTAGCCAAGCACTTCACCAGCAGCTCTGAAGTTCTTGTCTGGTTCTGGGGATGGCAAGAGAGGTCCAAGAGCTGGCCAGAAGCCAACTGGTGTGGCGACTTCTGGTCCTGGTTCTGGAGCACCAGCATGCAGAAGCTATGCAGGAATGATAGATCCTTCAGGGTTGCTGAATTTGCTGGGATTTGCTTGTGAGGTGGGGCCTGTTCCATCTGCTTCTGTTCCTCAACCAAGAAGACCCCTAGTTGCAGGTCTGAGCAGGACTCATGTAGGAAATCCAGTAACATTTCACACATCCCAATATTGATCTGAGACACAAACTGCTACTGGGATGTTTTCCTAAGCAAGCGCCATCAAAAGGAAGATAACTTTGGTCCTCCTAAACAGCTCTCATCCAATTCAAGAAAGCTTGTGAAGGAGAACGTTCCCATCAGGTTCCTTCCACCCACCTCCCAAATCAGAACTGTTCCTCTGATGTCCTTATTGATCCTTCAAATCTACTGCCTTGCATTTCCTTTGATAGGACTGCCTATGATAAAACACTTGCCTTAAATCTCAGCAAAGATTCTGTATCTTCCTTTCTGTATCCTTGGTGAAGGGTGTGTGTGTGTGTGTATGTATGTGTGTGTGTGTGTTCTCTCTCCAGCAAAACATGCAACTGATATGCATACCCCTTACCCATCTCTGTGGAGTTTGGAACTATAGGAGCTTATTCACACACTGACAGTATGTGTGTACAGAAGAAGCAAAAAGGCCAGGCAAATTGTCAGTCAAAGGATTTGGCCCCTAGGAAGCAGATGCTGAGATGCTTGGATTAAATTTCTGTAATGCTCCAAATCTCCAGTGCCCCTTCAGAAAGTAAGTGCCTAAAGATTATTTTTAACCTTAGCTTCTAGGGAATAATAGTGCTTAGAGTGTTTAGGAGCTGTCATCTTTCTCCTGGTGTTTCTAGTTTGTCGTGCCACTGTTTGTGTATGTGTATTTAACAAGCTGAGGAGGTCTCTGTTTAATATTATATTTAACTGGAAGAAGGCTCAGCATTCCTCCAGACAAGCTGTTTATTCAGCATCCATCCTGATTTGCTTGCACAATTCTTCCAGGGCGGTTAGACGGTGCCCAGCCTTTACTGAGCATTTGTTGTTGTTGTTGTTTAGTCATTTAGTTGTGTCCGACTCTTGGTGACCTCCATGGACCAGAGCACGCCAGGCACTCCTATCTTCCACTGCCTCCTGCAGTTTGGTCAAACTCATGTTGGTAGCTTTGAGAACACTGTCCCACCATCTTGTCCTCTGTTGTCCCCTTCTCCTTGTGCCCTCCATCTTTCCCAACATCAGGGTCTTTTCCAGGGAGTCTTCTCTTCTCATGAGGTGGCCAAAGTACTGGAGTCTCAGCTTCAGGATCTGTCCTTCCAGTGAGCACTCAGGGCTGATTTCTTTCAGAATGGATAGGGTTGATCTTCTTGCAGTCCATGGCACTCTCAAGCATTTAGTATGATTCATTTACACATCTTCCCACTAATCCTCCCACACTTTTCAGCGCATTTCTCCATTGCTTTCCTAACCACAAAAAACGCCCTTTAAAAGAAAAGAGAAGTGGACTTCTTATGCTAGCGTGCCAGAGGGCTTCAATTCACTTTGATATCACAAAGCTAAACTTGTGGTAGGTGCTTCAATTCTTCCTGCAAAATATTAACAGGCCAGAGTCACCCTCAGTATTAGATATCAGAACTGTTGGGCAGTTGGTAGCATATAGCTGTTGTAACTAATGGCATTATCCATGATGACTTTATGTAATGACTGTTTACAGTCATGTTTAAAGGCTAAGGGAGCTAGGCATGTTTAGCCTGGAGAAGAGGAGGTTAAGGGGTGATATGATAGCCATGTTCAAATATATAAAAGGATGTCACATAGAGGAGGGAGAAAGGTTGTTTTCTGCTGCTCCAGAGAAGCGGACACGGAGCAATGGATCCAAACTACAAGAAAGAAGATTCCACCTAAACATTAGGAAGAACTTCCTGACAGTAAGAGCTGTTCGACAGTGGAATTTGCTGCCAAGGAGTGTGGTGGAGTCTCCTACTTTGGAGGTCTTTAAGCAGAGGCTTGACAACCATATGTCGGGAGTGCTCTGATGGTGTTTCCTGCTTGGCAGGGGGTTGGACTCGATGGCCCTTGTGGTTTATTCCAACTCTGTGATTCTATGATTCTATGATTCTATGTACTGGACCGGGGCCTGCCTTGTTCTCTTGCCAGATCCAATCTATTTCCTTCCATGCCTTTTGAGATTATTTCTATCCAAGCAAGAAAGTCTTTTCAGAAGAAGAAGGTGCACACATTTGTTCACTTGTAGACATCTGAAACATTATTTTAGAGATGGTACAAAAAATAGAGGAAGCAATAAAACGAGATAACATTTAGCCTTTTACTTTAACGAAACCAACAAGCTGTTACTTCATAGCAAATCCTGAGAACATGGAGTGGTACAGAGGAAAACGGGCCTATGGTGAGTTATTTTGCTGTGATTTAAAATCAATATTAACTACATAAAATATGGGTGGATACAATGCTTGGGATAAAAAAAGATGCTTGCTTGGTGTGTTCCTTTCATTCAGTGAAGGTCATAAGAAGAAGAGTGAACAGAAAAGAAAAATGGATGGAAGACAGGCTAAACTAAAGTGCTACAGATGCTTCATATATAGATTGTGATGAAGAATTCCCTCCAGAAATCTTGCGAAAGGACTGACCTCTGCTGTAAATTTGTTTGAGAACTAGAACAGAAAGTTAAAATGGGATTTTTAGTGATTTCTGGCCGCTCTGAGCTCCAAAAATGACAATTATTCAATTTAAGAGTCTTTCTGCCCCCAGAAAAGTGTGGAAAGAGTATGGTTTGATGGCTTGACAGGCTAACTGCTATAGTCCGTTGATTTCCTTCCTTCTGCGAACATCCATTTTAAACACTGCTAATCATGTCAACACATTTGTTCCTTGTGTCAACTAATGGAAGGATTCGGGAATTGATCTTGATTCAAGCTGAAAGAGGAAGAAATGTTGATAACATTCTCAGAGGATTTTTTTCCTCCCAGGTAGCTGTTAGCAAGTAATTTAACTGAGTAAAATTCCCAGAGTTGCTTTAAAAATGCCTTAATGTTTCCCTTAGTTTTGCTTTTCTCCCTTAATGATTCCTGGTAGACATCCTTTGAAATAAATTCTGACATACTCAATGGTCACCTGGAAGTAGAGCTCTTCACATTGTATGGGGGAAGCTGATTAAATTATGAGCTCAGACTGTACTCCCAAGTACGGTGCAATTTACAGAGCACTGTAAATTGTACTCTAAGGAAGCAGCAAAAAATAATTCTTGATTGCTTCTTAGACAGGTTTCATTTAATCAAATGATATCTTAATGCCAGCTTGTGCCATTCCTTGACACTCATTAATCACGTTAATCTCAATTCAGGGTGAATTTCAGGCATGTCTTACCTCAGATTCGTGCACAAGACACAGCCACAGAATGCTTAAACCCATCCAAATGGAGTACCAGTAGAGGATTTGTATCAGTACTGTGGGACTATGGGAAAACTGTACATCAGTAAGGAGGAGATTCATCTCTTGGCTTCCTCCCCACCTTCTGGAAGGATGACTGGAGTTTAGGGGGAAATCAGTAAATGATAGGAGCTCAGACAATGGAATAGGGCATGGGTGACCATCCCCTGAACTTTTATTTGCAAGGCTGACAATAAGAGCACTTCAAAAGCAATGGCTTATGGATTACAGTTTAACTGCTTTTAGTTTTGTGTGACAGGATTCCTAACTGTTGTTTGTGCCTTTGAAATTCCCCACAAAGAGCTATCCGCACACTCCCTGGCCAGTCCCAAAAACCTTATTAACACGCTTAAGACATTTTAATCTCCTAGCCTCAAACAGTTTCGAAATCAAATCAATAGCAGGATGTCTTCCGTGTGTTTAATCAATACGCACAACAGTTTCTACAGTGCTGTTTACACATTTCAGGCCTGAGGAAAGTTTGTTCTGGAAGTTTACTTTAAGCAACCCTTACAGCCGTTTATCAAAAGAGACAAACTCAAGCTTGAAAATGACTTTACGTTCCATCTGTTCAAGGAGGTTGCAGCAATTTCAGACTGCATTTGGCATTGAACACTGCAAACATTTATTCCACAATGCCCTTTTTGCAACATAAATGTGCTAGCAATCCAATAATGAAGTGCCACATAGCATCTGTTGGTACCTGCCTACAGTCTTGAGGACAGGCTTACAAAGGAAGATATTCAACATCTGGTTGAAATGAGCTGTGTCATTTGTAAGGTTTCAAACATAACATTTACTTTGCCAGTGTAAGCTTTTTCTTTTTCTATTTAATGGGAGCATAAAAAAAAGCTTTTGAAACTTTCACTCATAAAATGATCACGGTAGGTGTGTTTATCATTAAAATATGTAGGTCTAGACTGCTACTATCATAGGCCAGTGAGACCACAAGCTTCAAAACCTACAGCACCAAAACTTTAAAGGAATGCTACTCATCCCATTAAAAAAATATATTAGAAAATTAACAGATTGCAAAGGTGCAAGTAGCCTGACATGTGATCTCATATAGTCCAAAAAAGTGTTCCTACTACAGAAGATTTAACTCAAAGATGCAAATCCTTCAGGATAAATAAAAAAAACCATCTATATTAAATAATCCAAATATAAAAAACCATCTATATTAAATAGCCCAATATATTTGTCCTTTCTCCTCCTGTGATGAGGATGCATTTTAATATTTTAATGTTTCAATATTTTAATGTTGTATTTTAATCTTGTTTTTAAGTTGTATTGATTCAACTTGTTTTTATTATTGCTTGTTAGCCACCCTGAGCCCGGCCTTGGCTGGGGAGGGCGGGGTATAAATAAAAATTATTATTATTATTATTAAACATGCATGGGATCAAAGGAACAGAGGTCGTAAAGGTCTCAGCCTTTTGTTGCTTTCTGCCCATTTAAAAAAATGTGTTCATTAGAAAGTTAACTCTGAATGCCTTGTCCATCTCACCTCCCAAACTCATGCGATGGGGCAATCATTGCCAGGCAGAACTAAAACAAAGAGCATTCACCCTAAATGAGGAATGTAAAAACCAGAATCCAGAAAAAGAGAGTTTGCATCGTGGTTTGATTGGAAGGTCCTGGTCAGCAGATCATTCTTCATTTGCCGAGAGGAATAATAATACTCTCCCCTTTCAAGCAGCTGAAGCCGGATAGTATGTGTTGTCCTGAAACTAGTTACGATGTCTGAGTAATATGCTTTTTCTTGGACAGCTGGTGGCAGCATTTGCTTCTTTCTTTTTGCATTTCGAAGATTCCCAGCTTCAAAATCTGAGGAGGAAGGAACCCCAGGCTTAACTTCAGGCTAACTGCTTAGGACTCGCACTAGCTCAACAGTCCAGGCACTGCTGCAGAGCCCAATCTTTTCTGCACTCTTTGGGTCATGTGAGGAGGTCTAGATCATGGAGGAAGAACCTGACCTGTGCTTCCTTCTCACCTCGGCATCCACACTGTAGAAACTGGATTGACACAGGACAAAACTGCCCTTTGGGCTCCTCTTCCTACGTTATTTTAATAACTAACTGGTGGGTTGATTTCATTACTTTATACGCCTCCAACATTTATTACACTACTCCAAGGAACTTAAGGTGGCATTCATGGTTCTCCTCCCTGCCCCCCATTTTATCCTCACAGCCACAACATGAGGTAGGTTAGGCTGAAAGATGGTGACTGGTCCATACACAGGATCTCTTGCAGCAAAGCAGCTCAACTATTTACACTAGAAGGGCTTTGGTAGCTACCTGAGTATGTGACCAAAGTTGCACATGCTCATTACTATGAACAGTATTCCTAAGCAGCAATTTGCAGGAGTGTGGGCTGCATGCAAGCAGCTCCACTGGGTGCTGGATCCAATCTGAAACCCTGCATGCACCCTTATAATAATTCATAATCATAATCATAATTTTTTATTTATATCCCGCCCTTCCCGGTTCAAAAAAACCAGGTTCTGGGCTGCTAACAACAAATTTACAACACTTAATTGTAAAAGCAACATAAAATACAGTATAAAAACATGAATAACAATAAAATTCAAAGTTCAGAAATCAGTTTAGGGGAAATTCATCTAATAAGCATTAGATAATCACCAGTGCTAGCTGGCTGAATTAGTCCTATTTGGGCCAGCAAGGAGGCCAGGGGAGAATTAGCTGTGGGGTCTCAAAGCAGGTGATCTTCATAAAAGGGGAGGGGGAGGGAAGGGAAATAAAAGATCAGGCTGAGTTCAAATTAAAGGCCAGGTGGAATAACTCTGTCTTACAGGCCCAACGGAAGGAGGTTAAATCCTGAAGGGTCCTGGTCTCATGGGACAGAGCATTCAACCAGGTCGGACCCTTCACCTGCATGTGTGCAAAACCTATTTGCTTCTAGGTACATGTGCACTCCACCTAGTGGGAGTGTTTGTCTAGGAACCAGAGTAGGAGATGGTGCCACTGTGAAGGGAAGACCACGTTTGTAAACTCCCCTGCTCAGCGCCTGAGGGCCCCAGTCCTGCCACTCACCACCTAGCCCAGGGCGGGGCCTGATGGGCTCTATAAAGGGCCGCTGCCGCCACCGCTGCTTGGCAGAGAGGGCTCAGTTTTGTTTTGTTTTTGTTTAAATTGCTGTTATTTTTTACCTATGTCATTTTAAACTGTGATATTAATGCTGTATTCGTAGTTTTAGATTTTGATTTATGTGGAAATTGTTTTCCCTTTGGTTGTGTATTTTTTGATGTGGTTTATTATGACTTTTGTAATTGTGCAAATCTTGTCATGTTGTAAGCCCCCTTGAGCATTGTTTTTAACTGTGGAAAGGCGGCATACAGATAAAAAATGATGATGATGATGGGCTTGCAGATAGTAGAGAGATGTCCATCCATGTGGTTCCTGTTGGTAGTGGGCCACCCAGCGTTTTGCTCCCCATTCCAACACTGTTTGCAGCTGGAGCATTTAACATTTACCCTTAGGAGCAAATTCAATTACAGAATATAAAAATCAAAGGATGCCCTCAAGGACGTTGCTGAGGGATATGCTGATTCTGTCCCCTGGCCCTAGTGACCTAACTTGTTAGAGCAGAGAGGACATTGCTGTGAGATTTGCAGCCCAAATCACAAATGCATGTTTTGCAAGACGTGCTCAGAGCTAGTACACAGAGAGTTATTTGACTTCCTAGAGAGGACTATCGGTGTGTGGTAACTTCCTTTGTCTCCTCTGGGTGGGAACTATATAACAAAGGAGATAATCCTTTATATTTCCTTCTGCATGCAAGGAGACTTTGTCTTTCCACCATGTCTCCAAGCATGGCTAAAGCTTTCAGCCATGTTAGCTAAAACTACCAACTTTTATTTTACTGTAATGTGGAAGTATTTTTCTACATGCTAATTTGCTGGCTGCGTTGAAATGTAAGTAAACCCATTTTTTCGTTTATCTTACAAAAACGTGTGGTTCATTCTTTGCAACGGGGGAGGGGGAGGGGGGGCGAGGTCAGCAGACCACAAGTGAAAGTGATAGAAAGGTTTAACTGCCTAATTCCTAAGTTTTAATAAGCTGCAAAACATATAAGTGTTTTGCTCTGTTAAAAAGACTTCACAGTCAGATCACTTTTGTGGGATAGGAGGTTTACCTCTAAATCTATGGATTTAACCCTCAATCCATTTTCCACATCTGCATAGCTCTGTCTCAGGTCCTGTTTCTTTCACATGTGAGGTTAGAAAGCATGGGAGACATACGGTGCATGATCTTTGAATAATGTTTCTGTATGGCAGGGCCAAACACATGGGTCTTTTCTATGGAACTGGTGCACTCCCTCCTGGTGGGGTATGAGTCCCAAGGCAAGACCCTGATCAGCTCTCTCACTTGCATGTGCTCTTCTGGTTGACGCTGCACCACACTGTAGAAGCTCCCCATCAGAGTAAGCATGTAAAGACACACCCCAGAAACAAACATGAAAAAGTTGGGTCACTTTCAAAAGGGACTCTTTATTCATTTGTGACTCTGGTGGCGCTGTGGGTTAAATCACAGAGCCTAGGGCTTGCTGGTCAGAAGGTTGGCGGTTCGAATCCCCACGACGGTGTGAGCTCCTGTTGCTCGGTCCCTATTCCTACCAACCTAGCAGTTTGAAAGCACATCAAAAGTGCAAGTAGATAAATAGGTATCACTCCGGCGGGAAGGTAAAAGGCCTTTCCGTGCACTGCTCTGGTTCACCAGAAGTGTCTTAGTCATGCTGGCCACATGACCCGGAAGCTGTACGCTGGCTCCCTTGGCCAGTAAAGCGAGATGAGCGCTGCAACCCCAGAGTCGTCCACGACTGGACCTAATGGTCAGAGGTCCCCTTACCTTTATGATGGTGGTACACCTGCCCACATTACATAAATGCAGTGATTTTTTTTTCTGGGGGGACACAGGGGTACACATACCCCTAAACATTTTGTGAATCTAAGTTTGGCCTCATTGAGGAGCAGTATTTCAATATGATTAGGAAAATGAGAGTACCCCTGAACAAGAAAAAGAAAGCACTGCATAAATGATATCATTTTTCTGCTCTTAAAAATGTGATATCCAGCCACCTTTTCTGGTCTGTGAGATGCCACACCACCAGTAAAGGCAAAAGGCAAAGGACCCCTGGACGGTTAAGTCCATTCAAAGGCAACTATGGGGTTGTGATGCTCATCTTGCTTTCAGGCCAAGGGATCGTCTGTCCACAGACAGTTTTCTGAGTCATGTGGCCAGCATGACTAAACCACTTCTGGCGCAACAGAACACAATGACAGAAACCAGAGCGCACGGAAACGCCATTTACCTTCCCACCACAGCGGTACCTATTTATCTACTTGCACTGGCATGCTTTCGAACTGCTAGGCTGGCAGGAGCTGGGACAGAGCAATGGGAGCTCACACCGTCACGGGGATTCGAACCGCTGACCTTCCGATCGGCAAGCCCAAGAGGCTCAGTGGGAGTACCTGGATGCTATGCTCTCCACTGCAAAACTTGTGATCTCAGTCTTCAACCCATATCTTTTCAAAGTTGCACTCGCCACAGCACTTTGATTAAACAAACGCATTTTAAGGTACCGTCATTCCAATAAAAATCTGGATGTTTCGTGCATTAGATATGTCATGAGCCATGTTCACAATTGAAAGAAAGAAAGCCGGGGGAAACCAATAACCTATTTTAGTGTCACTTGTGAAAGCAGCCTCAAGCTGTGTTTAGACAATAATTTTGGTAAAGCAAATCAGTTTCCTATTAGCTTGAACTACAAATTGGTTGAGGACAATTTTATTTAGCAAGGGTAGATTTTAATTGCCTGAACTGTGAACACACTATCTCGTTCTTTTTGCAGCTAATTTTGCTCTGGTATACAACTGTATTATGGGATGAAAAAGAAATATTAACGATTATCTTTCCTTCTAAAAGTGAGTTGTAGCTGTTGCTCAACAAATTGTAAGTTATCTTGCATGCATACTGTTTGTGTACAAGCTATTTTTTGTTTTCAGGCTTGAATAAAAATAATCTGTGACTGTTTATTCTACAATGCTTCCTAAGAAGAAAAGGGGACATTCTTGTCAACACTCATTTTTATTTTTGTACCAACGCCCCAGATCTCATACATCATTGCATATTGCTGAATGCTTTTTGCAGCCCACTGGGCATTTTTTTAAAAAAATTCCCAGCTAGAGTAGATCCATTGAAGTTAACGGACCTGAGTCATGTTCAGTAATTTAAGAGATTCTACTCTGAGTAGGGCTAATACTGATTACAACTGCTTTTATTTAGCTTTGTTGAAAATGCATGTTAGGAAGTACAGTTTAACACAAGGAAAAACTATGCACCAAATAAACTCTGATGTCAAGAAAGACATCAACAACATGCTAATCTAACTGGCAACATACACAAATGTGTAACGGATTAATTATACATTAATTTCTGTCAGTCAACACCCACTGCCCCCCTAGCCTCTGGGGTTTATGAACCAAGTTGCACAAACTTTACCACTAATTAAGGTTTATGTATATTGTATTCTTATTCATAAAAAAACTTCACATGCCTCTCTATGTGTGTGGAACTATGTATTGTAAAGGTACGGTATATATAGCCCAATATTAGTGGCATCCCTATTCTGCTACGTCAGTGACAAACCATTACCTCTCACAAATTTGCCACCCAGTTCTTAAACCTGGAAAAGATACAAACATCTGCTTACCCAAATGCCAACAATTTTGGATGCCAGGAACATGCAGAACAGTAAATTTGAAAACTTTTCTATTCCACCTGGATTATACAGGCAATTAAAAATATATATTTCCATAATATTTAGTTGGTGGTCTCTGGCTTTAATTTTTTAATGTATGTAATTATGATATTATTGTAAACTGCTTTGATATTTTTATGAAACAGCATAATAACATTTTAATTAATAAATAGATTTCTACACAAGTACAGGAGATAGCCGCTGTAAATTCTGTACAAAAGCACAAAATCCATGGTCTTTATCAATTACCGTATATGCTTTTCAAAAACTCTTTGCAGCTTCCTACCACCAGGACCCACAATTCTGGGGACCTTGGGCACTACCACCACATTTGGAAGAATTGTGCCCACTTGTCCACACTGTTCCCAACATTTTGGACTGCTTTCACCTGCAGTGCCTACTCATTACCCTATTAGCATATTGGTGCATGTGGTTAATTTAAATGCTGAGACACAAATCTTCCCCCTTTCAATTTTCTCTTCCAGGTCAGATTCCAATATGGACGAGAGCATATTAGGTAAAATAATTGGGTAAAGGTTCCTGAGTGGTATAGGATTCCATGCAACTTGGATTTTGATGGGGAGCGTTGTTATCAGAAAGGGCTTTGATTGGAAATATTGATAAACTTCTTTTTTTTAATGAACTGAAGTATTTGTCATATTTACCAAATTCCTCCTGCAAACCTCAGATTCCCAAAGATTGATATGGTGCCTCAGAATTTAGTGCAGCTGGGAAGAAATTACGGTAAACTGTTTTGGCTATTTTGTGTTCTGCTTTGGGGCAAGAAATCCATATCCGACATAGAAATTCATACCCAACATAGATCAATGTTGGGCTATCGTCTCTTCTTCTTCTTCTTCTTCTTCTTCTTCTTCTTCTTCTTCTTCTTCTTCTTCTTCTTCTTCTCTTCTTCTTCTTCTCTTCTTCTTCTTCTTCTTCTTCTTCTTCTTCTTCTTTTCTTCTTCTTCTTCTTCTTCTTTTCTTCTTCTTCTTCTTCTTCTTCTTCTTCTTCTTCTTCTTCTTCTTCTTCTTCTTCGGCGATCACTCGTAGATGAGTAAGATTGTCTTCCATAAACATGGTTTTAACAATGAGTCCATAAGTGACTGTATGCCTGGCTATAAAGCAAATATGGAAGAACAGACCCAAAACACATTCAAAATATTGCACAAACCAACACCATAGTGAACTAACAAGAGAGACATCAGCATTGACAAGGCTGAAATCATCATGCTATCCAGCTGTCTTTTTCTATCTCTTTTCCCCAGAAGAAAAGTGAAGCACTTGCAAAGGTTGTGATTGTAGAGAGAACACCATTGGAAAGGTTGAAAGAGACCAAACATACATGACCTTCTGGACATCCACCCTAATGCAATGCAGCTGTCATGAACAATAGCTAGTTCTGCACTCTTCCTGCCACCACCAAAACTGAATCTTAACACATACTTCAGCTGTAATAAAAAAAGGCACCATTTGAGTCTATACTCCTGCAGTGGGGATGAAAAGTCTGGATCCACACTGAATCCACAGACCTTTTCTGTGGTGACTCCCTGTTTGTGGAATGCTCTCCCCAGAGAGGCCCGCCTGGCACCGCCATTACAACTTATAGAATCATAGAGTTGGAGGGGACCCCAAGAGTTATCTAGTCCTATTCCCTGCAATGCAGGAATCTCAGCTAAAGCATCCATGGCATCCAAGGAAGGGCAGTCCACAAGCTCCCAGGCAGAAACATTCCTCTTTATCCAAGCCTTTGGCCAGGGCCGTCTTTAGCATATGCACTGCCAGGGTGCAAAGATCCACACAGCACCCCCAAATTTAGTTAATTTTGCTTGCACGGTGCCATTGAGAATGACAAGTGTCAAAAAGTCCTTTAGTGAAACAGTAGGTAAACATTTGGGCAATACCTAGGTATATATGCATTTTGTTTTTCTAGCTTGATCAAAATTATTTATTATTTCATAACAGGTAGATGGATGACTTCAGCAGTGGGCGCCGGGTGCCCCCCAGAAGTCAGCACCCGGGTGCTCCGCACCCCTTGCACCTCCGGGTAAAGACGGCCCTGCCTTTGGCCATTAAACAATCTATGGCCTTTTAAGAGGGAGATACTGTCGTTACTTTCCCTCCATGATTGTTTTATTGTTTGTTATTATTATGCTATATAAATTATGTTTGTAATGTTGTACACCACCCTGGGATTTTTGGATAAAGGGTGGAATATACAGTGGTACCTCGGGTTACAGACGCTTCAGGTTACAGACACTTCAGGTTACAGACTCCACTAACCCAGAAATAGTACCTCGGGTTAAGAACTTTGCTTCAGGATGAGAACAGTAATTGCGCAGCGGTAGCACGGTGCCAGCGCCAGCAGGAGGCCCCATTAGCTAAAGTGGTACTTCAAGTTAAGAACAGTTTCAGGTTAAGAACAGACCTCCAGAATGAATTAAGTTCTTAACCTGAGGTACCACTGTAAATTGTTATAACAGCAACAACAATTTGCAGCAGTAATCCGGTATGTTTATTTTATATATATATATATATATATATATATATATATATAAAATATAAAAGTTTTCACAGTATTACATAATGAAAAAGAAAAAAGAAAAAATAGGAAATAAAAAACAGTTAAAAATAATTCCATCTTTACATCACTTATCTTTCATTTACTTGTTTCCTGGACCTCCTCATACCTCCCTTTTTTGTATTCCAGTTCAATTTATTAGTTCAGCAATTCCTTTCCCTCCTTATTATCCTGATCTTTAATCTTAATATATTATAACATTAAATTTTTACCTATTAAAAATCCAATTTTTCCATATTCTTTTAAACCATTACAGCTAGAAACCATTTAACTTCAATCCAACATCATTCTAACATTCCTTAATTTTGCAATATTTCTGTAAATAGTCTTTAAATTTCCTCCAATCTTCTTCCACCGACTCTTCTTCCTGGTCTCGGAGACAATTTATTCTGCTTGGGAAGAGTAATCCGGTATGTTTATTTGGCCACTCTATTGGACTGATGTCTGTCTCTCTTGCATCTTGCTTTTTGGGCCTTGAACGTCTGCTACCCACCAACTGCACCTTTAGTTTGGTGGGCCCTGCCCTGTGAAACTCCCTGACAGCAGAGGTTTGGCAGAAACTATCCCTCCCTCCTTTCAGACATCTTTTGCAAGCAATATTGTTTAGGCAGGTCTTTGCAGTATGAACTTTCTCTTTTCAGTCAGCCTGAATTTACTTGTGTTTTTTTCATTGTGTTTCAAGCTGATTTCATTCTTCGACATTGTACACCGCCTTGATATCTTTTAAAATGAAAGTGTGGATTATAAATACACAAGTAAATAATTAGTTAAATTTCTCCAGAGACTTCCTGTACAGATGCTATCCTCCTCTTCTGGCATAAGAACATAGTAAGCTGTCTTATACAGGATCAGGCCACTGGTCCATCCAACTCAGTATTGCCAAATGTGTTGGGCTTCAGAGAAGGGTCTCTTCCATCCTCACCTGAAAACGCCGGGAATTGAGCCTGGAACCTTCTGCGTGCAAATTTGATGCTCTGCCGCTGAGCTATAACTTCCCTCCAGGTTTGGAACAGTCCATTCCAGCTCCTTACGTAGTTGGCAGCCTTCCTTCCCAAGCGTTTATTTGCCAGGTGTTTCAGTCTTCTAAAACTAGCAATTTAAACAGGAAACCCTGAGCCCGCCTTAGATCAGCCTCCCAAAGAGAGTCAGTAATTGGGCGAAACATTGCCCTCTACCTTAAAGTCTCTGCAGAGAGTTCCTGGAAAATTAGAATTTTTGAGCCTTGATATCCCATATGCCAGCTATTTTGTGTTTGTGTGTATGTTTATAATCCTTGATCTTAGGGGGGAAATAATTTCTTGCAATGATGTATTTTAGTTTTCCCAGTCTGTTAATAGCAGGCAGCAATCACTAATGGGTCTGGATCAATGTCAGGAATTTTTTTCAATAGCCATCCGGGGTGGGGGGGTGCGGGGGTGGGAGAGATCCACCGGTTACAACAACAACAGCCACTGAAATAGCCAGTTTTTCCTGTTACATGAATTCTGCAGATCAATGATTTTATTCTGGAGTTCTTTGACAGGAGAATGTTCTACAGCCATTTCTGCTTTGAGGAACAAGAAGGTTTTCATCTGCTGGTGGAAAGACAACGAGGCGGGAGCCAGTCTAACTCCTTGAGGAAGGGCATTCCATAGTTGCCTGGGAGCAGCTACTACCAAGAAGGCCCTCTCCTGTGTCCCCATAATGTTTGGGGTACTCTCATTTTCCTACTGATATTGAAATACTGCCCCTCAATGAGGCCAAACTTAGATTCACAAAATGTTTAGGGGGATGTGTACCCCTGCGTCTCCCCAGAAAAAAAGCACTGGATATAAGTATGCAATTTATTAAACATCTAAAAGTAGACTAGGCACACTGCAAAAAATAAGAATGGGCTGTCCCTACCCAAAGGTTTTAATCTTCAAAATTCCAGGAAAGGGCCAGTGCTTTTTTTCTTAAAAAAATGTTTTGGGGTATTCTCATTTTCCTACTCATATTGAAATACTGCCCTTCAATGAGGCCAAACTTAGATTCACAAAATGTTTAGGGGTATGCGTACCCCTGTGTCCCCCCAGAAAACAAGGGCTGGAAAGGACCATGCTATGGAAGGGCTAAAGTGAAGAAATTAGATTGCAATCGAATTGATGGATTTCTCAGTTAATCAGTTTAAAGACAGGTGGTTAATCAACTAGAAACTCCTTAATTAGCTGACAGCCCTAATTATTACTATTTGTGGGGTGCACACATATTCCGAGGAACACTGCTGTGTGATAAATGCCAACAAATTGGTAGCTACTGTGGTGATGAAAATTAATATATGCAAACGGTTCAGGTTGCGTGACAATGAGCAGTTGATTTAACTACTGGTGTGAAAGAGATATGTAGCAATGCTTGTGATGACAGTTTTTGAAGGGTTAGGTGACATTTTAAAATTTTGGTCCAACTTGTTTATAAGGATGATTGTCTATGTGTTGTGCTTTTCATATTGGGAGCTGCATTACTGAATCTGGCTTTTTTAAAAAAACAAAAACAAAAAACCCTGAGCTAATTCAAGAACTGCAGTCTTTAAATATTTTTGCCAAACCACTCATGGATATTTCCATTCATGAAAAGAGAATCCAATAAAGTTGTAAAGTGCAATGCAGAATTTAAAAAATACTAGATCACAGCTCTGTTAAGCCAAAGTACTTAACACCAGTGGAACTGAATGAATCTAAATCTAACAAATCCAGTTTAACTGGGTTAAGGGATAAGAAATGAGCAATCTTTTTTCTTCTTCATTTTTGGTAGCCCGTTGTTCTCATTTTATTGTTCCCATTAGCATGCAATATTTAACAATTTCAAAGAAGCCAGGCATAGCTAAAAAGAAATGGAAGTACAAATTCATTACATATGTGGAGACATTTCTCAAAGATGGTCATCACCTGGCAGTACAAATAAAAAACAAAAATGCACTAGAGCAGTAGTATTAAACTGATGGATCATTTACATCAACTAAACATATATTTCGATCAATTTGAAAAAGTGACATGCCCCCAATTAATCAGACAGCAGATCTCCTTTTCCAAAAATATTGTTTTTAATAATAACATCTGATGGCCTGTATCCTCTTAAAAGAATCAGTCCTCTTCTCTTCCACACAGGATGGAAGGTCTCTTCTGTTATGATGCCTGCTGCTGCCCATGTGTGCATCATCTACTTTTTCATCTTCTGGATTATTGCTTTGTTCATATGCAAATGCATGCTTTCAAACAACATGAAACAGCAGTTGTGGATGGTCATTTCATTTTAGTGTTTATTTTTTTCTATTTTTTTGTAATTAAAGAAATTCGTGCCAGTTTTGTTCTCCTAGTAGCTGGAAATCTTTTCATCAAAGTTTCAAATATTATACAATCTATGGCCTTTTAAACTGAGAGAGGGGGATTTCTTATTATTATGTTATGCATTTTTGTGTTTTTATACTGTAAACTGCCCTGCGTCCTATAAATGCCAGTGGAAGTTACTTCCAAATTAGTGCTTATAGAGTGTTAACAGTGGAGCACTAGTTTTTTCAAAATGCAAGATGTATGAATTTGCTAGGAATCAGCCTAGCGAAAAGTTTGGACTTTGGATGCTCATGTTGCAGTGTGATCTTCAGACATGGAACAATAAAGTTGTTGTTGTTGTTGTTGTTAACTATTTATACCCCACCCATCTGGCTGGGCTTCCCCAGCCACTCTAGGTAGCTTCCAACAAAATATTAAAATTGAGTAATGCATCAAACATTAAAAGCTTCCCTAAACAGGGCTGCCTTCAGATGCCTTCTAGAAGTCTGGTAGTTGTTGTTCTCTTTGACATCTGGTGGGAGGGAGTTCCACAGGGCGGGCGCCACCAATGAGAAGGCCCTCTGCCTGGTTCCCTGTAACTTGGCTTCTCACCGTGAGGGAACTGCCAGAAGGCCCTCGGAGCTGGACCTCAGTGTCTGGGCTGAACGATGGGGGTGGAGACGCTCCTTCAGGTATACTGGACCGAGGCTGTTTAGGACTTTAATGAGAGTGCAGGTGAGTCGTTATTGGAAGACAGCATGAAGGCATCACCTGAAACAAACGCTTATAAGAGAATCATTTTCACAATGGGCAGAACATACTTCAGTGGAATGGCACCTTCTGTGCAGGCAGGAAACCCTCCAACAAATAAATGATCTCTAGAAGCCAGTCTGAGAGTAACTACCTGTTCAAGTAGACCATTCTAGGTCTGATGGTCTGGTTCAGCATGAACCAGTTCAATAAGCTCATATTCATCTGCCAGTCTTCTGAAAGGCAGAGAGATCAGGCAATCTGAATGCATGTATGAACCAGGTCAAAGTTTTGAGTAACCAGCCAATGAGATCACATAATGAGTCTGTTATATGTGATTTAGCCTCTAATTGTGACATAATAATAGGGATCATTGAACATTAGTGGGGCTGATTTTGTGATAAAAATTATCTAAGGGCTTGCGAAACCTATCTTAATGGTAAATGGTAAAAACATTTGGAGAAAATGATTATTCTTCCCAAGAAGAATAAATTGCCTTTGGCTTTTTGGAGGGGGAAAAAATCAGGTAATTTCAACATCCATCTATTACAACATGGATCTTGGCTTCTACTGCTGTATTTAAAAGCACATCTTGTTGAGTGCCACACGACCATTAAGGAATAAACTTTTCAATGATACACTTGCATGCTTTGTTTCGGCTGATAGCAAGATGATGTCAACTAGAAACGGCCATAATTCTCCTCAGGGAAGACACCTTTCTATCAGGCGTCCATCTAACAAATTCTTCATTGGAAAGTTTCCTTATCAATATGGCATGCAAGAGGGAGAACTGCTTTGAAAGTCAATGGTTCCTTTCAAAAAATATATATGAGAGAAGCTCCATTTGCTTTGTGTGCGTGTGTGCGTGCGTGCGTGTGTCTCTGTGTGTTTAAGATGCAGGCTTCAGAACTGTCAGAGTTTTGCTATTATTGATAAAGCCACCTTGAGACTGATGCCCAGAGGGAGGCCTGAGTTGAAATTATGATAGAGAACTTGAATTTAATTCTCTTGGTAGCAGGGAGGAACGCAGCAGAAAACAGAACGGCTGATTATTGAACAGGGGGGTTGCTCATCGTGCCTTACATTGCTAATCTGAAAGACACTTCCATATATGTATATTCATATTCAGCTTCAAGATCATAGCTTTTTTGCTTTTTTGCATTGCACCCTTTTCTGAAAAAAAGAGGAAGCATACATTATTGTACATAATCCCCACAAAAGTTAAATGCCTTCCAGTACTGTAAGCATGAATATCTTCAAAGGTAAGTCTCTCCAAAATGATACACATTATTTTACAGATTTGAACAAATCAGCTTCTTCTTCAAATCACTCATGGTACTGGAATGGGGCAGACGGGAAGGAGGGACAAAGAGCAATATGTATATTGAATGCCTCACCTGCAAAAGGTTGTACCCAGCTTTGCAAAGCAACACAGATGACTAGGAAGCAGGGCTCTTGCTACAGAAGCTGAGATGAACACAGAAGAGGCAGCATTCTGGGCCACAGGACCTTTAAAAGGGGGAGGTGTGTCTTCTCCATCAGCTGATCTTTTGAACTAGGGGTGTCCCAACACCCTCCCCTCCACTAGACATTTCATTGGTCTTCTCGAAACTCTTCTGGCTCCCTGAAAACTCCTCTAGATGCTTTGCTTGAGGAGCCATCCCTTGAGTTGCTTGAATTTTGCTTGGACAATTTCAGATAGTGGATTCGACAGCAGAGGAGGCAACTTTCACCAGTTCAAGTTCTCCACTACACCCCTCTCCTGCTGTCCCCCATCTGGAAATCTGGGAGTTGAAGGACTCTCTGGAACAGTGTGGGACATGTCTTGAAGCACCACAAGAAGAGGAAATTTGCTCATTTCCTTATTAATTGCTTGCACGGGAGGGGGAGACTTTGTAACCCTGTTAACCCAGAAAAGTGTGGGAGTTTTGTACTGTAGTTGTCCCATTGCTTTCGGGGATTACACCATTTGACAAAATCTGGGGTGGTATTCTTTCATAATGTTCTTTACTGCCATTTTCATGGCCGAATCATAGGGGAACAGAAGCACACATGAACATATAAGTTGGCAACATGTCCAAAGTTGTATCGCACCACCAGAGCCATAGCTAGGTGAATCTTGGCCCCTGGCAGAACGGTCCAAATTGCGCCCCCTAGCTATGAACAAATTAGCTCTTCTTTCCGCCTCTCCTGCAACGCCCCCCACCGCACCCATTCGATTCCTCACACACTTCACCTTGTTATGAATTCTTTTTTGTAATAAATTCTGATTGAAGGAGGACACCAAGATGGGGAAGGCTGACCTAGATGGCGGTATATAGGCGTCTTCCCACTTACACGCAGGTAACGTTCCGGGCCCGTGCGTGCACAAGTGAAGTTGCATAAAATGGGGAATGCCCCACTTTAATAGGGAGAAGGGCATGGGAGCCAACTCCTTGGGGCCAAGCAGTTCCTTCACCTCCCTAAAATATTTGAGGAGCCCCCCCCCCCAGTTAATGGGCATTGCCATTCAAATAGTGTGTGTGCGCTCTGTCTTGTGGCCAGTTATAAAGGGCAATGCTTACCTGCCCCCCCCCATATATTTTATTCAAGTTGGCACCCTTGAGAGAGGGTGTGCAAAAGGAGAGAGAGAGTGAGAAAGAGAGAGAGAGAAGTGACTTTGGAGTAGGCAGGCTTTGGAGTTGGCGAGCCAGTGGGGTGTAGTGGTTAAGAGTGGTGGACTCATAATCTGGTGAACCGGGTTCACGTCTCCGCTCCTCCACATGCAGCTGCTGGGTGACCTTGGGCCAGTCACACTTCTCTGAAGTCTCTCAGGCCCACTCACCTCACAGGGTGTTTGTTGTGGGGGAGGAAGGGAAAGGAGAATGTTAGCCGCTTTGAGACTCCTTTGGGTAGTGATAAAGAGGGATATCAAATCCAAATTCTTATTCTCCTCCTCCTCCTCCTCCCCCAGTGCCTGGAGTGGCAGGGGCATGGGCAGTGAGGTGGGCAGGGCAGCGTCAGGGGCCGAGGCTGGGGACCTTCCCAGCCCTGACCCTGAGCAAGGTCTGGGAGAGGCAGAGCCAGCACCTCATGGCTTAACGGGATGGGGCGGTCAGGAGGGCCAAGGGGCAAGGGGGCAGCCGAAAGCAGGCACCACCCAGCATGTCCTCTTCCCTGCCCTTCCTGGGCTGCGGGCAGGGAGTGCTGGCTGGACAGGGCACCTGGCGGAGGGTCTCAGCAGCTGATTTAACACTCCCCACTTTGTCTGCACCCCTGGTGGGAGCCCACCTCACCACCCCCTAGCGATGGCCCTGCACACCACACCCACTGGTATGAATTATATTTAGCATAATATGGCAGTATATCAATCAAAAAGCCACAGTTCCATAATGTAACAGGTAATGCAGTGTATAAGGAACATTAGAAAGCCGGAAATCTAATAGAATACAGTGGTGCCCCGCAAGACGAATACCTCGCAAGACGAAAAACCCGCTAGACAAAAGGGTTTTCCGTTTTTCGATGCGCTTCCCAAGACAAATTTCCCTATGGGCTTGCTTCGCAAGACGAAAATGTCTTGCAAGTCTTGTGATTTTTTCCGCCTCCCCCCCTTTTGCTAAGCCGCTAAGCCGCTAATAGCCTTTTAGCCGCTAAGCCGCTAAGCCTTTAATAGCCGCTAAACCGCTAATAGCGCTAATCCGCTAATAGGGTTGCTTCGCAACACGAAAAAACTGCTAGACGAAGAGACCCGCGGAATGGATTATTTTCATCTTGCGAGGCACCACTGTAATCAGCACATCTGAATGCACAATAGATTGAAGGCCTTTCCATGAATTGAGGAATTCCTTCTACCTATGGAAAAGCACCTTAGAAGGAAATCTATGGATTCCACCATTATGCATTCATCATAGTAGCTGGAAGTTCAACATGTGGGTCTAGCATTTTAGATCCTGGTAAAATCTGCAAAACTTAAATTTAGAATTGAATAAGCTAAATTAGTTCGAGGTATATCATCTGCTACCCTTTCATTTACAAGGGAACAACAATAGCTTACAGATGCTAGTGCAAAGCTCTGTGCAGGATGTGTTTTCTTTTTGAAGCAAAAGTAATTACCCACACATAATTTTCTTATTAAGCGTGCACTAATTTTCTGACATTTCTAGGAGCTGAAGAGCCTGCCACCATATTCTGTTGGGCTGAAATCAAAAGTAAGCACCATTTACAAATCTGGAGTCTGTTTAATATATGTCAAATTGCACAATTTAACTGCAATAAAAAGTCTTACCCTCGCTTCCCAGTAATTGCAATAATTTAGAAGTCTGAAAGCGTTCAAACAGAAAACAGTTGGCTTGTGGGAGGAAAGGTTTGTTGTCTTGTCTTTGGTTGTTTGTTTTGCATATTTGTTTGTAGAATAAAAAGAGCTGCAGAGACATTAAAAAATTAGCAATGGGGGGAAAAACTTTCTGTCTCTTTAGGGGCAGGGATGTTGGTTAGAGCATCCTAACTTGAATTTCCATTGTTATTTTGTTTTCCATTACTGTACAACAGCCTCCCCCAACCAGGTGCCCTCCACATGGTTTGGGCTACAACTTATTTCATCCTCAACCATTGGCCATGCTGGCTGGGACTTATGGACTTTGTAGTCCAAAACATTTGGAGAGCAGCAAGTTGGAGAAGACTTGGGATACATAGATAGGCAAAGGGTTTTTTGGGTTGTGTGGGTGAGCACACCAAACCTTGGCAGAGGAGGTATGTGAGAGGGAACAGGTTTGGTGCAGGGTAACAGCTGTGCCAATGATATGAGCAATCAGATGGGGACAATGGGAGATGAGCTCATTGCAGACACGATGCTGGCGGTTGGGGCATCTCTGTGAAAAAGGAAATGGAAGCAGGACCAGGGACAGCTTCAGGTTTGAAGGGGTTGTGGGCAAAGAGTCCTCTGAGGGACAAATGAGAGGCACAAATACAAGATGGGTGACACCTGGCTTGAGAGCAGTACATGTGAAAAGGATCTAGGAGTCTTGGTTGACCACAAACTTCACATGAGCCAACAGTGTGACGCGGCAGCTAAAAAAGCCAATGCAATTCTGGGCTGCATCAATAGGAGTATAGCATCTAGATCAAGGGAAGTAATAGTGTCACTGTATTCTGCTCTGGTCAGACCTCACCTGGAGTACTGTGTCCAGTTCTGGGCCCCTCAATTCAAGAAGGACACTGACAAACTGGAACGTGTCCAGAGGAGGGCAACCAAAATGGTCAAAGGCCTGGAAACGATGCCTTATGAGGAACGGCTAAGGGAGCTGGGCATGTTTAGCCTGGAGAAGAGGAGGTTAAGGGGTGATATGATAGCCATGTTCAAATATATAAAAGGATGTCACATAGAGGAGGGAGAAAGGTTGTTTTCTGCTGCTCCAGAGAAACGGACACGGAGCAATGGATCCAAACTACAATAAAGAAGATACCACCGAAACATTAGGAAGAACCTCCTGACAGTAAGAGCTGTTCGACAGTGGAATTTGCTGCCAAGGAGCGTGGTGGAGTCTCCTTCTTTGGAGGTCTTTAAGCAGAGGCTTGACAATCATATGTCAGGAGTGCTCTGATGGTGTTTCCTGCTTGGCAGGGGGTTGGACTCGATGGCCCTTGTGGTCTCTTCCAACTCTATGATTCTATGATTCTATGACCCCCTCCTTTACCATGCTTACCCAGCTGTGGTGGTAATAAATAATAATAATAATAATAATAATAATAATAATAATAATAATAATAATAATAATAATAATAATTTATTATTTATACCCCGCCCATCTGGCTGGGCTTCCCCAGCCATTCTGGCTGGCTTCCAACAGAATATTAAAATACCATAACCTATTAAACATTAAAAGCTTCCCTAAACAGGGCTGCCTTCAGATGTCTTCTAAAAGTCTGGTAGTTGTTTTTCTCTTTGACGTCTGGTGGGAGGGCTTGCACAAGGCGGGTGCCACTACTGAGCAGGCCCTCTGCCTTGTTCCCTGTAACTTGGCATCTCGCAGTGAGGGAACTGCCAGAAGGCCCTCAGCACTGGACCTCAGTGTCCGGGCAGAACGATGGGGGTGGAGACGCTCCCTCATGTATACTGGACCGAGGCCGTTTAGGGCAAGACCCCAAGCAGAGCTGGACAGCTGAGTCTAGTTGCTCTTTCAGTTTCTCACGGTGCCTCATAGAGCCCTTATCAGGGGCATTGTGAGAAACTAAAAGGACGACTAGATCCAGCTGCCTTGTGCAGAGTCTAAAGAAAATTAGAGGGGCCCGGGCAGCTGCCTAAGGATGCCAAGTTCAGATGCCAGCCCTGACCAAGTTGGTTATTTGTGGGCAAGGAGAGACAGGAAGTGGGTGTAGCTTGTGGACCACTAATAAAAAAACAGAGGAAGGGAGAGGTCAAGAAAGAACCCACTGTAGTTCTGCCTTGAACTAAAAGGCAAGTCAAAGGACAAAGGGTGTTCAGTGGATTCCTTTCCATCATATGGGGTTGCAAAGATGTGTTGTGAAAACCAGAGACACAGACAATAGCTGTCCCAATGGCTATCAACATATTTAATATTAATGGTTTCCATCAATTGCTTGGCAGTTTTTCACATAAAGTGCATGCAAAGTGGTAATGATGATGACGATTTGGAGTTTACCTAAACTGTAAGAGGGTTATTCAGCAGGGGTACAGGGAGGACCTCAAAATCTCATATTTGGGCAGAATTCAACTTCCTGAGAATGTCATCCTCCCTTTTGTTTTTAAAAGGGAAGTTTCTAGCCCTCTTGGCAGGATTTATATATGGTTCTGAGGAGATTTCACCCCTCCCATATCCAAGAATCTGCTGATGTTCTCTGCTGATTCTTCAGAGAGGAGGGGCGGTTTCTCCTCTCTACTTATTCTGCTCCAGCCTCACATGTCAGTGTCAGAGAGAGAGAGACTGAGTGTTAGAGAGAGATCGTGTGTATAGATAAGGTTGCTGCTAAGAGCAGCTGCAGACACTCAGTGCAGTTCAGCATTTTTCGTTTAGACCTCATTTAGCTCTGTATATAGTTGTGTATTATAGTTGTAGATAGAATAAAGAAGATATTCTACAGAGCTGCTCTCCGAGTGGTTTATACTCTGCTATACTCTGCTGTGCGACGACTGTCTTCTTGTTGGAGTGAATCCGGTGCTCACAACTCTAAGCTGTGAGTCCACAGCACTTTGACCTGTTCCTGTGTAAAAGGTGGTCTCTGGAAGTGCTACCCAGCTCGCCTAGCCCAGTCGGGGCTGAAGTGTGTGAGTCCAGTTGGTGACACTGGCTCAAGGGCGATGCTGACAGGTTCATCACCAATACCTCTAGGCAGTTTACATAAAACAATACACATTATGAATAACAATAAAATCAGATTTTAAAAACTTGAAAGTCTGAGGGCAATGCCTACTGAAATCTCAGAAGCCAGGGGTGTTAATTTAGTAAGATTTCCAGTAGGAAACCAAACTGGAATAAATCAAGGGATGGCAGTTGTGTAATTAAGATACTGTAGATTACGGAATTCATATTTTCTTGGTTCGTAATTTGGTTTGTCTGGACATGAGATTTTGGTTTTTAAAAAGAAATGAGTGCACACAATCCTGGTAATCAATAACTTGTACAGAGTTAAGTAACCTAATCTAAGCTAAAATATACAAATGACAAACAAGCATTTAGTTAACAAGAAAATCCTTGCAGCACATTGACTCTTCATTCTTCCCTCTGTAACACATCTGCATTAATCTTTGGGCAAGTAATAAATATGTTGTATACCAACAATATAAAATAATGCAATTGTGCCATTAATCTTCTAAATGAGATGTTTGTGTGACACAGCTCCCACCATATTAGCGTATCAAAGTTTCAAAATAGGGGCACAGTTGCTGCAACATTTCTTTTCACATGGACTCCTAAAAGTGATAGTACAAGCCATTTTCAAGTTCATTGCTTTGCCCTATGGAACTTAGTGGAAACTGTTTAGAAATAAGGCTGTTAATCTGGGCCAGTTGCCAGAATATTGCGTGTAAAAACCATTAATTCTGCCAAGCGCTGCAGATTCTGTTTCTTATAGAGAGGGGGGGCATGGGGGATAAGGATAATAATAATTGGTTGAAATTAAATATGAATAATCTTCAAGTACTTACATATTTTTAATTCACTTTTTTGTGATGTAACAGTCCAATCAAATAACTTGTATACCAAATCATCTAGTCCATAACAAATTCTGTCCTTCTCTTTCCCAACTCGCCCAACCCTTTCTCAACAAACTCTGGTCCCAGTGTTTTGAGTCTGCTTCAATAAAATAAATTATTATTATTATTATTAATGTTATTACTTATACCCCGCCCATCTGGCTGGGTTTCCCCAGCCAATCTGGACAACTTACAGCATATATAAAAACATAATAAAAACATTTGGTTCCTCCATGCATATTCATCATTTGATGTTTGCAGAATCGGCACATGCGTGTACTCACTTCATTTTTCTTTGCCTGATCACTTGCTTCTAAGTAAACTATGCAAACTGACTCCATTGGAAAGCATTGCATTTGACATGCTGTGAAGTTTTCTCTCTAATGTGGCTGATCTCCAGCTCATTCACACGTGCCCATCACAGTTGCCAACAGGGAACAGGCGTGCACTCACACAGCCAAACAGAGCAGGATTTAACCCCCACTCATTGGCTGTTGGTTGGGGGTTAAGTCCTGCTTGCTTTGGCTGCAAGTGCCTCTCCCCAACAGGAAACAGGTGCACAACCAAACTGAGCAGGATTTAACCACTCCTTTTCAGCTGTTGAATCAGGAATTAAACGCCAATGCTTTGGCTGTAGCCAATGTAAATTGAAGCCTTCCCCCCTGCCCATTAGCTGATGTTGCAAGGGACATCAGCTGATAGACTGGTGGGTGTGTTGAGAGGGAAATGGCCTCATGGGATAAATCATAGCTCTTGGAGTGCCAAGACTGGCCTGTAAGCCAGAGATTCTCCAACCCCGATTTCAAGGATGACTGTGCAACACAGGCTTCTTCCTGGCATACTACTTATCTACATGCAGGAGGTTTTCACCACCTGTGTGAGAACATTAAATGACCTTTCACATGTAGTTTGATGTGGTAAGGTAAAGGGACCCCTGACCATTAGGTTCAGTCGTGGCCGACTCTGGGGTTACGGCGCTCATCTCGCTTTATTGGCTGAGGGAGCCGGTGTACAGCTTCCGGGTCATGTGGCCAGCATGACTAAGCCGCTTCTGGCAAACCAGAGCAGCACACGGAAACACCGTTTACCTTCCCGCTGGAGCGGTACCTATTTATCTACTTGCACTTTGACATGCTTTCAAACTGCTAGGTTGGCAGGAGCAGGGACCGAACAACGGGAGCTCACCCCGTTGGGGGGATTTGAACCGCCGACCTTCTGATCAGCAAGCCCTAGGCTCTGTGGTTTAACCCACAGCGCCACCCGCGTCCCAGATGTGGTACACTGCAGAAAAATCTTTGCCACTTGATTCATCTGCATGTGTTAACTGGCCCAGAGAGACAAAACTTGAAGTGTTCATGTGGTTCTGAAAAGAGCCTGTGTACTTTGGCTTCTGACCAAACCATCATAATCAGCTGTATTATACGCACCCACCCCATTTCCTACTCTAATGTTACGTACTGTCATGTTTGCTATCCCATTGTGATAAGAGCTTTATTGTTGTACATATAATCTGTCTTTTGTTTGTGTTAGGATTTGGAAAGTTCCCATTTAAGTGAAAAGCGTTGATGAAGGTTAGCATTTAAAAACTGTATTGCTCCTTCTTCAAACAGCAGCAACCAGCACATTGATTTAGCCAGAGAAACAGAATGCTTCTCCTGAGCAAATATTGTGCCTCATTTGACCTTGGCAGCGGAGACTAACGTAGAGTGGAAAAATGTGAGATTTAAGACAATAAATATTTACTGTAGCTCCTTTAAATCTTTTGGTAAACCATCAACACTGACAACAACTTCAGTCTGACGTTTAAACTTGTCGCATCTGTAAATTAGGGCTTATATAATCGTACTGTAAATGGAAAGTTTTGTTATTGTACAAAGCAAGCCTGCAAGTAATTGTCTCCTTGCTGTATCTTCTCATGCCCTTTTCTTTTTAATTAAAATGTCATTCGTCAGGACTTGATCAGGCGCCAGGGCTCAGCATTAGGGCTGTCACCTCCAGCCACTGGCATTTCTTCCTCATTCCTTATGACCCCACAATATTTGCTTCTGATCATGAGTTCATTGCTGGATTAAGGAGTGCTCTGGGGAACACCCCATATAATGTTGTAACTATCACAGGCCCCATCTGTGGAATAGCTCAGAAGCTTATTGCTAGCATGAGATTAATTGTCCCACTGCATATTTCCAGACCATAACGCATAAGGAATTTTATTCTCCTAATCCAGCGATCTATTCCAGGTGTGAGAGAGAGAGCTCTCTGAGAACAACGCCACAGTTCATGGGAAGGCCCAGATTTCTGTGTCTCAGAAGCCTAAATCTCCAGAGGAAGGTCAGGAAGTGGGCAGGGCCATCCTTCGAGTTTTGAATCATCTTTCCCCTAAACGATGAGCCAAGGGTTGCACAAAGTTGTACTGAAAGTGCCAAAAATTGCATTTTCATAGAGATACAAATAATCTAGAGAATCCCTGTTTTAACACCCTGATTATCACTATCAAGGTGATATCTCAGCATGACCACTTGCTAAACTACTCCATTATTATTCAGTACTCTTCCCTGCCTTTTGCTTGCCTACAACGCTGACTTGACAATAACTGTCCTGAACTCATTTAGAAACTCGTTTATTTATGATATGTGGGGGGAAAGCGTAAGTCTGTCCCTCATGTGTTATCAACAGCACAAAAAGCACACACTCAGATTCAGTGTACAAAACTGGTTACTTCGTGTTCCGATGTGTGCGTTGACATGAGGTGAGTTTGAAAGCTAGAGGTTTCCATGGGCACAGTCCGCTTTAGTTTTGTGACCCAAGAGAAGGTGGTGAAACCGGAAGAATGGAAAATCAAGCAACTCACATGAAACAGTGGGAATGTTCTGGGGTGCAGGAGAGGATATATTGACTAATTATATCCTTGTCCAACTTGTGCTAACAAGTTCCCAAAATATCAGCAGAGTTTATAAACATTCCCCTTTAAGTTCACAACGGTAACGTGTGCACAGGTTCGCTAGAACCTCTATAATAATTACTCTGGTAATTTCCCCTTTTGTTCCCTCTTAAAATACAAGACACGACACAGTCTTTATAAAAGTATAAAAGAGTTTACTCACGTTCTGTTCACAATGTGATCCCAGAAGGCAGACAGCTTAAAAAGGTTACATACATTCAGAATCTATCTTGTAGCAAGATAGTCCTTATCTCCTCTCTTGGCTGAGAGCCAAGAGAGCATCCTTAGATGTTTCCTCATTGAAGGAAGATGGCAGAGAGAGAGAGTGGCTGCCTGCCCTGTGCTTTTGTCATCACCTGCACAGGTGAGGCCACACCCACCTCTGGTCACATGCGGAGGAAGTCCGTCCCCAGGAAGTTTACCTGCTTGCTGGACAGACATCCCTCCCCATGTTCTAACATGTACACTCTAGGAATGTTGTCATTGACTGCTCCTGTGTTTACATCCCACAGAAACTTCTCCTAAATCTCTTCCAGAAGATGAATTAAAGGCTGTGTCCACACATGGCTTGCTGTTTCCATGTGCACATTTGTGTGCCTTCGTCAGCATATAAGGTGCTTTCAGTATTACGCCTCCGAAAACCACATTGATGTTTCCAATTCAAAAAAAGTGGGCAGTACAATGGTACCTCGGGTTAAGTACTTAATTCGATCCGGAGGTCCGTTCTTAAGCTGAAACTGTTCTTAACCTGAAGCACCACTTTAGCTAATGGGGCCTCCCGCTGCCACCGCCACACAATTACTGTTGTCATCCTGAAGCAAAGTTCTTAACCCGAGGTACTATTTCTGGGTTAGCGGAGTCTGTAACCTGAAGCGTCTGTAACCTGAAGCGTATGTAACCCAAGGTACCACTGTATTGTGTATTCTTCTACCCTCTCCTTAGTTAGTGTGTCCTCATCCACCATGTTATGGAATCCTGAGGTCCAGTTGTGGTCATGCATGCAGACATTTGTTTACATGTGCAACACCTTTTTAAAAAAAAAAATAATGAAACACAAGTTATCTGATATACCAGATTTGCACAAAAGTACAGTAAAAAGACAAAACCCAAAAGTGTTTTGTACCAAGACAGGCAAAGATTTGCTGATGCTTCCTTCCCTCCCCTTTTCCTTTCCCATTTCCTATACCTGCAGTGCAGGGGCAATTTTTATATTTACTTTTTAATACAGCTGCCTGCTGCAAATAGCACAAACATCCCCTCATCAGCAACCAGTGGCAAAGGGCAGGTTACATCCTTTCCTTTGGGCTGATGGAAACAAAATGGAAGTAGTGGGATTTGGGGATAGATGGCACCCAGTGAAACATCACATGTTTTTATATCACATTTTCTTCCCTTATCAGATCATTCACAGGTCAGGAAAAATTGAATTTAGTAGGGGGAAGTGCAGACTACCTCGTGGATAAAGAAGATTTTGTAAGGACAATGCAAAACAAAAACAAAAACAGTCACACCTATTGAGTAGGGATTTAAATGTGAATCTACCAAACTTGCACTTTCTGAAACCATAGGAGAACCAAAACACAGCTGTCCTTCAAAATTCGCAGTTACCCGAATTTTACCCGAAATTTTCTTATCTGAAGAAGTGTGCATGCACACGAAAGCTTATACCCAAAACAAACTTAGTTGATCTCTGAGGTGCTACTGGACCATTTTTTAACTTTTTTATTTATTTCGACTGTGTCAGACCAACACGGCTAGCTACCTCAACCCGAATTTTATGATGCAGTTCACCAACCAATGTTGACAAAAATGCATACATAAAGGAAAATGCATTTTTAAAATGAATATATTTCTGAACATAACATAAAGCTGCATTATACAGTGGTGCCCCGCAAGACGAATGCCTCACAAGATGAAAAACTCGCTAAGAGTTTTCCGTTTTGGAGGTGCTTCGCAAAACGAATCTCCTATGGGCTTGCTTTGCAAGACGACAATGTCTTGCGAGTTCCTGCTGGTTTCCCCCCCCCTTTTTCTAAGCCGCTAAGCCGCTTATCAGCTGATCCGATCAGCAGATAAGCCGCTAAAAGCCGCTAATAGCGCTAATCCGCTAATCCGTCAATGGGCTTGCTTCGCAAGACGAAAAAACCGCTAGACGAAGAGAATCACAGAACGGATTATTTTCGTCTTGCGAGGCACCACTGTATTAGGATGAAATTGTTCGCAAAGTATGTGTCTTAATCAAAACTGCATATAAAAATGTGTTTATTAGGAGAAAACCATAATAAATTGCTGTTGAATTTTCATGAGGGTTTTTGTTTTTTTAAAAAAAATGCTAATTGCAGCAGAAATGCGGAGAACTGAATTTAAGAAAAATGAGAAATTTAGAAATTGGAAATTGACAGATCCTTCCATTCCTATACACAAGCAGGCTCAAATCCACTTAAACTCCAGTGTGGATGATCCCAAATACACTGTTACAACAGTTATGGGGATGTCTCCAGTACAGAAGGACAAGAGACCATATAACAGTGGTCTTGAAAGACCTACACCAGCTCCTAGTACATTTCCGAGCACAATTCAAAGTGTTGGTGCTGACCTTTAAAGCTGTAAACGGCCTTGGTCCAGTATACCTGAAGGAGCGTCTCCACCTCCATCGTTCTGCCCAGACACTGAGGTCCAGTGCCGAGGGCCTTCTGGTGGTTCCCTCACTGCGAGAAGCCAAGTTACAGGGAACCAGGAAGAGGGCCTTCTCGGCAGTGGTGCCCGCCCTGTGGAACGCCCTCCCACCAGATGTCAAAGAGAAAAATAACTACCAAACTCTTAGAAGACATCTGAAGGCAGCCCTGTTTAGGGAAGCTTTTAATGTTTAATAGGTTATTGTATTTTAGTGTTTTGTTGGAAGCTGCCCAGAGAGGCTGGGGAAACCCAGCCAGATGGGCGGGGTATAAATAAATTATTATTATTATTATTAATTGGAGCATGTAGAATTGGAATTGTATGTGGAATCAAACTTTGCTTAAGGTTCTGCTCTTGACTCCACTTCCTTGCCAATCATATCAATATCCGAGTCATCACATGCTGTCAACCTATTTGTTGATCTACTACGCTTTCACCCCTATCCCTATCAGGCATCACCCCCCTTGTCCCACCTCCTTAAGATCAAGAGGTGTGGCAAAGAGGCGGAGCTAGCTGCTCTGCCACCCAGAGCGGCACACATGCTGTGCACCCAGGGGCGGGGCTAGCTGCCCACGGGAGCAGGGCGAGCGTCCCAGGGGGCAGGGGGAGATGTCACCCCCTCTCAGGGATGACACCCAGGGTGGAGTGCACCCACCACACCCCCTTCCTCCGCCAGTGGTGTGGCAACCCTAAGACGGAGCAACAACATGATTGCACTACAAGCCAAAATAAAAAAAAAATTCTTCTGAAAATGGGCTTCTTCTGAAAATAAGTTTCACATCTTCTTTGAACTGGAAAAAAATTCACTGAATACTCTATTGTGATGCATACTAGCTTTCATTCTGCATTATTTGTGGCCTAACAAAGTAACTTTCTAATAATAGTTATGGTCCTCTTTGCATTCATGTAAGTTAAACTGATGACACGTGCAAAAAAAGGGGGAAAGGATGATGTTCCGACAGCAGATGCAAGAAATAGAGTACAGTGGTACCTCAGGTTACAGACGCTTCAGGTTACAGAAGCTTCAGGTTACAGACTCCAATAGCCCAGAAATAGTACCTCGGGTTAAGAACTTTGCTTCAGGATGAGAACAGAAATTTGGTGGCAGCGGCGCGGTGGCAGCGGGAGGCCCCATTAGCTAAAGTGGTACCTCAGGTTAAGAACAGTTTCAGGTTAAGAACGGACCTCCAGAATGAATTAAGTTCTTAACCTGATGTACCACTGTGTCTATAAATCTCCAGACATGCATGAACACACACACACACACACACACACACACACACACACACACAAATAGCTCCCAACTGTGGTGGCTGCCTGCCATCTTTAATTACCCAAAATGTGATGCCCCACTTGGACATAACAGTTTGGGTTGCTTAAGACGGTGTACACAGGCACTGTGAATAGGAGCTGAGCTTGGCTGTCATTCAAAGGTGGACCCACTATCAAAAGCAGTGAAGGGCTGGACCACAAAAGGATCTTCCAACCCCCCTGAGGATATCATCCAGTAGCTGTGCTCAGATCTGTATTTAGGGGCTTGGGGAAAGATGTTTTTGCCCTCCCACAGCCAGACATAACTTTTAATCCCAAAACCAACACAGGCAAACATTCTCTGCATGTTTGGTAATAGCAGGTGAAGTTCAGAGACACTCTCTTGACAGAGGGCAGTTTGAGCATCAGTTAGGTCTCCCTTACCTGCTCGGTGTCATTCAATTTCTGGAATCCAATATGGGGGAAAGCTCTCCCTGTGCCCAAGAGCTGCAGTGAAAGCTCCAGCGTGGTGGGGGACCTTCTCCAGAAGAGAGATAAGAACAATTATTTTCCCCTTTGAATGTTTGAAAGATCTGCAGGAATGACACACGCCAGGCCTGTAATCGACTCAAATGCTGGTCAATTACGTGCATTTGGTATGCTTTAGGCTCCGTTGCTTTATTCTCTGTCTACATTCCAGCAGAGTTATTAGTCAAAGTAATTGTTTATTTTTGCCCCCAGAAAAACAAACTGTAAAGCACTCAACGCTGGAGCTTGCTAAACCATCCCTTTGTTTTGTTTGACTTGCAAAGTACTTTATGCTATGAAAAATTGTTCTATAATGGATGAGGAATCTGCTCAAAAATTGTGCCCCACACAACTTTAATTTGTTGGCACGATGAGAACTACCACGGAACAAGACCACCAAGAGAGCTCTAAAGGGCTGGGGAAATAAAGGCATCTTACCCACAATGTCGGTTGTGGCATTTGTGTTGTGCTCTGAATACCTTTTTGCCTGGTCTAGCTCTGTGAAGGAAAGACCTGAACCATTTCAGGCGCAGCCAGCTAGCAAGTTACCGATCCTAGAAGTAAAAGTGGGTTCTGTACTGGAGTCTGGAAAATGAGTGTGCCCTGGATGCTGCCAGGTTATTCCTTTGGCCAAGCTGGATTGTGATCCTGGAAAGGATCTGGCTGTCTGAACAGTAAGCTTTCCGTCCTGCTCCTTCCCCATGTTTTCTACCTCCCCACTCCACCTCCTGCCCACCATTTTTATATTTAGCATTCTGTGGCGCTGTGGGTTAAACCACAGAGCCTAGGGCTTGCCGATCGGAAGGTCGGCAATTCAAATCCCCACGACGGGGGGAGCTCCCGTTGCTCAGTCCCTGCTCCTGACAACCTAGCAGTTCGAAAGCACATCAAAGTGCAAATAGATAAATAGGTACCACTCCGGTGGGAAGGTAAACGGCGTTTCCGTGTGCTGCTCTGGTTCACCAGAAGCGGCTTAGTCATGCTGGCCACATGACCCGGAAAAACTGTCTGCGGACAAACGCCAGGTCCCTCGGCCTATAGAGCGAGATGAGTGTGTAACCCCAGAGTCGTCCGCGACTGGACCTAACGGTCAGAGGTCCCTTTACCTTTACCTTTATGCATTGAGAATTGCCAATGGGCTGTTTTTGGGGTTCTCCTGACCTCAGAGGTTTGGTTGATTAAATTTCCTTGTAGCTCTGAAAACCCTGGGGCTCCCCCCAGCCTGCTGGTACCTTCCTGATCTGCATGGGTAGTAAAGGTAAAGGAAGGAAGGAAGGAAGGAAGGAAGGAAGGAAGGAAGGAAGGAAGGTAGGAAGGTAGGTAAAGGGACCCCTGACCATTAGGTCCAGTCGTGACCGACTCTGGGGTTGCGGCGCTCATGTCGCTTTATTGGCTGAGGGAGCCGGCGTACAGCTTCTGGGTCATGTGGCCAGCATGACTAAGCCGCTTCTGGCGAACCAGAGCAGCACACGGAAACACCGTTTACCTTCCCACCAGAGCGGTACCTATTTATCTACTTTGACGTGCTTTCGAACTGCTAGGTTGGCAGGAGCAGGGACCGAGCAACAGGAGCTCACCCCGCCGCGGGGATTCAAACCGCCGACCTTCTGATTGGCAAGTCCTAGGCTCTGTGGTTTAACCCACAGTGCCACCCGCAGCTGCTTAAATTACACTGGCTAGCTTTACAGCAGCTCCTTCTCCATAGGAAGGAGAATAAAATATCATTTGAGCTACAGGATAGCACCAGGGTTGTTGGTTTATTTCAATTGACTGGTTCTAATTATCTCTCTTGTTGTTGGTATTTGTACAATGTACCTGAACTTGTTTCTAATTTGTAACTGCTCTGGCGGGTAAGAAATATTTTTAATAAATAGATAAATGATTTTGACTTCTCCTTTACATGCAAAACCCAAAGTTCAGTCTGTAGTTAAAATGTTCTCACACTAGCCAGACTTGGACAGACCTGGGCCTGGGACCCCAGAGAGCTGCCAAGGTTGGTTTGGATGGACCAGTGATACGATAAGGTGACTTCGTGGGTTCTCAAGAATCTCAGCTTTATTTTTTAGAACAAGTTGTTTGACCCTTTAATGTCAAAGATAGCCTTGAAAGGAATTGTTTGGGGAAAACCCTATTGAAACATCAGATGGCAGAGAGGGACGGAAGGGTCATATTTCCAGTGGATTTCAGGCAAAAGCAGAGTTAATTATACAAAATAGTTTTTAAAAATGTGGAAGAATGATTTGCTGAATTCAGAATTATGCAACTTTGCTCTATTTTTCATAATTAATAGATAGGTCACTTTATTTTACTGCAGAAGTCCGATTACCTGGGTGCATAATTTTAATATGATTAGCAATGTCATAACACCACCCCATCACTGCTAAATTAAACTACTATAGAAAGGCAGGGCAAAATTAGGGTTTTTGCCACAATCCTCCCAGAAGTGTGAAGCGATCTAATACTTCCCTCTGCTTAGTTAAAATTCTGCTCAGTCACTGTCCTTTCAACCCCTCGGCTCAACTGTTTGAGCATGCTTGGCAGGTACTATGACAAAGAAAACCCTGAAAAAATTTCAATAAAAAATGACTGAATTATAAAGAAGATAAAGGAATAAAGTTGTACCTTGTGATATATATATTTGAATGGAGACGGAACAGGTTTCCCATTTGTATCGCTCAAATTGCTTTGAGATATATCCAGAGGAGAAGATCATCTATCTGTGGGGTTTTTTTATTTTATTTGGAAAAATAGAGAAAGCAGACTATATTTGAAACCTTTGCTTCAAGATTTGTCAAACACAGCATCGTAATCTGTAATATTTAGAAAGAAACGATGAAGGGCATTTTGTGAAAGACCAGAATAGTGTAATGGGAGCTTCTCTCCCAGAGCAAATAACGTCCATTATGGGCCCCAGACCAGTTCAGAATTGCAACAGGGCCCCCTCTTCCATATCCTGGCCCCAATACAAAAAGGGTACACCCACAGCTATTATTTATGAACAACAACAACTAAGACATTACTATTACTATTATTGGATCTAAGGCAACGCACAAATATTAAAATCCAAGTAAACTTCACAATCATTGACAAGCAAACTAAAACCACAGTATCCAATCCTAAAACTCAAAACGTAACAATCTGTATTATAAAATACAGCTGGACCATAAAGAAGGCTGATCGCCGAAGAATAGATGCTTTTGAATTATGGTGCTGGAGGAGACTCTTGAGAGTCCCATGGAGTGCAAGAAGATCAAACCTATCCATTCTTAAGGAAATCAGCCCTGAGTGCTCACTGGAAAGACAGATCATGAAGCTGAGGCTCCAATACTTTGGCCACCTCATGAGAAGAGAAGATTCCCTGGAAAAGACCCTGATGTTGGGAAAGATGGAGGGCCCAAGGAGAAGGGGACGACAGAGGACGAGATGGTTGGACAGTGTTCTGAAGTGAATGACTGCACAGCAGACAGTAGCCCCATAAATTGTGTTTATGTGTCACTCTTTCTTCATTAATCTGCAATGTGTGTGTGTGTGTGTGTGTGTGTGTGTGTGGTGCACATATACACATACAAATGAGATAGTTATATTGGATAACAAGTATTAGCATAATAAGAAAAAGCAGATCTCAAGACAGGAACTGGTCTTTTGAACCAGTGTGTGTGTGAGAGAGTTTAATCAATCCCATCTGACTTGAATCCTTAACATCTGTAATGAAGAATACTTTTATGTCTGGCTACTATTGATCAAAAAAATAAATAAATAAAGAATAAGATTTATGTTTTGAGAACAGAGTGGGACAAGGGAATGGTTGACACAGAAAAAAAGCGACCCTCTTATTTCCATTAGCAGAAATATATTTACACTGGGAGTGCTTCTTTTCTCAGCGCTCATTAAAGATATCAGAAACCAGCCATAGTCGCACAGTATTTCTGCCCAGGTTTTGCAGATGTCAGAGTCGCTTCTGTGTATGCATATTTGGATCCTGTAATGCACAAAATGGCAGTGTTGGGATGGGAGCCTCGGGGGGAGAGTAACTAAGCCATGTCATAAAGTAGAAAGGCGGGCAGGTGGGTCACTGCTTGCCATTGCCTGAGCTGCTCTGAACCTGGAGACAAATAGGCCAGAGCAAAGCACCCAAAGAAGCAGTATGAGACCCCAGCAAGGAGGAGGCAGGACTCTGAGAAAGCAGAAGGCCAAGACATGTTTGAGTTCCTGAGAAAGATTTGTAAGGAGTGGTGCCCTGGAGGAATGGGGAGAAAGGGGATGTCGTGATGTGCTTCTGAAAGCCCTGAAGATGAAATCAAGGTCAAAATGCACCAAGCAGGAGGAGCTGGAATAGTGTAATGGCCAAGAAAGTCCATTCATTCAACCTTCATCTCACTAGGTGGCCTTTAACAAGCTGCTATTGCCTCAAACTCATTTCGCTATTTGCAGTGTGGGAGAAGGTAATAATAGTGCTCTACCTCTCAAGGAGGGATGTGGGGGTCTAAACCACAGAGCCTAGGATTTGCTGATCAGAAGGTTGGCGGTTCGAATCCGCGTGGCGGGGTGAGCTCCCGTTGCTCAGTCCCAGCTCCTGCCCACCTAGCAGTTCAAAAGTATGTCAAAGTGCAAGTAGATAAATAGGTACCGCTCCGGCGGGAAGGTAAACGGCATTTCCATGTGCTGCTCTGGTTTCGTCAGAAGCGACTTAGTCATGCTGGCCACATGACCTGGAAGCTGTCTGTGGACAAAAGCCGGTTCCCTCGGCCTATAGAGCGAGATGAGCGCGCAACCCCAGAGTCATCCATGACTGGACCTAATCTACTGAAATGGTTACTCATATAACGTCAGGATGTGCTTTGAATACGCCAAAGATGTACAGTGGTACCTTGGCTTAAGAACTTAATTCGTTCTGGAGGTCCGTTCTTAACCTGAAACTGTTCTTAACCTGAGGTACCACTTTAGCTAATGGGGCCTCCCGCTGCTGCCGCCACACAATTACTGTTGTCATCCTGAAGCAAAGTTCTTAACCCGAGGTACTATTTCTGGGTTAGCGGAGTCTGTAACCTGAAGCGTCTGTAACCCGAGGTACCACTGTATTCAGATTGGACGCTAGGCAATATAGCCACTGGTTGGAAATGATGGAAGATGAGGTCCAGCAACAGGGCACCACACTGGAATACCTAGAGATGGCCATTTGGTTTAAAGGTGGAATACCAGTTTACATTTTTAAAAGGAAAGATGTTGCTCTCTCACAGTTGGTTTTTAAAAGAGATCTATGAAGCTCATGTGCTGAGCAACTTGAAGGCCCACATACAGTCACAAGTATGGGCACAGGGGTGGATTTTGGTCTTTCAAATTTCAGCGGCACCCTGTGGGAGGCCCAGTGCGGTGGGGCCGGTCATGCTGCCCTAAATCTGCCTCTGTATCGAGGTATGCATGAAACCCTCTGAGAATTTTTGCTATCCTGAAAATCCTTTTGGCTTCCACTGAAACTGCTCAGACACACATGGGGAAATATTTCTCAGGGAGAAGTTTACACATGACCCTTCTCTTGCACATGTGAGTTTCCTACATGCATGGAGCGTGTGAGTATTTATTGGAGACACGGTGAAATGTTTCTTTGCTTCATTCCCCCGTCTCTACCCCACCTGCAGCCTGATGCGGTGTTCTCCAAGAAGCGCTTCATCCCTTGATGGTTCTGTTTAAATTTGTGCTCTGATATTATGCCTATGGAGGAATCTCCAAATTCGCTTCAGCCAACATTTTAGTGATGTAGACCTGCACACCTGAAAAGGCATGAGGGAATCAGTCCCAAGTCATGGTGATACAAGTTTTTCAATGCAGCTGAACATGCTGGATGTACTTCTGGCACAACGGAGACATAAGACAGCACTTGGTGAGGTAAAATTTACAATAGTCAAGGGTAAAGTATGCTTAAAGTAAAGGTAAAGGGACCCCTGACCATTAGGTCCAGTCGTGACCGACTCTGGGGTTGCGGCGCTCATCTCGCTTTATTGGCTGAGGGAGCCAGCGTACAGCTTCCGGGTCATGTGGCCTGCATGACTAAGCTGCTTCTGGCTAACCAGAGCAGCGCATGGAAACGCCGTTTACCTTCCCGCTGGGGCGGTACCTATTTATCTACTTGCACTTTGATGTGCTTTCGAATTGTTAGGTTGGCAGGAGCAGGAACCGAGCAACGGGAGCTCACCCCATCGCGGGGATTCAAACTGCTGACCTCCTGATCAGCAAGCCCTAGGCTCTGTGGTTTAACCCACAGCACTTATGTATGCTTAATTTCAGGGGTAGCCAATGCAGTGCACTCCAGAAGTTGTATCCATCTAAGTCCTACTTAGACCCACTGAAATTAATGGACATGACTAAGTTAGAATGATAAATTTCAGTGGGTCTGCTCTGAGTAGCACTTCATTGAATAAACCTCATATATTTTGGACTACAACTCCAACCATTGGCAATGCAGGCTGGGGCTGATGGAAGTTGTAGTCCAAGATATCTGGGAGGCACCATGTTGGCTTTAATTTATGTGTCATTATATCACCAGAAGTCTTCAAAGTGTAGATTAATTACAAAATAATAAAGCATAGCATTGTGCCAAATAAACATTAATTAATTGATAGGTTGGGTTTTTGGAAGACTCCTGTGCGTGAATTTGTTTTATGTGTGTAGATCAGTGCACGCTGACCAACGCACAGTCTTCGCAGTAGGGCTCTGTTCTGATGGCACGAAGTAGTCACAACAAGCCAGTAGATTCCTATCTGCTGCAGCCTTCATCCGCCTTCACAGCCGTCGTAACATACCGTTTGTTATCATCCACCTGTTCTGCCGTTGAGGACTTCTTGGATCATTCTTTGTCTGACTCCTTCCCTTTGAACTTACCGCCTTCGGTGACCCTGCTGGGAGTATGAGATTCCCAATGGCTTCACTCACAAGGGTCATAGGAACGTGCCAAGGGTCATAGGAACGCACCATGACAAGCGCACTAATATCAGTGTACTGGAAGAAGCAAAGATCACCAGTGTCAAAGCAATGATTCTTCAACATCAACTTCATTGGACTGGTCATGTTGTGCGGATGCCTGATGATCGTCTTCCAAAGCAACTACTCTATTCCGAACTTAAAAATGGAAAGTGTAATGCTGGTGGGTCAACAAAAGAGGTTTAAAGACTGTCTCAAGGCAAATCTTAAAAAATGTAGTATAAACACTGACAACTGGGAAACACTTGCCTGAGAGTGCTCCAGTTGAAGAGCAGCCTTTACCAAAGGTGCCATGGGCTTTGAAGACACTCAAACTCAGGACGCAAGGGAGAAATGTGCTAGGAGGAAGGCACACTTAGCAAATCCACACCGTGATCAACTCCCATCCGGAAACCAATGTCCCCACTGTGGAAGGATGTGTGGATCCAGAATTGGCTTCCACAGTCACTTACAGACTCATTGTTAAAACCATGTTTATGGAAGACAGTCTTACTAGGCTACAAGTGATCTCCAAAGAATTAATTGATAATTACAAATTATCAAAACCAAAAAACAAAATGAATCAGATAATAATAATAATAATAATAATAATAATAATAATAATAATAATAATAATAATAATAATAATAGAATGTTGCATATTAGCAGCTGAGTGAGCGTATATCTGTTCAGTTCTGGTAATCTCTTACATCTCAAAAGCCTGTATGCAAAGAAAAGAGTGTTCTTATCTCTACATCTTCCATTGAATTATTAGATTTGTATTTGCACCCTAAGTTTTAATAAAAATGTACAGTAATGTTGCTTTCTGGTAACAACTGTATTCATATCACAAGAATTAAATGGGTTACATTTAAAATATACATGCCTAGAATTTGTCTCTGTAACATTACAATAAACACTCTTTACCTTGTGCAACACTTTGCCTCTAAAATACTCAGGCTGACACTGCAAATTAGATTTCTTTCATTACTTGTTTCTTCTTCCTTCTGAGAAAGGAATAGGGGAGAGAAGAAAAATGTCTTGCCGTATTAAATAAAAAAATAGCTACTACCTGTTACCACATTTTACAAATGAAGCCAAGGTAAGGATGATCAGTCTTCTAACTTTGACAGAGGGTGTTTTATTAACAGCTGGTATGCAAATGTGTTATATATATATATATATATATATATATATATATATATATGCTTTCGTAGATTTTCGTAGATATATATATATATATATATTCGTCCAATTTTTTATTTTTAAGAGAAATTCAAGAAGTGAAGAATGAGCAGAGCAATCATTTCCTTTGTCTGTCAACCCAGAGAGCACAAGCTTTATTGGCAATTAGAGAAATCCGTCCAAAGGAAAACATCTCTACCCTCCCAGCTTATCTTCACAGAGTAACAAAGCCAGAGAAAAGCAATTCAATTAAAAGAATGTGCATTAAAAATACAATAACTGATTTGCATCATATAAATGATGCGGGATTGATGTCTTGTGCCTTTAAATAACACAGCTCGATTATCCAGACCTCCTTGAGGCTTTCGCCCATTGCCCAAGCAAGCTTTTTCAGATGCAAATATTGGTCACTTATTGGGGTTTTATTAGCGGCAATGAAAAGGGATGACAACATGCAATGACATCCGATCAATGTGCACTTTGTGCTACAAGATCTGTATTCAAACAGTCCAATGGTTCATTTTAGGGATGATATCAAAGACTAACATGAGATACATGAGCTCATTCTGGGGCGGGCAGTCCATATAGTTTTGAAGGGTCTGCAACTATTTCGTTTCACTTCTAAGCCAGACAAGATGTCTGCCTCCAGGTTCGAACCCTGTGGCATGATTGCAATAGGACCAAAACACTTCATTATAAGCGACAGAAACATGGATGGATTTAGAATATTAGAGGAAAGGGGGGGGGGGAGCCTCAGCTACATCTAAGACAATAATATCCCAAGGTGATATCTCTGAGATTTCAGGAACCAGCAGACCTTACAGCAACTGCATTTCATCCCATCACATGTCAAGGAAATAAGCACTATCCTACTTTTAGAAGACCTCTGAAGGCAGTCGTGTTTAGCAAAGTTTTTAATGTCTGAAGTTTTATAACTTTTTGTTATTGTTATTATTATTATTATCATTAATTATGTTGGGAGCCCGTCAGAGTGGCTGGGGAAACCCAGCCAGATGGGCAGGATATAATAATAATAATAATAATAATAATAATAATAATAATAATAATAATAATAATAATAATAATATTGTTCAAGGTTCTAGCCTGGGAGGCTGTGTGGTCTTTAATACTCCAGGGCATTTCAGAGATTCCAAAGTTTTGAGTGCAGAACAACTAGGAGGAAACTATGTCTCACTTAGGCAATTGAATTTTCCTACTAGCTAATCATTCTACCCTGAAAGGGTAGAGGGATGTAGACTTGTGTACCCCTGTCAATGTATGTTTAACCCGTAGCCTCAGTGGTTCCCAGAGATGGGTTGGCTGGCTCTCTTACTTAAACCTATCTTGATTTTTTAAAACTGAATCATTTCCCAAAACACATCTGATGCAGTTTGGCAGCTGTGGTTGTTACCACCCTTCTCTCTCTCATTAAACACTGCCTAACAGGCACCAACGTCACAGATAAAGCTTGCCCTCTTTGCATCACCATGCTAGGAAAAGCTTCTTCTGTTGAAGTTTCAAAATGTTTTACAGGAGGTATCAAGAAGATTTCTCCTGACTGTTCATGTGGAGGGGGGTAGACTTGACTTTTTAGTAATACCAGAAGCTACATCTAAATATATTGGGTATGGTGTGTGTGTGTGTGTGTGTGTGTGTGTGTGTGAATGTTTAGAAACAACATATGGAGGTTTTTCTGTATGTGAGGCAGAACTCACTGCTTGTGGATCTACACTGCGTTTTCACTCTCCCTTCAAATGTTTCCTTTCCCAGTGTCCCTCCTGTCACCTGGTCAACGCTACAGAAAGTTTCGTTCTGAAGAATTTGCTGACTATGGTGCTACCATATTCTGAAGATTTGGGTCAGACAAACCATTCTATCCCAGGGTCATCTTCTGAATTGAAATGTAACCTTACCGCTCAGGAATACTAAATTGCAAATGCGGATGATAATCAGCTGAGTTTGAGAGGAGACGAATACAAATGAATGTGCATTTTTTAAAGTATTGGAATTGATTGGGGATTACGATTCTTTGTGGATCAAAGAGAGTTTGAATTCTTTGAACTTGCTTGCCTGGTGGAAGGTGATCATGTGGACTGCCCCAAATACGCGCGAAGATACAGAAACCGTTCTTCGGTGCAATCCTAGGTTGCAATCATGCACCTAGTTCTATGTACCCATTTATGTTCATGGCCCAAATATGGATACCGGGGTAGAGAAGATGGAGGAAGGCAACTGGGGTGGGAAGGAAAAGAAATCTGGAACCTATGGAGGGAAGAAGCATATAATGTGACAACTAAATGTCTCTATCAGTTAACAGCAGGAAACACACCTTTAATTTATGAGACATCCTTTTCATTCCTCGTCTTGCGAAAAGGCTCAAAGGAGCAGTAGTTTTTGCAATGCGTATGCTAAGAATGGTGTCTGCTTTGTCGCGAAACACTTCTTGTTCCTGAAGTCTCTTTATTTGCTTGCACTGACTTTCCCTTTGCATGAAGCCAGATCCCATAATCCTGGAGATCAAAGCGCTGTGAGTTTATTGACTGATTTCCTGGTGTCATAGGTTAGAATGTACTGTCAAACAAGGGGGATATTAAGAAATTGAAAGGGTTACAAATATGAGAACAGGGGGATAAAGGGCACACACTCAAGGAGCCATTTAACTCTGCTGTAAGTCAAAGTGAGTTTGATATATAACTACTGTAGGCTGCTAAGAACTTGAACAAGAAAAGAAAATCATATGTCATCATGGAAGTGTCTGCTGTCAAGGACGGTTCGTTAATGTGTTGTGCAATTAGATTTTATAAACACTAAGGGCTTTTCCCCCCCGTAAAGGGGTTTAATGAAGTAACTGGAACTATTTAAACTGTAAGTTTAAATATATACTTATACACCACATTCCGAGGGCTTGAGTAGGCAAGCTACGCTAAAACCAAAATGCATTAAATAAAACTAATGTATAAAATATTGGTGTTAACCCATTAAAACCTCAGAATGCAATTAGAAGTTAAAATAACCTTATGCTTGCTTAAGCACAGAAACAAAAAAACAAAAAACTACTTTGCCATATCAGATCAAGATCCATTTAGTTCCACATTCTGGCTCCAATCCAGAGAAAATTACCGTAATTGTGCTTAATAACACAGTCTTATGTGTCTTTAGGATGTGTGTTAGGGATTGCAGCCTAAGTCCCACTGAATTCAACCGGAGATGTTAGAATGGACTACCTTCAAGCTGCAGTTCTATACTCACTTACCTGGGAGTAAGCCCCATTGAACATACTGTAATGGGGTAGACTTCTGAGTAGACATATATAGGGTTACACTGGCAGTCTCAGACTGTGTACACACTATATCTCTCAAGCACATTCAAAGCACAGTTTGCTTCTCAAAGAATTTGGTAAACGGTGGTGCTTTAAATGTGTAGCAGCCTCATTAGTTTCAATGGGACTGAATTTACTACTACTCCAAATTTTGCAGCGCCATTCTAGAGCTATGCTTATGATCGCAAAAAAATTAAACAAGCCCCAAGCTTGAAACTATGTGGACAATTTCTGATAAAATCTCAGAGCTCTGAAGAGTATCTGAACCCAATGGTCAGTGCCTGGGTTTTAATGAGCCACATAGCTCTGCTTCCCTCCCTAGGATAAATTATATAAATAGGAGAAATCATGTATAGGTTTCAGAATCCACCTATTCTTACCATCAAATTTAGGTTACTTTGGCTCGAAACCTTAATCATTGTTTAGCTCATATTACAAAGAGACCTTGAGCATATGTATGTTCTATAGTGACTGCATAAATATTTACAATTAAAAATATTCAGCGTGCACTTCAGAGTTCAGTGCAACACTTTGAGGTGAAGAAGAGGTTAATAATTGGAAATTGGAAATCTAGAAATGCCAGAAGGACTTTAATGCTTCTCACGTTGATCGGTCTAGGCTTTTGGTGCAGATTGAACTGGATCCTGACTGATATGTAAATACATCCTTTCAAGGCTTTCTATAGCCATTAATGAAAAATTACAATATGGGTACGGTATCATAAATATGTATGCAAATGAGGTTGCAGTGATAAAAGTAAATAAAAAAAATGAGCATTTCAGCCTTTCAGTGTATGAGATGTTGCCGTATATTGTTTTAATTGGGAGTCGTCTTGGTTGTGTGAGACATAGAAAAGTGGGATATAAATGATGATTATAATAATTATGGATACAGACACTCTGGAAACTGGATGTATTGGGCCTCCTTGTGTCTGGGATGCAGATGAGCCCTGTGACATATATTTTCTGGAGGAACTTGATCAGTTCAGTTATTCTACAGAATTCTGGTCTTCTTGGCATGGAGCTCTCTCCCAACACAGCATTCTCGTTCAGAGGAAAGGAGGCCTGCAGCAAGAACTCCCTGCCACTCTGCTTGAGAACAGGAAAAGGCATGGTAGGGAAGAGTGTTTAGGGTCTCACAGGGTGTGGGTGCACATAGGGAATTCCAGGCAGATTGGGTTGGGGGCAGTCAAATCACATTAAACTTGCAATCACCTTCTTGGAAGTATAACAGGTCTGGATCCAGAATTGGGTCTACATTGAAAGGGTAATAATAATAATAATAATAATAATAATAATAATAATAATAATAATAAAAAATTTTATTTATATCCCGCCCTCCCCAGCCGAAACCAGGCTCAGGGCGGCTAACAACAATAAAATAGTACAACATTCTAAAATCATTTCATTATAAAATTAATTCAAATCAAATTGATGGCAACCATTGGGCTAGAGTTCTGTGAAGATTGCCAGAGGAGGGAGTCAGGCTGTGCCCTGACCAAAGGCCTGGTGGAACAGCTCTGTCTTGCAGGCCCTGCGGAAAGATATCAAGTCCCGCAGGTCCCTAGTCTCTTGTGACAGAGCGTTCCACCAGATTGGAGCCACAGCCGGAAAAACCCTGGCTCTGGTTGAGGCCAGCCTAACCTCTCAGTGGCCTGGGACCTCCGAGATGTTTTTGTCTGAAGACCGTAAGTTCCTCTGTGGGACATACCAGGAGAGGCGGTCCCGTAGGTATGGGGGTCCTAGGCCATATAGGGCTTTAAAGGATCTATTTTTTTTTGGGGGGGGGAGATTGGTATCCCAAGGCCAATTCCAAATGCCAAGCCTGAACTTGCAAACTCATTTTTAAAATCCAAGGCAGATTCAGCAACCACTTCTGGGTTTCTGCAATCACCTCTTTTGAACAATGAACCACTTTAGTCCCTTTATGAAGAGATGGAAAGGGCACAGCAGCAGTTAGTATTTGGACAGCGTAAAAGTATTGGAATAATTTAGTTCCCAAGAGGCCGAGCAGCTGTCGCAACAAGGACTTTCAGTGAATGCTGGATGTCTTGAAGTGTGCATTTGTGAAATGGAGCTCAGCATTTCTTCCCACTGTCTGAAGACTGGTAAACTCAGGTGTCTAACATTGGTCTGGAGATTTGCCAATCAAGGTTCAAGAGTTTTTATGAACTGCCGAGCACTTAGCTTTCCACTAATGTACATTCTTTCCAAGTGAGGTGCACTAAAATCTCATATAAAGCATGGTGTGCTATATTTCCCCCTCATGACCTTTTTTATAGAAGTTGGTCAGTGCAGCCCATGCCCATCATACCTGCCATAGCTAGACTTTGTGATCCATAGTGTATATATAGAAGCAAGCGACATAGTACACTCTTCCTCAATGCACTTTTTCAAAAATTATTATTCCAGTAATTGTAAAAGGGGGGGAACCCCTCTCTTTTTCACAGGGAAATTTGTTGTCAGGTCAGATCCACACATTGCATGTTCCACAGTGATCAGGGCCATCTTTACCCAGGGGTGCAAGGGGTGCGGGGCACCCGGGCACCGAATTCTGGGGGGCGCCAGGCACCCACTGCTGAAGCCGCCTAAGCTCTTAACTATCTACTTGTTATGAAATAATAAATAATTTTGATCAAGCTAGAAGAACAAAATACATATATACCTAGGTATTACCGAAATATACACCTACTGTTTCACTAAAGGACTTTCGACTTTGTGCGCTTATTTACCAAAGACGTGCTGCACCAGCGGCGGTGCTTGTTATTCACAACAGCGGCACTTGTCAGACGAGTCAACGACGGCTCTTGTCATTCTCAACGGCGCCATGCACGCGAAATTAACTCTTACAAAATATTGTGTTACGTATTGTATTGAGCTGCTATGTGGCAGCGGGATCAGCGGCAACTTTGACACGACTGATCTTGCGCCGCCTGCTTGCTGGCTGCATGCAAGCCATGCAAGATCAGTCGTGTTAAAGGAGCCACTGACCCTAAGTGAAACATTGCAATTTGCGTTTTGATTTCATCACTTGCAGTTCATTATATATATATATATATATATATATATATATATATATATATATATATATATATATATATATATTTGCTTTCGTAGATTTTCACGGGTACAGGAATGCAGGTTTTGGTGTCTTCGGGTGTCTTCCCGTGTAAGAGTTGGGGTGTCTAGGCGACGTTTCGACGAGGTCTCACTCGTCATCTTCAGGCTGGTGCTTTCGGCTTCTTGTTACTGGAACAGAGCAGGATCTCAGTGTTTGAGTTCCTATAAATACTGTTGAGGGGGTGTGGTGTATAGCCTCCAACGTTCTGGGCAGAGAGGAAGTTCCCAGGTTAGTGTGTCTTTTCTTCTTTTGTTCATTAATTACTTGAGGGATATCTTGAGTGATTTCTTGAGTGATATTCTGAGTACCACTTAGGAGGGTCATTAGGTGTGGATTAGTTGCTAAAGCTTTCGTGTCTTGACCTCTTGACCTTGTGAAGAGTTTTTTCTGAGAAGATGGCTGTACTGCACTTAGTTGTGCTCTGGCTTGGCTTCGTGTATAGGGGCGAGCTGTGGTTTTGTGCCCTGTGCCAGCCAGATCTGTGTAGGGATTGCAGGGGGGTGCAGCATCCGGAGGTGCCACTATGGTTTGGCTACTGGATGGTGTCTGTAATTTATCTGTGGAGAGGGTCTGGGTTTGGGTCTGGTGTGGTTGATTGGAGAAGGCGTTCTGTGTGCCTCTGGTTCTGGTGTCGGTTTTTGTGGGGAGGGCTATTTTCCAGATGTCTGGCAGGCGGGACGTATCGTCACGCTTGTTCATGTTGTGAGGGTGTTTCTCTATCTCGATGGCTTCCATGATTATTCTCTTGTGGTGGTGTTCCATGTTAAAGAGCAATTTGGAATCTGAAAAATTAATTTCGTGTCCTGTTTCTTTCATGCTGCACCCCCCTGCAATCCCTACACAGATCTGGCTGGCACAGGGCACAAAACCACAGCTCGCCCCTATACACGAAGCCAAGCCAGAGCACAACTAAGTGCAGTACAGCCATCTTCTCAGAAAAAACTCTTCACAAGGTCAAGAGGTCAAGACACGAAAGCTTTAGCAACTAATCCACACCTAATGACCCTCCTAAGTGGTACTCAGAATATCACTCAAGAAATCACTCAAGATATCCCTCAAGTAATTAATGAACAAAAGAAGAAAAGACACACTAACCTGGGAACTTCCTCTCTGCCCAGAACGTTGGAGGCTATACACCACACCCCCTCAACAGTATTTATAGGAACTCAAACACTGAGATCCTGCTCTGTTCCAGTAACAAGAAGCCGAAAGCACCAGCCTGAAGATGACGAGTGAGACCTCGTCGAAACGTCGCCTAGACACCCCAACTCTTACACGGGAAGACACCCGAAGACACCAAAACCTGCATATATATATATATATATATATATATATATATATATATATAATATAATGTTTATTAAAGTTTCACAAACAATAAAAAATTCCAGAATTTAAACATAAGAAAAACTACTAAGATATAAAAATACAAAAGCAAAACACATAAAGAATACACAATAAAAAACAGTTAGCAAAAGAAGAGAAAAAAAGGGAAAAAAAGAATAAGAACAAAGAGAAAAGCCAAGAGACAAAACAGAAAATAGATTAATATTTTCAAATCTTATATTTCATTCACTAGTTTCTTGACCTCCTCACACCTCCCATTTTGTATTCCAGTTCAAATATTAAATTCAGCAAATCCTTACCCTCTAACATTTGTCCTCACTCGAAATATTAACCTATTATAAATGTCAATTTTCCAGTTATCAATCCTTATTTACATTTTCTTAGAAATCTTTTTACCAATACCAATTATTTTCCATCAGACATCGTTTTAACATTCCTTTCATCACTTACAGTTCAAATTTGTTTAGAGAAATCGTTAAAAGTGTGGTGTCTGACATAAGCATAATAAAAGTTAATTTGGGGGCTAAACCAAATTTGGGGGTGCTGGGCGGATCCTTGCACCCCAGCGGTGCATATGCTAAAGACAGCCCTGACAGTGATGACTGCAGCACCAGTTGGTGACTTGTATGTATGAATGACCCACCAGAGATGATCTACCACAGATGTTCACCTCGCTTCATATCACTCAAAATATTTATTCCAAAGAAACCTATTACAGTGGTACCTTGGGTTACAGACGCTTCAGGTTACAGACGCTTCAGGTTACAGACTCCGCTAACCCAGAAATAGTACCTCAGGTTAAGAACTTTGCTTCAGGATGAGAACAGAAATCGCACGGCGGCAGCAGGAGGCCCCATTAGCTAAAGTGGTGCTTCAGGTTAAGGACAGTTTCAGGTTAAGAACGGACCTCCAGAACGAATTAAGTTCTTAACCCAATGTGCCACTGTATTAAAATGAGCTTTCAAATTTAACAACTTTGGTGTTAGATCAATAAAAAAAGATTTAAAAATCCAAAATATGGGAGAATGCAATATGATTACAAAATTGAGGCTGAAACCTTGTACACATTTATGTAGGAGCAAGGCCCACTGAACATGCTGAATAAAAATGTGTGGTAAGAAGCAGTTAAGCATGCTTATACTATTCATATAATGAACCCAGCGGGACTCTTCCATGGGCAGGCATTGAGCCCCAAAGGAAATCCACTGAGAAGGTTAAATGTTGTAACCAGTACACTTGGAGTTTGGCGACTCTTTGCCGCAGCTTCAGAGAGACAGTCAGACTAACGCTTCCCACGTGAACATTCAGGGACTGATTTGCTGCCAATCCTATCCAAATGGGATTTGCAAAGCAAAATTTCACCTCGGCAAATTGAAGTCAGATGAGCAGGGCCCGGCAATGTGTCCCTTTTGGTGTGATGGAAGAACATCCTTCTGGGTTTCATACTGTCACACAATTGAGCTCTCATCCTTTGTATCATATACTTAGTGCACCCAGAATAGTGAACAGATGGCCCTTTTCAATGAATATGTAGCTGGGCAAGTATTTTTAACCTTTGCTATCATGCCAAAACATCCTATATCTGGAAATCATACAAGCTATTTTAAACAAGCTTGTTGCCATATGTCTTGCTGACGAGAATGTTTCACATGATAATGATGTTTCTACAATAAGAATATGTGGCTTGGGCAACTGGCGGGGGGAGTCTAATTCTTGCCAAAATGACACATGACATTTCTTTCTCTGAAAAATAAAGGAGGGGGGGAAGGATGGAAAGGTCTAAAACAAAGCTTAGAAACAAGTATTTAAATTATTCCACTCAACCATGCTACTTCTAAAAGAGGTTTTGAATAATGAAGCTTCCCCTTCTCCCAGGAGCTGCTTTTAACTTTTAAATGAAGCATGACTAAATTTGAGCAAAGAAGATTTGATGTTTCCAATTAGCTCGGAGAGTTGAAAATGGGTTCTGATGTTATCACAGCTAATGCTGTGAATGGGAACCACATCCTGATACAGTTTTCATAGTGGTAAAAAATTCAGAGAGGAAAACTCCCAGAAGTGACTTGATGTAATTGTGAATTCAGGCCTTCTCTTTCTTTCCTGAGGAAGATCTGCTCCTAATGGCACGAAAACACTAGACGGCTTGGCTGCATAACTGCTGGACAATTTGTTGGCTATAAAGCAGAGGTGGTGGGCAGGGGGAAATAAATGCAGGCCCACAGGCTGGATTCAGCCTGCAAGACCTTCTGGACTGGCCGACCAAACTGTGCTGCTCCCGGGGGGTTACTGTGCGGCATGGTCTGGGTCCAGTCCGAGGTCAAGGGTGTGGTATGGAGGCTGTCCGTCAAGGCTGAAGCAAAATCCAAGGCAAGGAGTCGGGTGAGGTCAGGAACTCTGGCAGAAGAGCAGGACAGGGTGCAGGCAGGAACAGGTTACCAACAATGTTGCTCCCGCAACCTGGGACTGGGCTGACTGGCTTTTATCTGCCCCGAGGCATAGGGCGGTCCCGGTCCACAGGTGACTTGCCTCTCCTGGCCTGGAGGCGAGCACTCCTCCTGCAGGAACTTAGTTCCCTCTGCCTCTCTGCCCTGAGCCTCTGCAGCTCAGGAGAGGCTGGAGGGTTACCGGACCCAGAGGCAACCTCACCTACCCCTGACGGGGCTGAGAGTGGAGCACCTGCAGGCAATGGGTCCTCCATCACCTCCGGAGCCAGAGCAGACTCAGCTGGTGTTTGCTCCTGAGGACCCGGCACAGGTGAGGACCCTTCAGGTTCAAGCCCCAGCCCCGGCTCAGCTGGTCCTGGAGGCGGGGACTCCTGTGCATGCTGGGATTCCTCAGGTTCAGCCTCTGAATCTGATTCCCAGGCCATCACACAAACCCTGCTTGCTCCCACCCATTCTCTCCTCTCTTGGCTGTGTGATGAGAAGTGGGTTTCCTCTCTCTCTTATCACTGTGCAACACAGAAATGATATGATCCGCCCAGGGGGGAATAAACTCTTTCTCCTGGGGCTAATGGCAGTATGCCAGTACGCCTGTGGGTGCAGAATGCCGCGGCGAGACTCCTTACAGGGTCCTCGCTGCGGGATCACATTCATCCGGTGCTATAGCAGCTGCACTGGCTCCCGGTGGAGTACAGGATCAGGTTTAAGGTGCTGGTTTTAACCTTTAAAGCCCTATACAGCCTAGGACCCTCGTACCTACGGGACCGCCTCTCCTGGTATGTCCCACAGAGGACCTTACGGTCTTCAAACAAAAATATCCTGAAGGTCCCAGGCCACAGAGAGGTTAGGCTGGCCTCAACTAGAGCCAGGGTTTTTCCGGCTGTGGCTCCAATCTGGTGGAACGCTCTGTCACAAGAGACTAGGGCCCTGCGGGACTTGACATCTTTCCACAGGGCCTGCAAGACAGAGCTGTTCCACCAGGCCTTTGGCCAGTCTGACCCCCTCCTTTGGTAATCCTCACAGAACTCTAACCCAATGGTTGCTATTAATTTGATTCTGAATTGATTTTAGAATGCTGTGTTACTTTTATTGTTGTTAGCCGCTCTGAGCCCAGCTTCGGCTGGGGAGGATGGGATATACATAAATTATTATTATTATTATTATTATTATTATTATTATTATTATTATTATTTGTGTGTATATGTGTATATTGGGTATACTGTAAGAGATTTAAGTGCATCTGATGGATAAATGTTTTTGTATACTAAAGCTTTATTATGTAAATCGTTCTGGATACTTCTGTCACCTGTGGCTCCTAGAAGCTGTCTGCATGCAAGAGCAGCCACTGCCTGGGAATGGCTCCAACTGGTCAGTTCAACAATGTGAGGGGGAGCCAATAGGTCTCAAACCCTTGATGGGTTAAGGACCTCTCCTGCATGCAAAGATAGGCTGTGGCAAATTGAGTGGGCGAGACCAATAGCAGGTCAAACAAGAAGGGGGTTTCTGCATGTGCTGTAGGGGGAAGTGAGGGGCAGATGGGGCTCATCAACCTAGGAAAGAAGCCCATCTAGGAGCAGCAAATCTCTGATCCTAAGCCTCCACTGCCTAGCAGGACATCTAGGCTAAGAAGAGTTTGGATTTGATTTCCCGCTTTATCACTACCCGAAGGAGTCTCAAAGCAGCTAACATTCTCCTTTCCCTTTCTCCCCCACAACAAACACTCTGTGAGGTGAGTGAGGCCGAGAGACTTCAGAGAAGTGTGACTGGCCCAAGGGCACCCAGCAGCTGCATGTGGAGGAGCGGGGAAGCGAACCCGGTTCCCCTGATTACGAGTCTACAGCTCTTAACCACTACACCACACTGGATTTGAGTAAACCCTACTCAAATCCAGCGTGGAGTCCCTGAGACAGTTGAATGGCACCTTGTATGCCTCCTTCTGGCAACTCCTGCAGTCAAGCTGGTGCCAAACATATTGCTCTGCTTTCCTTTGGACCACATCAGCGAGGCCTAGAGGGGGGTCTTGTCGTCTGGGACCCCAGGACCTCCATAGACACTGTCCAGGCTTGTGCCCCAGGCAGGTCTCTTCAGTACTGCTAATGCAGTGCTTTGATTTCACCCCTGGAGGCACACTTCAAGAAGGACAGATGCCCAGAACAACAGGTACTGGATGTGTGTCTATAGGTGTGAGAGTGTGGTTGGCCTCACTCAATATCATCAGTGATCTTCCTCAAATTTTTTTCAGCCATGCCCAGCACTGGCATGTGGCCCTCAGAGTGTTGGTCACGACAAAACACAGTCTTGGGTCTCCCACAAATGTTCCACCTGATCCCAGGTATCACACTCTCAAACAAAGCCTGACTGAGTTGTGAAAGGAATGTCAGTAAAGTCAGGACATCAGACTTGGCATCAGACTTCTTCAGAACAGCAATATCTGCAACTTGATTAATTTGCCGAGTAAAACCTGTTCTTTGGATTAATCAATCTTGATGTTCTCCAGTGTTTGGAGGCCACATCAGGTGTTACATTTTAAAGCCTATTATTCTTATTTATTAAATCTGTATACCACCCTTCGTCTGAATATCACAGGGTGGATCACAACATAAAAATACAAAATGAGAACACAAAATACATAATAAAACGAAAACAAACCAATAATTCCCCTCCCACATTTAAAAGGCCATTTACCTTTACCTTTAGTGTGTTAATCAGACCAAGGCCTGGTTGAAAGCGAATATTTTTGCCTAACGCCTAAAGATATGTAATGAAGTCGCCAGGTGAGCCTCTCTGGGGAGAGCACTCTACAAATGGGGAGCCATCAGTCCGTTCTCATGTTGCCACTCTCTGGTCCCCTCAGGGAGGAGGCACACAAAGAAGAGCTTCAGATGATGGTTGAAGGCTCCAGTCAATTCATATGGGGAGAAGCATATAGGTATTGCGGTCCTGAGACACCTAAGGCTTTTTAGGTCCAAACCAGCTCTTTGAATTGGGCTCGGAAACTAATTGGCCGGGATCGGCGGAATATGCTCAAACTGTTTTGCCGCAGTGAGCAACCTGGTTACCAAATTCTGTACCTGCTGAAGTTTCCAAACTGTCTCCAGAGGCAGCCTAGAGGTTACCAGAGCACAGAGAGCAGAAATTAAGTCTATTTCAGATAAAACTGATAGACGGCACTCTGCACCACTGAGGCCACCTGAGCCTCAAGTGACAGCAAAGGAACTAGAAGTATCCCCAAGCTATGTACCTGCCCCCCAGAGGGAGTGTAATCTCATCAAGAGCAGCAACCTCCCAGCCATCCTTTCTGTGGAACCACCCACTAACAGTGCCTCGGTCTTATCTGGCTCTCATCCAGTCCATTACCGAGGCAAGGCAACGATCCAGCACATCCATTGCCTCACCTGCAGATGTAAAGGATAAATCGAGATTCAAAATGCCCTTAACAGATTGGAGAACTGGGCCCAAACTAACGAAGTGAATTTCAGTAAGGACAAATGTCAGGTTCTGCACTTAGGCAGAAGCACAAATATAAGATAGGGGACACCTAGCTTGGTAGCAATACATGTGAAAAGGATCTCTACGTGGAGCTACCTTTGAAGGTGACCCGGAAACTACAACTAATCCAGAATGCAGCAGCCAGACTGGTGACTGGGAGCGGCCGCCGAGACCATATAACACGGGTCTTGAAAGACCTACATTGGCTCCCAGTACGTTTCTGAGCACAATTCAAAGTGTTGGTGCTGACCTTTAAAGCCCTAAACGGCCTCGGTCCAGTATACCTGAAGGAGCGTCTCCACCTCCATCATTCAGCCCAGGCAATGAGCTCCAGCTCTCAGGGTCTTCTAGCGGTTCCCTCACTGCAAGAAGTGAGGTTGCAGGGAACCAGGCAGAGGGCCTTCTCGGTAGTGGCCCCCTCCTTGTGGAACGCCCTCCCACCAGATGTCAAAGAGAACAACAACTACCAGACTTTTAGAAGACAGCCCTGAAGGCAGCCCTGTTTAGGGAAGCTTTTAATGTTTGATGTATCACAGTATTTTAATATTCTTTTGGAAGCCGTCCAGAGTGGCTGGGGAAACCCAGCCAGATGGGCGGGGTATAAATAATAAATTATTATTATTATTATTATTATTATTATTATTATTATTATTATCATTATTATTATTATCTAGGGGTCTTGGTGGACCACAAGCTTAACATGAGTCAACAGTGTGATGCAGCAATAAAAAAAAAGCTAATACTATTCTAGGCTACATCAACAGAAGTATAGTGTCCAGGTCAAGGGAAGTAAGAGTCCGGCTGTGTTCTGCCTTGCTTAGGCTACACCTGGAATACTGTGTCCAATTCTGAGCAGCACAATTTAAGAAGGATGTTGAGAGGCTGGAACGTGCGCAGAGGAGGGCAACCAAGATGATCAAGGGCCTGGAAACCAAGACTTATGAAGAACGGTTGAAGGATCTGGGTATGTTTAGCCTAGAGAAGAGAAGAAATGAAAGCCATCTTCAAATATCTATTTGTTTTAAAATAATATTTATTAAAGTTTCAAAAGGTACAAAGAACAAAACAGAAAACAAAGAAAAACACACACACACACACACACACAAAAGATTCCACCTTTTAAGTCTCATTTTCAGTAACTTCCTTTCATGACTTCCCCACACCTCCCCTTCTTGTATTCCAGCTCCAATTATTTGTTCAGCAAGTTTTTATCCTTAGTGTCTTAACCATAATTTGTTAATATACTTCTTTATAATCGGTTTAACCCTTAGTTCATTATTGTATTTAGTTCAGTTTATTCAGTAACTTTTAAATTATATACCTTAGTCATATGTAGAGAAAAAAAGAAAAAACGAGAAAGAAAATACTTTTCCTAAGGTTGACCCTAGTTCCCATCCACGAATTCCCCATACTTATAATAATAAACAACATAAAATTTTTACACTGCAAAATAAAGATCAGGCCCCCTTTGGACTTCCAAACCCTACCCTTCTCTCCCCGGTTTCAATCCCAAACCAAAAGCCATTAGTCCATCTTTTTAGCCATCTTCAAATATCTAAAGGGCTCTTATATGGAAGATGGTGCAAGCTTGTTTTCTCTTGCTCCAGAGGATAGGACTCAAGCCAATGGCTTCAAGTTACAAGAAAGGAGATTCCAGCTAAACATTAGGAATAACTTTCTGACAGTAAGAGCTGTTCAACAGTGGAACTCTCTCAGGAGGTTGTGGGCTCTCGTTTCTTGGGGGCTCTTAAGCAGATGTTGGACGGCCATCTGTCATGGATGCCTTAGTTGAGGTTCCTGCATTGCAGGGGATTGGACTAGATGGCCCTTGGGATCCCTTCCAATTCTGCAATTCTATGATTCTATGAAAGAGGGTGGCACTGTGGGTTAAACCACAGAGCCTAGGGCTTGCTGATCAGAAGGTCGGCGGTTCGAATCCCCGCAACGGGGTGAGCTCCCGTTGCTTGCTCCCTGCTCCTGCCAACCTAGCAGTTCGAAAGCACGTCAAAGTGCAAGTAGATAAATAGGTACCGCTCCGGCGGGAAGGTAAACGGCGTTTTCGTGCGCTGCTCTGGTTCGCCAGAAGCGGCTTAGTCATGCTGGCCACATGACCCAGAAGCTGTACGCTGGCTCCCTCGGCCAATAAAGTGAGATGAGCGCCGCAACCCCAGTGCCATCCGTGACTGGACCTAATGGTCAGAGGTCCCTTTACCTATGATTCTATGAAATAAAAATATATACTCCTTGCACATTGAAATCCAGCATTTTTGGCATTCTCCCTGAAACATAGTTTTCTATGTAGAATGATTTGTAAGAAAAGCATTGAGTCATAAGTGCCAGCCTCACTTGTAGGGTGAAGTGATACAGCCCAGATATAGATTTACCAGGTCAGATATGCCTGACATTCACATAGTGCATGCAAATGAAACCAATTTCCTTCTTTCTGGAACTCTCACTATGCATGAACTTGGCATGTTTTAAGAAATAGTCATTGTCTCAATCCCCTGATACCAGAAGTCGTCCTTCAGAATTACTCTTCCAACATAGTTCCCCACCCCCACCCCCCTATATAATAGCAGTGATGGTGGAGGACTATTGAATTATTGAACCCATTGCCTTACAAGAATAGGAAGTATAGTCTCCAGAGAGATGATACATCAGCTAGTAAACTGATAACACGGCTGATCTTGGCCAAGGGGTCAGTTCTAATACTTATTGTACACAGCATTTTCTATAAAATTTGGTGGCTTTATCGTCAATAAACAAAACTTCCATGCTGTGAACATGTTTACCTTCTTTTCCCCAACCTCACCCCGTGATGTCTCAAATGACCTCAAATTGCAGCCGCTTTGACTTTCAAGTGAGTGTAAAAGCTCAGGAACCAAAAGGAGGCTTTTCTTAAGGTAAAATTTTCACAGCGCTTCCATATACATCAATAAAGAGATTCATGGGCTAAATCAATATGTGCCCTATGAAATCTGTCGTCCCCCCTCCCCATTAGATTGGACAAGGAAGGAATCTTTGCCTTTAAGAGTCTGCACAGAATAGAAGGCACTGATATAATGTATTAAATATAAACTTCTGTTTAGAACGAAATTGAAAACAAAACACAGTCGAATGAAAGCTGCAGCGGGGGGAAAGAAAAATATAATTTAAGACGTGGAATAACGAGAACGATTTCCACCCATGAAATATCTTCTGATAACTCACAAACGGTAAAGCCATGAATTTATGCATAAGATACAATTCACAACAAAGAGATAATTCATATTCAAATCTCATGGTCCTCCATCACACAGCCCTCTGTTTATATGTAGATAGTCTTATGAGAAAATGACACCAGGCACTACCAAAATTATGAGACAGCAAGTCAAGCCTGAAGATAATAATTACTTAGTTCACACAAGCACAGTGAGACTCTTCAGCTCACGATCTTCATGGCCTGCACCAGCAAATGTACCATGTGAAAGCAGTAAATTAAAGGGACACCCTGCCTCCCCCCCTCTTTCTGAAACACTTAATGAACTAATAACAGCATGGTGAAGGCTGAGGGAGCAAAGGGGAGGTGGAGACCGACTGGCAAGAAGAAGACGACAAGGGCAAAAGATCCCTTCTTAATTTTGCACTGCAGTAAGGAGGAAAGGACATTTGCCTCATTTTTAAAAAGACAAGAAAGAACAATTCAGAACCAGACTTACAGTGATACACACAAACACACACACACACATGGAAGTAAGTTGTGTTGAGTTTTTCACTTTGGTCCATAGTTCAGTGGAGTACTAACAGAGTAGGGATGTTAGAAGATATTTATGGCAGGTCTGTTCTATCCAATATTCATATTATGATTTGGATAGAGTTATGTTGGAATGGAGTTATGGGAGGTGGGTGGTGCTGTGGTGTAAAGCACTGAGCCTTGGGCTTGCCAATCAAAAGGTTGGTGGTTCGAATCCCCGTGATGGGGTGAGCTCCCGTTGCTCGGTCCCAGCTCCTGCCAAACTAGCAGTTCGAAAGCACGTCAAAGTGCAAGTAGATTAATACTTCCTGCGGGAAGGTAAACAGTGTTTCCATGCGCTGCTCTGGTTTCGGTGTTCCGTTGCGCCAGAAGCGGCTTAGTCATGCTGGCCACATGACCTGGAAAAACTGTCTGTGGAGTGGACAAACGCCGGCTCCCTCGGCCTGTAAAGCAAGACGAGCGCCGCAACCCCAGAGTCATTTGCAACTGGACCTAACGGTCAGGGGTCCCTTTACCTTTATGTTGGAATGAAGAGCACTGAAGGGTGGCATGTATGAATGCATTCATGCACACATGCATGCACACACCCACACCTCTTCCTGGCTGTTTCTTTCTTTCTATGTCCCCCACTGAATGCCTGCTCACAGTAATGTGCCTCCCTTTGGCACCAATGGGAACTTTCCATCGAACTTAGGTAGCACCTTGGGGGAAGGGTTTTTTCATTGGGACTGTGGAAAAGGAGAAGGGAGGAAAACTCCTGGTCCCTACCAGGTTTCACCCAGCTGCTGATAATCCCAACAACAACACCACTATTATCTCTCTCTTTTTGGTTTGAATCATGCATTCAGCATAGCATAAAGTTCAGTTCTTAGAAGAGGCATTGCCTCCTACCCGTGTTCCCCTTAAGGAAGTGCATATCTTCTGCAGCTTTTATATATACTTATATTTATTTTTTAAAAAAACACTGCTGTACAATTATCCAGGGTCATCTTTTCAGTTGCTTAAAAGTTTCCTTTAATCAAATAATTTAAATGATCAAATATTTGAACAATAGTTCAAATCTAGTTCGAAAGTTTTACTGTTCTGTGTGGATCAACACTTGTATATTTAATATTTTGTTGGAAGCCGCCCAGAGTGGCTGGGGAAGCCTAGCCAGATGGGCGGGGTATGTATGTATGTATGTATAAATAAATAACTAAATAAGTTGTTGTTGTTGCTATTGTATGTTGCAGATCAGATTGTCAACTGATTCAAGATTTTTGTTGATGAATCATCTACCTTTTTGCTGGTGAACTAATTACATTGAAATAAATGTACCGTATTTTTCGCCCTATAGGACGCACTTTTCCCCCTCCAAAAATGAAGGGGAAACGTGTGTGCGTCTTATGGGGCGAATGCAGGCTTTCGCTGAAGCCTGGAGAGCGAGAGGCGTTGGTGCGCACCGCCCCCTCTTGTTCTCCAGGCTTCAGGAAGCTATCCACAAGCCTCACGCGTCCGGCGGGAGGCTCCGCCGGGCGCGCAAGGCTTGGGGCGGCAGCCTGCATCCTGAAGCAGGGGGTGAGCTGCGGAGCCCGTCCTCTGCTTCGGGGAGATGTCGGCAAGCCTTGCGCGCAAGGCTTGGGGTGGCAGTCTGCATCCCGAAGCAGGGGGTGAGCTGCGGAGCCCTTCCTCTGCTTCGGGGAGATGTTGGCAAGCCTTGCGCGCAAGGCTTGGGGTGGCAGTCTGCATCCCGAAGCAGGGGGTGAGCTGCGGAGCCCATCCTCTGCTTCGGGGAGATGTTGGCAAGCCTTGCGCGCAAGGCTTGGGGTGGCAGTCTGCATCCCGAAGCAGGGGGTGAGCTGCGGAGCCCGTCCTCTGCTTCGGGGAGATGTTGGCAAGCCTTGCGCGCAAGGCTTGGGGTGGCAGTCTGCATCCCGAAGCAGGGGGTGAGCTGCGGAGCCCATCCTCTGCTTCGGGGAGATGTTGGCAAGCCTTGCGCGCAAGGCTTGGGGTGGCAGTCTGCATCCCGAAGCAGGGGGTGAGCTGCGGAGCCCTTCCTCTGCTTCGGGGAGATGTTGGCAAGCCTTGCGCGCAAGGCTTGGGGTGGCAGTCTGCATCCCGAAGCAGGGGGTGAGCTGCGGAACCCGTCCTCTGCTTCGGGGAGATGTTGGCAAGCCTTGCGCGCAAGGCTTGGGGTGGCAGTCTGCATCCCGAAGCAGGGGGTGAGCTGCGGAGCCCGTCCTCTGCTTCGGGGAGATGTCGGCAGGCCTCACATGCCCGGTGGGAGGTTCCGCTTAGCGCGCAAGGCTTGGGGTGGCAGCCTGTTCTGGGAGCTGGGGTCGGGGGAAGCTTGGGCTTCCCCCGCACCTGCCCCGCACCTGGGGGGGGGAATATTTTTTTTCTCTTTATTTCCCCCCCCCCAAAAAAACTAGGTGCGTCCTATGGGGCGGTGCGTCCTATGGGGCGAAAAATACGGTACCTATTACCAAAACTGAAGTAGAGATCCTTTTTTTTTAATCCAACATGGGAGATAACTTACAATTCAACAAATTAAAGATTGGATGCTGTCAGGGGTTCAGGGACAGAGGCACAGGGGAGGCAGGAGATGGAGAGCGATGGGGAAGAATCCCAGGACAGCGAGGAAGAGGATGACAATGACTCGAGGGATTCCATGAGTCTTTCCAGCGAATCAGAGGATTCCCAGAAGGGGGCGCCTGTGGTGAAGGCAAGGGGAACCCCAGGGGGGACGCGTCAGGAGCAAGGGGCCAGCAGGGGATCCCAAAGTGGCAGCTGGGATTCAGGACCAGCTTCCCCGCCAGAGCGCAGCGAAGGGGGTGGAGGTTCCAGTGTGTCAGGGGAAGCAGCTCCGGCAGCAGAGAAAGAGGGGAGGTCGGAGCAAGGCATCCTCCCAGAAGGGGAGGGGAGTAGTGAAGGGAGTAGCGTAACTGTCAAAAGGAAGGTCAGAAGTTGGGTGCGCGCACCAAGTTCAAATGTGGAGGCGCGCGGAAGAACAGGGAGCCCGGAGGAGGAGCCAGGTCCCAAAGCCCGCAGGAGGGAGGGAGAGCAGTCTGGGGATTCAGCGTCAGGGGAATCCAGGAGGGGCGAAACCCCAGCGGGCAGGAAGACCCTGCGGAAAAGGAGAGAAAGGAAGAGGTGGAGCAGCGCAAGCTTCTTAAACTGGTGCAGGGGAGGGACTGACTCAGAGGGGACTTCAGCGGTCTGAGCGTAACGGACGTGGGGCTGCGCGCCTCGGCTGTGAAGCGGAAAATGAACTGCAATAAACATCTTTGTATATAAGAAGAACTTGGCGTTGGTCTTTTGTGAGCTGGGACCTGAGGCAGCCCTGACAGATGCTATGACACTCTTCTACCATTTCCTCACTGGGAGCAGATTTAATTACACACGTCTTCATTTTAAAAGTTATTTTGGTTCCGGTGTGTGACTCCATTGGGAAATTTAAAAGAAAATATGAAAGATGGACTTTCCCTCTAACAATGGCATGTCCAACAGAAGGAGATTCTAAGAGACCAGAACTTCCACAGGCAAGCTGCTTTGCTCTGGGGCTTAGGCCCCTCCCTCACCAGTGACATCACTAGAGATGTTCCAGTGCAAGGTCTGGGGTATCCCAGCCACCAGGCTGAAAATTTGGCAGACACATTTAGATCATGAAACACAAAGATGCCTTAGAGCCTTTTGTATTCCAGAAGCTTCTCTATGGTCCTCTCATCAAGCAATAGGTAGACACAAGACAGTGATCTTTTCTACTCCCCAAGCAGCTAGTGTAGCTCCTGGCATTGCAGAGAAGGCATATGGAAGAGGGAATGTGAAATGGGATAATAATATTAATAATAATACTGATACTAATACTAATACTACTACTACTAATTTGTTGTTGTTGTTTAGTTGTTTAGTCGTGTCCGACTCTTCATGACCCCATGGACCAGAGCACGCCAGGCACTTCAGTCTTCCACTGCCTCCTGCAGTTTGGTCAAACTCATGCTGGTAGCTTCGAGAACACTGTCCAACCATCTCGTCCTCTGTCGTCCCCTTCTCCTTGGGCCCTCAGACTTTCCCAACATCAGGGTCTTTTCCAGGGAGTCTTCTCTTCTCATGAGGTGGCCAAAGTATTGGAGCCTCAGCTTCAGGATCTGTCCTTCCAGTGAGCACTCAGGGCTGATTTCCTTCAGAATGGAGAGGTTTGATCTTCCTGCAGTCCATGGGACTCTCAAGAGTCTCCTCCAGCACCATAGTTCAAAAACATCGATTCTTCAGGGATCAGCCCTCTTTATGGTCCAGCTCTCACTTCCATACATCACTACTGGGAAAACCATAGCTTTAACTATACGGACCTTTGTCGGCAAGGTGATGTCTCTGCTTTTTAAGATGCTGTCTAGGTTTGTCATTGCTTTTCTCCCAAGGAGCAGGCTTCTTTTAATTTCGTGACTGCTGTCACCATCTGCAGTGACCATGGAGCCCAAGAAAGTAAAATCTCTCACTGTCTCCATTTCTTCCCCTTCTATTTGCCAGGAGGTGATGGGACCAGTGGCCATGATCTTCGTTTTTTTTGATGTTGAGCTTCAGACCATATTTTGCGCTCTCCACTTTCACCCTCATTAAAAGGTTCTTTAATTCCCCCTCACTTTCTGCCATCAAGGTTGTGTCATCTGCATATCTGAGGTTGTTGATATTTCTTCCGGCAATCTTAATTCCGGCTGGGGATTCATCCAGCCCAGCCTTTCACAACTACTACAACTACTAATTTTTTATTATTTCTACCCCATCCATCTGACTGGGTTTCATTCATTCATTTGTTCATCATTTTATCTGCATGCTGCCTTTCCATAGTTAAATCAATGTTCAAGGTCACTTACAACATAACAGGAGTTACTCTGGGTGGCTCACAACAGAATATTAAAAATACAATAAAACATCAAACATGAAAAACTTCCCTAAACAGGGCTGCCTTCAGCTGTTTTCTAAAAGTCAGATAGTTGTTTATTTCCTTGACATCCGATGGGAGGGCGTTCCACAGGGCGGGCGCCACTACCGAGAAGGCCCTCTGCCTGGTTCCCTGTAACCTCACTTCTCACAGTGAGGGAAGATGAGGTCCACAAGCTGCCAGCTGATGTCAGTGGCAGTGACCAGTCCCTGTTCTTTCTTTTACTGCCTTTAGAAGGAAGTTCATACCTTTGACTTCATATGGAGAGACTTTACTATGAAAAAAGTTTAGGACGACTGCATCCTATTTACTGGGACTCAGTGGCTGCACACCAGCAATGGCTTATTTATTGGTTTGGGAGGGCAATGGCAGTAAAATCAACAGTGGACCTTCAGTACTAAAATATGCAATAAAGAGAGAGGCTTGAGGCAATCTGAGTTTTGGAAATGTTTACAAATACAGCTTCAAATAAAATACTTTCATAGAAAAGAGCATGAAGATTAGATAGACGGGAAACAATAAATTTAATCGTATTCATTCGGCTCTTGCTTTTTGCTCAACCCCCCCCCCCTTTTTATCTATGCCATCGCTTCTACCACAGCCTGGAATTTTCTCTATCTTTCAATATCTAAAATGACTCTGATTACATTTCTTTAAAATGCAGCACGGCAGAATTGTTTTCATTCATCATTTAAAATGGCATTACAGCATTTCTTGAATTGTGGGCGGGGGTCAGTTGGGCTCTTTTCTCTGTTTCTGTCAGTAAAAATTAAAGGAGGAGTGAAGAAAAAACAAATGAGCTTTAGACAGTGGACTGGCCCAAGATATTCAGTGAGTCAGAAAATGCATTTTTTGAAAAATTTCTTATCCGTTATTAGCACTGCAGTCCTATTCATTACAACTCAGAAGTCCCACTGCGTTCAGTGTATCTTAAAGGTAAAGGTACCTCCGTGTATCTTATTCCTAGGTAAATATGTATTGTATAGCATTGAAGCTGTTGCGAAGCGCAGTTTTCACAGGAGCCTAGCCAAACCCTTCTTCCCACCATTTAGGGAGTGAACTGAAGTCAAGAGTCATTTCAGATACTTCCTTTGGCACTTTTGGGTACTTCTTCTCAGGCCACTTCAGAGGACATCCGCTTCAACTTGTATCTGAGTAAGAAAATTTAATGCTCCAAAGGTCTCCCCGTTGACCTCCATGGAGAGACAAGAAAATGGCTATAGTTATATGCCTACCAATGGCTGCTAACACAGTCTTCGGGTGCGCAGCTGTTGTGGCTCCATGGTGGCGGGCTCCTTCTGTCTGAGGAGCAACACTTGGGAAAGGCAGCTGGTGTTTGGGGAAATCTCTTTGCCAGACAATTGGATAGATGGGTTTTCCAGCCTCCTGATATTTGAATTCTGGCCCATCTGACCTCGGTGGGTGGACAGGGCTTGGGGGCGGACCGGAGTGGAGCAGGCTTCACTCCAGTCTACCCCAGTTCTATAAAAGGTGGCTGCTCCCAACCCTGGGGGCCGCAATCAGCCAAGAAACTGACTTTTTGGCTGAAGTGGATGAAATTTGCAGGCACAGTGGGCCCTTCTGAGGGACTGAAGTCTGCCAATTATATATAGATAGCTGTAGGGGTTTTATGGAAAGGGGGTCTTTAAAGTTGTGGGGAGAGGTTTCACTTACCCCATACTGTATATGTTGTGGGGGATTTGTACAAAAATACCATACTTCACAGAGGTGCACCTATATAACTGAAAACCTGCACATTTTCAGTTGTATAGGTGTGATGAATGAAGGTTAGGTTATGATGAATGAAAAACAGTGGTACCTTGGGTTACATACGCTTCAGGTTACATGCGCTTCAGGTTACAGACTCCGCTAACCCAGAAATAGTGCTTCAGGTTAAGAACTTTGCTTCAGGATGAGAACAGAGATCGTGCTCCGGCAGCGCAGTGGCAGCAGGAGGCCCCATTAGATAAAGTGGTGCTTCAGGTTAAGAACAGTTTCAGGTTAAGAACAGACCTCCGGAACAAATTAAGTACTTAACCTGAGGTACCACTGTACATCCATTTCAAAAGCACTGTGATTAGAAGTAAAAATAAGAAGAGCCCTGATAAAACCAGAGGTGTCTGTTACAAAATTATATGTAGCTCCTCTCCTTCCCCCTTTTGCAGAGACATTGGGCTGCAACCAACCCCAGTCTGACTCAGAGTAGACCTGTAACCTAAATTACTTATGTCCATTAATTTCAAGGGGGCTACTCTGAGTAGGACTGGCATTTGATACAACCCACTGTCTGTGTCTTTGAAACGCTCTGAGTCAGCCTTGAAGCTTTGACAAGAGCCTGATTTGTAATTATTATTTTTAATTATTTTTATAATTATTATTTTTTATAATTATAATTATTAATTATAACTCTTTTTTATTTTTATTCTGTTTTGTTATTCGTATGAAAAGTGGGGAATTTGTGGAAGGGAATTTGGGTCGACTTTAGAAAAAAGGATTTAAGATTGAGTACTGATGTATAAATTTTGATGTTTATAAGGTAAAATTGGTTTTTTTATAATGAATTAAACATAAAAAGGTTAAAAAATTGGGGATAAGAACTTGTTGAACTAACAATTTGAATTGGAATATAAGAAGGGGAGGTGTGGGGAAGTCAGGGAAATATGTTATTGAAAAATAAGGATTGTAAACTGTATATGTTTTTAATTTTTCTTTTTGTTTTTTCTTTTTGGCTTTTTAATCTACTAAAATGGAAAATCTTCAATAAATATCTATTAAAAAAAAAAAGACAAGAGCCTGATTTGTATCAGCCCATATGCGGAGGAAACCGACTTCACTTCAGATATGCCCCAAACCTCTCTGAAGTGGCCTGCTGTGGCTCAAGATTGTCCGAACTGAATGCAGACCTCCACCTTCCACAGCTGCGCCTGGTGAAACATGTAGTTTGATCACAGCCCAGCATTTTGCATTGCAGAATCCCTTGTAATTTCCCACGGTTTGGCGGCCTGGATGAGGAGGGGCAGACTGGCACTTACGCTGGCGTCCCATGGATGTAAAAATATAGCTGCAGCTCATAAAGCTCAAAACTGTAAATCCAACCCGTTAACAGACAATTATGAAACCAAATACACAAAAGAAACATTTCACAGTAACCCAATCCAAACCACTGCAGGTTATTTGGCAGCAGTTAAATACGTAAATTATGCCAGCTGGGTGGCAGTTTCTGTCGCAGGTCTTTCAGCCTATCAGAGTCCACTGTTTTCCTGTTCTCTTCTCTGCCTGCTCATCTTTCCTTTTCTTTTCTCCTCAGGTCTCTCACACTGCCATCTCCGCTACAGCCGCTTTCCCTTGCCTCTTTTCTCAGGCCTGCTAAAGGCCTCCTTTAATTGAAACCTGGTTTTCTATCCTTACCCTCCCTTGCCCTTAGTTGCCACAGCGGGGCAGAGCCACATTCCCAATACCAATGTCACTTTAGTGGAGCTAGCTCATGGGTAGGCAAACTAAGGCCCGGGAGCCAGATCTGGCCCAATCGCCTTCTAATTCCGCCCCACTGATGGTCCGGGAATCAGTGTGTTTTTACATGAAACACACTGAGCCAACAGTGTGACGCGGCAGCTAAAAAAGCCAATGCAATTCTGGGCTGCATCAATAGGAGTATAGCATCTAGATCAAGGGAAGTAATAGTGCCACTGTATTCTGCTCTGATCAGACCTCACCTGGAGTACTGTGTCCAGTTCTGGGCACAGTTCAAGAAGGACACTGACAAACTGGAACGTGTCCAGAGGAGGGCAACCAAAATGGTCAAAGGCCTGGAAACGATGCCTTATGAGGAACGGCTAAGGGAGCTGGGCATGTTTAGCCTGGAGAAGAGGAGGTTAAGGGGTGATATGATAGCCATGTTCAAATATATAAAAGGATGTCACATAGAGGAGGGAGAAAGGTTGTTTTCTGCTGCTCCAGAGAAGCGGACACGGAGCAATGGATCCAAACTACGAGAAAGAAGATTCCACCTAAACATTAGGAAGAACTTCCTGACAGTAAGAGCTGTTCATCAGTGGAATTTGCTGCCAAGGAGTGTGGTGGAGTCTCCTTCTTTGGAGGTCTTTAAGCAGAGGCTTGACAACCATATGTCAGGAGTGCTCTGATGGTGTTTCCTGCTTGGCAGGGGGTTGGACTCGATGGCCCTTGTGGTCTCTTCCAACTCTATGATTCTATGATTCTATGATTCTATGATTCTATGATTCTATGATTCTATGAGTACGATGTGCCCTTTTATTTAAAATGCATCTCTGGGTTATTTGCGGGGCATAGGAATTCATTCATTATTATTTTTTCAAAATATAGTCCAGCCCCCCCCCCACAAGGTCTGATGGACAGTGGACAGGCCCCCTGCTGAAAAAGTTTGCTGACCTGTGAGCTAGATGGATGTGAGGCAAAGCTTTGGAGAGTTTGGGATTGCAATGGCAGGAGCACCTGACTGGCAGTGCTGGCGCTGTTGGTGCAACTGTTGTGACCCCAACCTCACACACACACCCTTCCCCAGCCAGGTAAGCAGTTGCGATGCTAGCATTGGGTGGGTGTACTTTGCACTGTGCCTGCCAGCCCCTCTCATTTGCATACTGTAGCTCACAGACTAAGGATGGCATCGGGAAACAAAAAGAAATACAATGGTACCTCGGGTTAAGAACTTAATTCGTTCCGGAGGTCCGTTCTTAACCTGAAACTGTTCTTAACCTGAAGCACCACTTTAGCTAATGGGGCCTCCCGCTGCTGCCGCGCCACCGCAACACGATTTCTGTTCTCATCCTGAAGCAAAGTTCTTAACCCGAGGTACTATTTCTGGGTTAGCGGAGTCTGTAACCTGAAGCGTCTATGTAACCCAAGGTACCACTGTAACTCCTTGTAGTGCTTGATTAATAACGAAGAACACAACTACTTTATAATATGATCACGGGGCATGCAGAAAGTACAGAAGAATTATATATTTCTCCCAAAAAGTTTTTTTTTTAATTTTCTACATAATAATCATTTTTTATTATTTATACCCCACCCATCTGGCTGAGTTTCCCCAGCCACTCTGGACAGCTCCCAACATATTAAAAACACAATAAAACATCAAACATGAAAAACTTCCCTAAACAGGTCTGCCTTCAGATGTCTTATAAAAGTCATATAGTTGTTTATTTCCTTGACATTGATGAGAGGGCATTCCACAGGGTGGGCGCCACTACTGAGAAGGCCCTCTGCCTGGTTCCCTGTAACCTCATTTCTCGCAGTGAGGGAACCACCAGAAGGCCCTCAGAGCTGGACCTCAGTGTCCGGGCTGAAAGATGGGGGTGGAGATGCTTCTTCATGTATACTGGTCTGAGGCCATTTAGGGCTCTAAAGGTCAGCACCAACACTTTGAATTGTGCTCGGAAACGTACTGGGAACCAATGTAGGGCATTCAGGACAGGTGTTATATTGTCTCAGCGGCCACTCCCAGTCACCAGTCTAGTTGCTGCATTATGGATTAGTTGTTCAAAGGTAGCCCCACGTAGCGCGCATTGCAGTAGTCCAAGCAGGAGATAACTGGAGCATGCACCACTCTGGCCAGACAGTCTGCGGGTAGGTAGGGTCTCAGCCTGCGTACCAGATGGACCTGGTAGACAGGTGCCCTGGACACAGAATTGGCCTGCACCTCCATGAAGAGTTTGGATTTGATATCCCGCTTTATCACTACCCTAAGGAGTTTCAAAGCGGCTAACAATCTCCTTTCCCTTCCTCCCCCACAACATTCTCCTTTCCCCTTCTCCCCCCACAACAAACACAAACACTCTGTGAGGTGAGTGAGGTTGAGAGACTTCAGAGAAGTGTGACTAGCCCTGGAAGAATGGCAGATGAAGGTGATGGACTATATGGAATTGGCAGAAATGACTGGCAGAATCCGAGACCAGGGAGAAGAGTCGGTGGAAGAAGACTGGAAGAAATTTAAAGACTATCTACAGAATTATTGTAAAATTAATGAATGATAGAATGATGTTGGATAGCAACTAAGGGGTTTCCAGCTGTAATGATTTAAGGGAATATGAAAAAAGGGTTATAAATGGGTTAAAATCTAATGGTAAGGATTTGCTGAACCAATAAATTGAAATGGAATACAAAAAAGGGAGGTATGAGGAGGTCCGGGAAAAAAGTTAAAAGAAAATAAGTAAAAGGAAAAATGTATGTTTTTAACTGTTTTTATTTTGTATTTTTCTTTTTTTTTTCTTTTTCATTTTTACTGTTATATTTCAAAAAATTTAATAAATATTTTATTTAAAAAAGAGAAGTGTGACTAGCCCAAGGTCACCCAGCAGCTGCATGTGGAGGAGCGGGGAAGCGAACCCCGTTCACCAGACTACGAGTCCACTGCTCTTAACCACTACACCACACTGGCTTTCATGGACAACTGTGAGTCCAAAATGACTCCCAGGTTGGGCACCTGGTCCTTCAGGGGCACAGTTACCCCATTCAGAACCAGGGAGTCCTCCACACCTACCCACCAATATCTCTGTGAGGTAGGTTAAGCCGAGAGGCAATAATTAGTCCGCTGAGCATCACAGCAGAGCCCAGATCTGCCAAGTCCATTTTCAAAGCTCTATCTACAACCTTGCATTGGCTCATTGGGTTGAGAGGTGAATCTTTCACACAATAGATCCCACCACTGTTGCAAGACCAATCTCAGTCATTGGCCAGGGTGATTTCTTCCATGGTTTTCTGGTGCTCAGGATGCAATTTCTTTCTCCGCCATGGCTGGAAGTTGGAACATAGGTAGTAGCCACATAAGGAAGCCCCCTCTCCACACTACTGGGGGGGGGGCAGAGTGCATTTCTTTCACTTCCCAGCTCTCCAGACCGAGGATGTATAGGGGAAAGGCTTCCCAATCCAAACGTGGCTTTTCAAGAGAGACCTGACCTCCAGCATCTCTTTCTAAGAAACTACGCACTAGGCAAGACCCCCGTTTTGCTTGTTAATTATACATGAACTTTGGAAAAGAAGGATTACTTCCCATGTAAATTGCACTTTCTACATCTCATTATAATACTTTAGCGTATAATACAGAAATAATAAGACAATAATTACCCTCTGTGCACATGGTAGTTCGATAATTATTACAGGATTAATTGATCTCATTTGAATGCAGGCATATTTGGTTATGTTACGTGTGCTGAGGGTGATAAAGTGATGCCCTGTGTGTTGATGTGTCTCTTCTGATCCACATCACCTGAACACTAACTACTGTCTTGATTTTGTTTGTCTAGCCCGAACTAGATTTATAATGCAAGGAATAGAAAGAATAACTGTTTAGATAATTGGGCATCGGGGATCCTTGAAATCCTTTATTATGCGCAGGAGCCCAAATAACATCTGTTCCTACATTCCTGTTATTCGAGGTTGCTTTGTAGTTATCACGCCTTAAGGGACCTCCAAACTGTGAAACAAAGAAATTCTGATGAAAATTCACATTGTGGAAAAAGGCTTTTATACCCATTTAATGTGGAGTGGGTCAGAATTCAATTGAATGGCTGTAATTAGGACTGCGCTGAATATACTTCAGTTCCGATTTTCAGGTTGAAAATGCCTATTTCAGTGGGGTAGAATGCTCCCCTCAAAATATGTATGTGTGCAAATAATAATTCTTTGATCTTATTCACCATTATTTCCCCAGTTGCTTCTGTTCTGTACAATTTTTCCCTCTGACTGATCCTTCTTTTTTCATTCTAGATTGGTCACATGGGTAATCCTAGCCAATCGGGGACCAAGGCACTACATCGTACATAGCCAGTCAGATTTAACTACATGATTATTTCCCTAAAAATATATATTTTAAAAAATGAAGCAACCTGATCATAAGTGTAAACAGTGCAAATAAAGATTAAAAACTTTTCCAGGGGTTCAAAAAAAAAAAAAATTCCAAATATAACTTTTTAAATAAAACTCCAAAAATGTTTACCTCATCCCTGCTTATAAGACAATGAGGAACATGTTTGGGCTTTTCTACAAAAAGGTTCAGTTTAAACATAAATATGTTGTACACTGTTGGTTGTCTAACTCTGGTAATTTACTATTAACAAGAGTACTCATTTACTCATCATTATGATTCTATTTTTTTTTAATGTCCAGATCATAGGTGGGGTCCCAGTCTGATGGAATGCTCTCCCCACATATAACAGGCGTATAGGCAAATTAAAATAAGGCTTTTTCCATTTGAGCACACATACATCTGTATGTACAATTTCCCTAGGAACTTGCCAGGAATATTGTATGGGGGGAATCATGGCTACCCCACTGGGTCCATTGGGTCAGGCATGTTTTCCCCTGTATTCTTCACATCATCATGTACCATCAGTCTCAGGTGGAACCATGGACACATTTTCAACCCATGTGGTGGTCATTGCATTCACTAGCCACCACATGTGGAGAGTTAGCATTTGGATCACCTCATTGAGTATTCCAGGAGAAATGCAGATTGCAAAGCAAGGTAGCATCCCAACTACCCATTGTCCAAGTCACATTTGTCTGCTCTAGAATTCAAACTCTCTGAATTCCTACCCACTACTCAAGCCAACCCTCAGGCTGTTGCTTATCAACCCTTCCCCAGATGGGAGGAATGCTGATCTGGGGAGAAGGTACCACGTAGGCTCATCCCACATGACCAGGAGCTTCTGCTGTTGACCCTCACTGTGTGGAAAGGAACCACATAGTGGCAATGGTTATGTGGGCCCTAGCTTCCACAGCTGATGGTGTGAAATGAAGATGTATGACTTGGGAAATGGTTTTCCCAAAATTTGCTGCCCATGTATGGCAAGAATGGGGTTGTGTGATGATGGAGGAGATGCTTTCCTCTGAGGCACAAAGGGTCAGTATGTCTGGCTGTTAACTAGGAAGTTTGTGGTTTGATCCCAACCAGGGGCAGCTGTGGGCAGGATTCCTGCACCGCATGAGATTGGACCAGGTGACCCTCAGGGTCCCTTCCAAATCTGCAATTGTATGATTTGGAATGATATGATATGATATGTATGATTCTGTGATTCTATTTGACGCGGGTGGTGCTGTGGGTTAAACCACAGAGCCTAGGACTTGCCGATCAGAAGGTCGGCGGTTCGAATCCCTGTGACGAGGTGAGCTCCCGTTGCTGGGTCCCTGCTCCTGCCAACCTAGCAGTTTGAAAGCATGTCAAAGTGCAAGTAGATAGATAGGTACCACTCAGGTGGGAAGGTAAACGGCGTTTCCGTGCGCTGCTCTGTTTCGCCAGAAGCAGCTTAGTCATGCTGGCCACATGACCCGGAAGCTGTACGCCGGCTCCCTCGGCCAATAAAACGAGATGAGCACCGCAACCCCAGAGTCGGTCATGACTGGACCTAATGGTCAGGGGTCCATTTACTTTTATGCTGAGGCAGGCTCTGCACCCTCTTCAACTATCTGGACGTAAACCCAGGTATTCTGAAATAGAGGGTGATGCATGAGAACCAGGCTGAGGAGTGCTGCTCTAATGAGGAATGGTGGGAGCCTCCCCTTTCCCCCTGCTTCTGACCAGGATCCTGAAGCTGCCCAGGAGCAGTGGAGCAGTATAGATTTGGAACAGTGGTTTGCAGAGGGGCATAGTTCTGAAGACAAAAGTTGGGAAGAACTGGAGGGTGAACAGCAAAGTGAAGAAGAACTGGGAGAGAGCTAACAGACTCTCTCTCACTGGAAAGTGTCCAGCCTATCAGTCCAAGGTCACGTAGAGCAGATAAGGTAGCTACACAAAAAGCACAGTGGTTGCGAGATCAGGTTGCAAGGCGCAGAAGTGACTGGGGGGGGGGAGTGGGTGGAAACCTGAATTGGGAACACCTTCATTCTTAGAATGCCTGCTTTGTTCTTTTGCTGTGATCATTAAAGACACTTTAAATGGTAAGTGACTATTTTCACTTTGTCCTGCTTATCTATGGCCAAAGGGGAGGAGGAAGCCAAGTCCCCGAAGCCTGACAGAAGGACTGTTTCTGCTTTGGAAGCAAGAGAGGGCATTGAGGGAGGAAAGTGGACAGAGGAAGAACCAAGGAGAGGAGTAAAAAGAGTGAGGGAAAATAGCAAGACAAAATTGTAACGTGTTTGTTGGTTTGAAGGAAAGGGAGTGGGAAGAGGTGGGCTGCTCTATGAGGAACAAAAAGCATCTCTGAACCCTGCCTCTGACTTAATTATCATCTCCAAGGAGCTCAGGGTGGGCTACAAGTTTCTCCCTCCTGCCACCTCTCCCTCCTGCCCTCACATATATCCTGTGAGGCAAATTAGCTTCTTCTTTGGTGATCACTTGTCACTGAGTAAGATTGTCTTCCATAAACACTGTTTTAACAGTGAGTCCATAAGTGACTGTGGAGGCCAATTCTGGATCCACACATCCTTCTACAGTGGGGACATAGGTTTCCGGACGGGAGTTGATCACAGTGTGGATTTGCCAGGCATGCTTTCCTCTTAGCACGTTTCTCCCTTGCGTCCTGAGTTCGAGTGTCTTCAAAGCCCATGACACCTTTGGTAAAGGCTGTTCTCCAACTGGAGCACTCGCAGGCCAGTGTTTCCCAGTTGTCAGTGTTTATGCTACATTTTTAAAGATTTGCCTTGAGAGAGTCTTTAAACCTCTTTTGTTGATCACCAGTATTACGCTTTCCATTTTTAAGTTCGGAAAAGAGTAGTTGCTTTGGAAGACGATCATCAGGCATCTGCACAACATGACCGGTCCAACGAAGGTGATGTTGAAGAATCATTACTTCAACACTGGTGATCTTTGCTTCTTCCACTACACTGACATTAGTTTGCAAGTTAGCTGGTAAGTTAGCTAGAGAGACGGTGGCTGACCCCAAGATCATGCAAGCTCTGGAGAGGGGGCTGAGTACCCTCTGCGGGGTTGTGGTCTGGTGGATAACCCCACAAGGGCATTTCATCCATATGGGGGTGAGTGTGCTAAGAGTTCCTGGAACATGCTTATTTTGGGCAGCTGGGAAGATTTGGTGGTTTTTCTCCCCATACTCCACTTAATCATAATCGGCCGCCCCTGTGGATTCTGCCTCCTGAGGTGATTGCCTCATTGATGACCAGCCCTGTTCATGTGACACAGTTCAAACACTTGCTCAGGCAGCATCAGTTTTTGTATGTAGAGGAGATGGCGTATCCCCACTTCCTTCCACTCTGTGCACAACAAAATACTTGATGTGAGGGGTGCCAAGCTGAATAAAATATTGGGGAGGGGGACAGGTCAGCCCTGCCCCACATAATCACAACATGTGGCACATGCACGCCATTTGAATGGCAATGACCATCAACTTTGGGGACCCACCCCCCTCAAATATTTTATTGTGGGGGGGGGGGTGAACAGACCTTGGCCCCTAGGAGTTGTCACCTATGCTCGATGCTGGCACTATGTGCTGAAGCACAATCGTACAGCTGTTTCGCTTGAGTAATTTTACACCTGCAGAAAATGAGGGGAAACCCTCAAAACAGCTCAAGTTTTCAGATGTAAGGCATGATGCACATGACTTTAGGTGAGCAGAGGATGTGAGGGACAGACAGCCTCACCTTCTCCATGCAAAGATTGTCACCACCCAGGTAAGAATGGGAACTAGGCCTTTGACTGAACTCTCTGTGAATCAGCATAAGAAATCAAGGGGGGAAATGTTTACAAACTTTGAGGTGAAGGATAGGTGATTTGCTCCCAAAAGAAGAGCATAATGTTAAATACGACTCTACAAATCATCTCTGCATCTTTGCTACTTTAAAAACAACCAAACATTGCAACACTACATCTGCAATGGATGTTGGGTGTGTGTTTTTTTCTTTTCTTTTTGGTGTTATGTTGCTGTTTTGTAAAGTAAAAACAGATACCTGCAGACCATAGGATAGAGGAAAAATAAAGAAGACAAAAATATATACAGCTTTAATCCTGCTTGGGTTGGCAATCTGAAAAGCTCTAAATAATTTAACAAAAGATTTAACTTCTAACAGCCTGGGAATGACACATACAGAAGGAACCTTCAAACAGGTGAGAAAGCTTGCGATGAAAAGTAAAAAATTGCATTCAGTCTCATCCCTTTTGTCCCAAACAGAGCTTTATTGGCCCATCCTCAAAACCAATCTCTGTCAAAACCAAGAATTTCTTTTTTTAAAAAAACAACAACACAAAAACCCACAAACCTTATAAACATTGTTTTATGTCAAACGCGGGCACATCTATTGTTGCCACAACTGAAAATCCAAGCAGCCAGCAACAGCCGACAGAGAGATGACAGGGTTTCAGCAAAGAGATGCTCGCCTTTGTCATCCCAATCTCACCCTTTACACATTTGAAATGAATAAAGATGGGCAAAGTGCCAGAGAACAGTTCTTCTGACTCGCTGTGCTTCCTCTAAGCAGTTTTGAGAGTGTAAGAAATTGCCTTGCTGGATCAGAAAAGGTCCTTCTAATTTCCAACAGCAAGAAAGCTCATAAGCAGGTCGGAGTGAGGTTGACCAACGCCTGGTGCTTTAGCTGTGCATCTGGCGATCAGAGGGATACAGCCTATGAACCTAGAGATTTCATTTCGCCAACAAGGCTAAGAGACACTGAAAGGCCTATTTATGTACAGAAGTCACTACAGAGCATGCAGGGAATGATATAAATGCACACCTTGGTTCATATCCTTTTCTTCTTCTTCTTTGGCGATCTTTGTAGCTGAGTAAGATTGTCTTCCATGAACACGGTTTTAACAGTGAGTCCGTAAGTGACTGTGGAGGCCAATTCTGGATCCACACGTCCTTCCACAGTGGGGACATTGGTTTCCGGGCAGGAGTTGATCACGGTGTGGATTTGCCAAGGGTGCCTTCCTCTTAGCACATTTCTCCCTTTTGTCCTGAGTTTGAGCACCTTCAAAGCCCATGACACCTTTGGTAAAGGCTGTTCTCCAACTGGAGCACTCGCAGGCCAGTGTTTCCCAGTTGTCAGTGTTTATACTACATTTTTTTAGATTTGGCTTGAGACAGTCTTTAAACCTCTTTTGCTGACCATCGGCATTACGCTTTCCATTTTTAAGTTCGGAATAGAGTAGTTGCTTTGGAAGACGATAATCAGGCATCCGCACAGCATGACCGGTCCAACAAAGTTGATGTTGAAGAATCATCGCTTTGACCCTGGCAATCTTTGCTTCTTCCAGTACACTTATATTAGTTTGCCTGTCTTCCCGAATGATGTGTAACATTTTCAGGAAACATCGTTGATGGAATCTATCAAGGAGTTGGAGATGGCGTTTATAAGTGGTCCATGTTTCACAAGCATACAGTAAGGTTGGTAGTACAATAGCTTTGCAAACAAGCATTTTGATTTTCCTGCGAATGTAAAAGAGGACAGCCTGTGCTGCTGCCAGCCTGAGACAGGGAAAGAGGCACACAATGTATAAATTTTCTGAAATAAATAAATGATTCAAGCACTGTTATGACACGCCTCTCCTGTGGTATTCAGAGGTAAAGTGCTTCTGAACATGAAGGCACCATTTTATGCTGTGGAACAGAACATTTCCATGTACGCAGAGAGGTGGGAATCAATGAATAGAAAGCTGAACAATCCTAAATTCATTCTATTTCTGAGCAAATGACTGCTTGTAACAGTTATTTACTGCATTTTACAGTTGACTGTTAACCCATGTCATAAAACATAATGACTTGGACAGCACAGAAGTAGCAGCACTTTTTAATTTTCATTCCACTGCCTTTTTAACACTTGTGTTTTCATTTCCAGGAATGCACCATAAATCACCAGAAAAATTAGAATTAATTTGTGCAGCAAAACACAAACAGATTTATTTGATTTTCATTTTTGGCTTGCCAATTCTCCCATGCAAGGACAGGTTTGCTTGTTTCGACCTTCTGCCCTGCAAAAACTATGTATTGTGGTTTGTGATCCTAGGAAAACGTGCTTTTACTGATATTCATACTGAGATTAGAGGACCCATTCCCATGAACACACACAACTTCAGCAGTATATAGACTATGTGTATGGTCAGAAATGTGAGAAACTGCACAACACCACCAGCAGAACACCACCAACAATGCGTAGAACGTCATGTGCATCACTGCATGTCTGGCCCAATGGCTTTGGTGAATTCAAATTCCTACCAACACACACAGTGGTGTTGTTTATTTGTTTGTTTGTTTGTTTGTTTTTATTCACTTTTTCCAATCTGTACAAACACTAAACTAAAAAGACAGGTACAACAAAAAACCATAATAACAATAATAACACAAATTGACAACACAAATTTAGATACGGTAATATCCCTATGGGATGTGGGTGGCGCTGTGGTCTAAACCACAGAGCCTAGGGCTTGCCAATCAGAAGGTCGGCAGTTCGAATCCCCGCAACGGGGTGAGCTCCCGTTGCTGGGTCCCTGCTCCTGCCCACCTAGCAGTTTGAAAGCATGTCAAAGTGCAAGTAGATAAATAGGTACCACTCCAGTGGGAAGGTAAACGGCATTTCCGTGCGCTGCTCTGGTTTGCCAGAAGCAGCTTAGTCATGCTGGCCACATGAGCAGGAAGCTGTACGCCGGGTCCCTTGGCCAGTAAAGCAAGATGAGCACTGCAACCCCAGAGTCGGCCACAACTGGACCTAATGGTCAGGGGTCCCTTTACCTTTACCTTGATATCCCTATGCCTACTCCTTGTTTATCACCACTCTCTCTCCCCTCTATTTCCCACTGTTATCCGCCTTGTCACTTAGATATTCATTCCAAATTTCTTCGTATTTATCCATTCTTATTTTGCATCAACAAGCAATTCTTTCGTATGTTCATATTATCAGTCCATATGCTCTTTGGAATCTTTTTGCGACTCTTCCAATTCATCAAAACAAGTCTTTTTGCTTATAATATAGCGCGATACAGCCACTTTTTTTTGGCCCCTCGAGATCTTCCAAGTTTCCGGAATATGATTTAGAATTAGGTTCAGTTCCCCTAAATAACAATTTCTTTTTATTACTTTTGCTATAAATATCCTCACCTCGCTCCAGAATGGTCTGATCATTGGGCAGTTTATCAACATATGTATTAAGTTCTCATTTTTACTCCCACATCTCCAGCAATTATCTGCACTTGTTATTTTCTTCTGATATACACACACATAGTAGTGTAGCATGGGAGAGTTGGTAGGGGGGGCATGGCCCCAGGCACAACATTCTGAGGGGGTGCACCAGGTGTCCCCACACAGGTGCTGGCTTCTACAAGGATCTGCCCCCCTGACGTGGACAGAGGCAACCCCAGTGCATCCCAGTCCAGCGGGGGAGGAGGTGCTCTGGTGGTGTCGGCGCTTTGCCCACCCCAGGTGCCAGCAGCTCATGGTACACTGCTGCACACACACACACACAGAGAGAGAGAGAGAGAGAGAGAGAGAGAGAGAGAGAGAGAGAGAGAAAGAGAGAAAGAGATCACACATTTCCCTAAGCACAGTTATTTATTTAAGGAGCATGATTCATATACTGCTCAATCATTCAAGGAGCTGTTGGGAGATTCCATTCCATTCCATGGGATTCTTGCGTGTTTACTTTCCGGCACAGATTGCTGGGTCCCATGAGTGGAACGTCTGCTCTGTGTCTTGCTTTTGTTTTGGGGTTTCTCTCCAAGAAGACGGCAAGGAGAGACGACACGTTTCTTTGTCCTGACTTATGTACAATAAATCCATAGTTTTAGTATGTATCTGCAGCCTCAAGCCTCTTCGGTTGTGCAATTTACTTTGCTAAGTAAAGTCTGTATCTCCGCAGCGTGAAGCCTGAGAAGAAAACGATTCAGCTGGGGCCGAGCCAGCTGGCCTATCAACCCCCAGATGCCAACAGGAGCGTCCTGCAACCAGCGACGTAGCGTGGGTTGTCAGCACCCGGGGCAAGGCAAGTAATTTGCGCCCCCTAACCCGGGGCAAGGCAAGTAATTTGCGCCCCCTAACCCCTAACCTGCCGCGTCAGGTGATCTGAGGCGAGTTGCCGCTGGCGCTGCCGCCCAAACGACGCCGCTTGCCCGGAGGAGGAGGGCAGAGAGGCGAGGAAAATGCAACATGGCCCCAGCAGCTGCAGCAGCAGCGGCGGCGGGGCTGTGAGGAGGGGCTGCCTGGCGCGCCCTCCCCGGCCCTGACGCGTGGGGACCGCGGCGAGCGCTGAGAGCCGCTGCCAGCTCGTCGGTTCCGCGAGACATGGGGCTCTGCTACAGCCTGCGCCCGAGGCTCTTCGGCGACTCCGGAGGTGGCGAGCACCCTCCCCAGATGTTGCGCCCGGTGTGGCCGGCCCCCCTTGCACCCCCCAAGCTACGCCACTGCCTGCAACTATTGCTGCCACCACAGTAGCAGCAGCAACAGGTGATGCATTCCTTGGAGGTTGGATCTGTGCCCCTGGGGATCCTGCTACCCGAGGTGGTCACCTCACCTTGCCTAACTGATGGGCCGGCCCTGGACGACTGGCATCTTGAGAGGCCATATGTAGAAGTGGAAAGAAGCTGGTGAAAGATGACTGTATCCAGGCTGCTTCTCAGGGCAGGAAGTTATTCTCCTGACGCTATTACTATGATTCAGCAATGGCTGACCTGAGAGCCTCCTAATTTTGTTGGTCTCCACCTCCCATCAGTCCATGGCCAATGGTTGGGGATGGTGGGATTTTAGTGTCTTGACAACATCAGGTGAGCCCACAGATTAGCCAGTACTGATTTAATGAAACAAGCATTTTGGATGGCTTGATCTGTCCTTTGGCAAAAGCAGCCCTCAAAAGACAGAGGTTGATTGTTTAGGGTGCAAATTGTAGAGTATTCCATTAAACAAATGTGTGAAGTTAATAATTTTAAGAACATTCATATGCCTACATACTGCATGGTTATTTTAAAAGGCTCTTTGGTGTTTTTAAATATATATCTTGGCACCGAGCATAGAAAATAGTTACTATTTGAGATTATTTCTTCAACAGGTTAACATATCATACTTTTAAACATTATTAAAGCTTATGAAATTTTAGTGCAAAGAAAATGAAGTATAACTTGCTGCCTTTGCCTAATGATGTACCTTTGAAGATTTTTTAAATTATTTTTTAATCCAAGCGTTTCCCTCTCTGCTAATATGCTCTTGGACGCAAAAGACTAATTCCATCTTTGGCATGTCAAGGCCAGTTTATACAGTGAATAAAATGAAGTGGTGGAGTTTTCCTTGGACTTCGTGCTTTAATTTGGGGATTGCCTACTTGAATGTATCAACCTAGCCTTCTCCTGGACATAACATAGAAAAGAGGGTTGTGGGGTGGGCAGCGGGGCACAGGAAGCATCCAAACAGATAATCCTCACCTGCATCCTAATCAGGTGTGTTGGCATCCATCTCTCTCAGGAGACAATGGAAGAGTGCTCCTTCAGGGGTAAAGTCAAATCATTGGAGAGTTACAGCGTCTGCTGTGGCTGTAGAGACCCATATGGGAGAGACATGTTTTGTTGCAGCTGCGGCAACAGTGCAGACCCTCCAAGTGTCCCTATTTTCCAGGGACGTCCCTGATTTAAATAAGCCATCCGAGTTTCTGATTTGATCCCAGAATGTCTCACCTTTCCTTAGGATTGTGGCGATCAAACAGGGTCCCCAGACGTTTAACGGTCTATTGATCTCTGTGCCAGCACTGTGCTCGCTTCCCCGCTGCCACCAACCAGTTACTCTCTGTTAAAACACTGAGTCCAGTCAATTGTTAAAAGTGAACCAAAAAAAAGCTTACTTTACAAACATTAACAAGTTTATGGTTTCTCAGATAATATTCCTGTCAGTATCTTAACTTTAGTTTCTTTACCGGCCTATACCTTCCTAATACCTTCTGACTGATTATCTCAGCTGTTTGACTGACTCCTCTTAACAAATTCTCTCACTCTCTCACACCAGACTAGCCCAACCCACAGACTTACCTTCTCTGTCTCTTCTAACTCCAGACTGTCTTCTCAACCACTCTAACTCTAACTCACTTCTCTTGGGTTCCCATTGGTTAGTCATTTTACAATTAGTTAACCCTTTCCTTATGAACCCAGTATGATGTCACACACCTAGGAGGGCAAACGCCACAAGGATGTCACTATTTTCATTGGAGAAATGCTGGAGGGTATGGAGTTCTCCAACCCCTGAGTCATCTAAAGGCAATTCTGTATAGGGAAGGTTTTTTTAAAAAAAAGTTTAATGTTTTATTATGTTTTTATATATGTTGGAAGTTGCCCAGAGTGGCTGGGGCAACCCAGTAAGATGTGTGGGGCATAAATAGTAAAATGATCATGATGGAATGGGGCATTCCTATTTTCATCGGAGAAATGTTGGAGGGTATGCAGATGCACCATGGCATTTCTTCTCTCTGCGCTCCTCCCAGCGGTCATTTCTCCTCTGGTCACTGCTGTAGATGCAAACCCTCTCTGCTTGTCTCCTGGCACTGCAGTCATCTGCATGGGATTTCCACAGGGCAGGGTTGATATTGCCAGCCTTCATGTTATGTTGCAGACACCTTTGTAACACAGAGTTCATCTGCCAATGGGCCTGGTGCCTGAAGCCAGAACCCCATAGAGCATGTCCTTGGGGATCCTATCTAAGGACATAGGTAAAGGTAAAGGGACCCCTGACCATTAGGTCCAGTCGTGACCGACTCTGGGGTTGCGGTGCTCATCTCGCTTTACTGGCCGAGGGAGCCGACGTACAGCTTCCGGGTCATGTGGCCAGCATGACTAAGCCGCTTCTGGTGAACAAGGGCAGCGCACAGAAACGCTGTTTACCTTCCCGCCGGAGTGGTACCTATTTATCTACTTGTACTTTGATGTGCTTTCGAACTGCTAGGTTGGCAGGAGCTGGGACCGAGCAACAGGAGTTCACCCCGTCGTTGGGATTTGAACTGCTGACCTTCTGATCGGCAAGTCCTAGGCTCTATGGTTTAACCCACAGCGCCATAGAGTCCAGGAAAAGATGATTCTATCTGTAAGTCCTAACTACTTTGAAACAAGAGGAAGAAGAAGAAGAAGAAGAAGAAGAAGAAGAAGAAGAAGAAGAAGAAGAAGAAGAAGAAGAAGCAGCAGCAGCAGCAGCAGCAGCAGCTGCTGCTGTTGTTGTTGTTATGTTTTGGTCGAATTTTCATTTTATTTATTCAGAAAGCAACTAAAAATAAAAATTGAAGAGACCTTTAAGATGTACTGAAAATTCAGCTTAAAATACAGGTATGATTTTCGTTCAGGAAATATTTGAAAAATCCATCTTTGGGGGTGGGGGAATGTTTCAAACCTTCCAGGTTCTCAGATTTTGCTATTCACATTTTGAACAAAGTTTTCAGCTTTTATAATGTTACTTTTTACCCGAAAACATAAGTGCTGTAGATTTTTGGCCTCTCTTCGTTGTTTTAATTTGCTAAAGGGTCAATTTAAAAAATCTCAAAAGTTGTCAAATACTGTGAAATATGTATTGTGAATCAATGCATACTATCTATCAGTACCACCAATTATTAAAGATGAGTGCATTTCAGATAATAAATAGAAGCACCATTAAAATACCAAATAGCAGCAAATTCTATATACTATTAAACACTATGTATATTTGGAAATTCAGATAATTCTTGCAAACAAATGGATGAATTGGGGGTGGATTCCTCTTCACACTTTCCATGCCTACAAAGGAAATTGGGTCACATTGCATATTGGTTTGGATATCTGCATTTCAACATTCTTAAGCACATGGGGATTAAATAGTATGGATAATATTACAGAAATGGCAACCATCTCATCTCATACAACACAGCTCTTCATCACTTTAAGATCTGCCGGTGAGGTTCTTCTAAGGGTAGCATCTTTTCTTTCATGCAAAATTATCATCTGCTAGGCTAGGAGGAGGGCCTTTTCAGTAGTTGCCTCAAAGTTAGTGGAATGCCCTCCCTTTGCAGGCCCATATGGCTTCACGGCTTGCCTTGCTTCTGAAGCAGATGGAACCATTTTTGTTCTGCCAGGCTTCTGAGAGCAAGGCATTCCCTAACTAAGAGAGAGCTCCGAAGGTCTGTTGGCTGCTGTGGTTTTGATCTATTTGATTAAGTTGGTGGGTTTTATTGCTTATTATTCTTATTGCTTATTTTTTTCTTAAAAGTGGTGTATAAATGTTGTGATACATTGTTATTACCTTGCCGCTGCATCCTCATCAAAGAGTGCAATCTTAATTGCACTTCCAGATAGCATGTTCTCCCTAACAGAGAGCACGTGTTGCGGTGGGGGCCAGAAGGCCACCCCACTGTTGCTGGGCAGTTATGTTTGGATGGCCACAGGCAGTGATTGGATAGTTTGAGTCTCTGAGGAGATTTTGATGTTGCCAATTTGGAGGAGGGGTCAAAGGTTTTAAATACTGGACACGCAGCTTTGGGCATCCTCTTGGGCTGCGTGCACCAGATCACCCGCCCACTCTCCCTGAATTGGGGGGGGGGTCTGTGCTTTGACCTTGCTATGCCTGTCTTGGGGCCGCCTGCTTTGGGGGCAGGGGCCTGGTAGGAATTTTGTCCATTTGGCTGATTGGCTGGTGCCATTTGGTTTTTGCCTACTGCGTAGCAAATCGTCACAACTTGTAAGGTTGGTGGTTAGGCATTGGTTCAAATTGGTTGGTGGAGGGGTAAGTGCCTACCCCTCCAATGGTGGTGTGGAAAGGGAATTCCGTTAAAGGAATCCAGGGGCCTGCCATTCTTTCGTCCAAGTCCCTGGCATCGGACTTGGGCCGTGCAAGCCCCCGGGAGCATGCGGGTGAGAAGTGAGGGACTGATGCCCAGCTTCATTTCTCCCCAATATTGTTTTCCCTGACTGGCTTCCGCTGGAATCTGAAAGTCAGTTCTGTCCCTGGGGCAAGGACAGATAGTCATAATCAATGCCTAAGCAACCACTCACATGTGTGTATTTGAATAAAGTTGTGGCCAAAATCATGCCAAAAACCTTAAACAAAATTGATGTGTGAAGTGTGAGTTTATTTGAGGTGGCTTGGCGACCTCGACACGCAAACAGTCAAACCTCGGTTTTTCAACATCTCGGCTGCCAAACATTTCAGAAGCCAAACGCTGAAAACCCGGAAGTGAATGTTTCCGCTTTCGAACACGCCTCAAAAGTCGAATGGCTTCTGATGCACGTTTCTCAATTTTCCCCATTGAACTTGCTGGCAGCCCTTTGACCCTCGGTTTTCAAGCGTTTTGGAAGTCGGACGGACTTCCTGAATGGATTACATTTGAAAACCAAGGTGCCACTGTATTGTAGATATGCAGAGGAGCACTTGCCAATGGTACTCCAGCCATCAGTAGCCACTCTAAGGCTAAGCAGAGCCAGGAATGAACCTGCTGGATCCCAAGGCAGCCTGTTTCCCACAGAGGAGCCCATTTTGGTCACTGTGCAGCAGCAGCCTAAGAGGTGTTATAGGAAAATAAACCTTGCCCTCACTCCTACTTTCCACACTGACTGATGGGAGCTGACAGGCCTGTGAATGTGGTGGCGAATCTACTACTCTGTGCCTCTCCTGCCCCAGTTAGAATTGTTTTCTAAGGCGGTGTACATGGGGCGATCCCATTTGACTCACACAACATCCCTGTGAGGTAAGCCAAGGTGAATGACAACTTTACCTAACAGGAATTTGAATCCCATGTCTCTCTGGGCCAACTATTCTACTCACTATACCAGACTGCTGCTGTATATGTCATAGAATATTTTTTTCTTTGGGGTTTGTTTTTCTCCTGGTTATGGGTTATAACCAGCTAAATCATGCTCAGAACAGAGTTGCTGAATAGTCGTGGACATTGATTTCAAATGGGCCTATTTAGAGCATGAGATGTTTTAATAATAATAATAATAATAATAATAATAATAATAATAATAATATTTATCCACTTCCGAACACAAAGGTTTGGGGACAGATTTTGAATGCCTGTAAGAGTATGTTTTAAATATACAAGGTGGTGGTTTAAGTCGCAAGGTATTTTTTTAAAATCTTTTTTTTAGTGTGCCTACGAGAGACCTCTGAAGATGTCTTTATAATGAGCTCTGCGTTAATTTTAAGAAATCAGTGTGATGTGCTGCTTGCAGATTATAATGTAATTCTGTAATACAAATTAGATCGGCTTTGAATGCCTTTGAAATGTAGTGTGTTTAAAATGGTATGTACAGGTTAAAAGTTACAGATTCAGAACAACCGGCATTAACATGAAATTATCACACGTGCTTTGATAGAGTCCTAGAATGATTCAAAAGAGCAAGTTTCGTATGAAGCCGCCTCGGTTTCTTTGATAGTCACCTTGATCTTTATGCTGTCATCTATTAATTATATTACAGATAAGGTAAATAAAAAGTGTTGGAATATTGAGATCACAGCCTTCTTTTTTCCTGTGAAGACTAAAGGTGTAGGCTTCTATGAAGTCAGTGAGCAATGAAGGGATGATAAAGGTATTCTTCCTTTCTGTCAAACAGTATTTATTTTGACACGTGACAGAAAGAGATCTTGAGCTCAGCTGCTAAAAGCACAGCAGGAGAGAGAGCAAAGTACAGGGCTGGACTGTTGGCAAACTCAACTGGTCAAGCTTTGCTGGAGACTGTACCACTTTGGACTGCAGGGAACGGCTTGCATATTTGAAGACCCCCAAGTATATGAGAGAGAGAGAGAGAGAGAGAGAGAGAGAGAGAGAGAGAGAGAGAGATTAAAAATCTCCCTGCATATAGAAAAATAGTACATTCCAGAGAACAATTAGCCAAATCCTCCTCATTGCCATGCCAAATTTACATTGCAGGAATGCAGGTTTTTCTTTTGTTGTGTATGGAGGAAGGCACTCAAACCTATGATTCTCTCCTCTGCAGCATGAAATGCTACAGCTCTAGAAAAAAAATGTATGGAAGTGAGAGCTGGACCATAAAGAAGGCTGGTTGCCGAAGAACTGATGCATTTGAATTATGGTGCTGGAGGCGACTCTTGAGAGTCCCATGGACTGCAAGAAGATCAAACCTCTCCATTCTGAAGGAAATCAGCCCTGAGCGCTCACTGGAAGGACAGATCCTGAAGCTGAGGCTCCAGTACTTTGGCCACCTCATGAGAAGAGAAGACTCCCTGGAAAAGACCCTGATGTTGGGAAAGATGGAGGGCATAAGGAGAAGGGGACGACAGAGGACGAGATGGTTGGACAGTGTTTTCGAATCTACTAACATGAGTTTGACTAAACTGCAGGAGGCAGTGGAAGACAGGAGGGCCTGGCGTGCTCTGGTCTATGGGGTCATGAAGGGTCGGACACGACTAAACGATTAAACAACAACAGCAAAAATTGATTCTGCTGATTCACTTTAGATGCGCTGCAGGGTGAGGTTGCTAGCAGACAAAAATGGCAGGGGCTTCCCAAGGTCAGTAAAACATCTGGCAATGCCCCTATTTCTTCCTTTACTTTCCGTTTTCCTTTCCTTGCATGGGCTCATGCATCTGTGATGCTCAGCTCATCTGGAAAAGTAACAGCTGGAATAGGCTGACCATTAGATTTGGGTTTGAGAATCCCAGACTCAGATCTGCACTTAGCTAGAAGACCACCCTTTTATTAATGTCCATGCATTTCCAGACCCTGGAAGTGCCCCTATTTTCCAGGGACATGCCTGGTTTAGAGAAGCCATCCCAGTGTCTGATTTGATCCTGGAATGTCCCACTTTTCCTTAGGATGTTCCTGTTTCCACTGGAGAAATGTTGGAGGGGATGGAGTTATCCGACCCCTGAGCCTTCTGAAAGCAATTCTGGTATAGGGGAAGGTTTTTTGAAATGTTTAATGTTTTATTATGTTGTTATATATGTTGGAAGCTGCCCAGCATGGCTGGGGCAAACTGGTAAGAAGTGTAGTGTATAAATAGCAAAATTATCATTAAGGAATGGGACATTCCTATTTTCATCAGAGAAATGTTGGAGGATATGCATTTCAGTCATACATTTTAAGGCATTTTAAGGAAATTACTCTGCTTTTTTGGACTTTATTTAGGTATATTTATAGATATATCCTGCCAAATTATTGCATTACAGGTTTTATTTGAGAAGGAGAGAGAAGAGGGAAGCAAAACGGCTGGATGAAACTGACATTAAAGCAACTATCAACCCCCAATGCTTAAAACATTGTTTTTTTTCTAAAGAGAACTCTTTCTATTAGTAGCTCCCTAAAAGACATCAAACCTTGACTAGCAGGAATACACAAGTAAGTATCCTTGAGATTTCTCCAGAAGGGATCAAGGCTTTGAGTGGATTGTGAGCAAACATGTGTAAAACCCTTGATGGTTTTGAAAAGCGCCTACTTTATCACCCTCCTATTCCCCTGCCTCAAAGCTACACATTAATTTACCTTTGGGTGGGAGATTCAGAAGATCAAGGCCACCTCCCATCTTTTCATGCCCGGAGCTGGATTAGGATGTCAACTCACAGCATCCCCAACAGGAAATGCTATTCCCACCGAGGAAAAGTCAATAGAAGATGCTATGGCAAGAACTGGAGCTTTGAAAGCAACTGCTGCCACCTCTGTTTTTCCCCTGCCCAATGCTAAATTAATGGTTAATTGAAGTGGACTGGGATGTTGAGCTGTGGGGAGAGGGGAATGACCAGAAGCATGTATACTCCTCCATTTTTGAATGCATGGAAGAATGTTGTTGTTGTTGTTGTTTATTACTTATACCCCACCCATCTGGCCAGGCCTCCCCAGCCACTCTGGGCAGCTCTCAACAGGATATTAAAAACACAATAAAACATCAAACATTAAAAACTTCCCTAAGCAGGGCTGCCTTCGGATGTCTTCCAAAAGTCAGATAGTTGTTTATTTCCTCAACATCTGATGGGAGGGCATTCCACAGGGCGGACGCCACTACAGTGGTGCCCCGCAAGACGAATGCCTCGCAAGACGAAAAACTCGCTAGACGAAAGGGTTTTGCGTTTTTTGAGCTGCTTCGCAAGACGAATTTCCCTATGGGCTTGCTTCGCAAGACGAAAACGTCTTGCAAGTTTGTTTCCTTTTTCTTAAAACCGTTACAGTAATACAGGGTGCATTGCTTGAAGAGGTGCAGTTGCGACTTGACTTTAAGGAGTAACTCATAGCACGCGGTGTGGTAGCCTTTTTTGAGGTTTTTGAAGACTTTGGTGATTTTTGAAGCTTTTCCAAAACTTCTTTTGCAGCCATTTGGTAAGTTAAACTTTTAAAACTTTTTTGGGGGGTTTTGGATTTTGGGTTGGGGTGTTTGGAATTCAAGGACTTGGTGTTGGGGAGGGGTTTGCAAGAATCTGGAAGCTTGTGTGTGTTTTTTCTGCATTTTTATGATTTTCTGTGACCATTGGGCCACTCTGCTGTTTTTTTTAAAAAAAAAATCTGGGTTTGAATTTCTGTGTGGTGGGTGGCTGGGGGAACAGTTGAGGAGGGGTTTGCAAGAATCTGGAAGCTTGTGTTTTTTTCCCTGCATTTTTATGATTTTCTGTGACCATTGGGCCACTCTGCTGTTTTTTTTTAAAAAAAAATCTGGGTTTGAATTTCTGTGTGGTGGGTGGCTGGGGGAACAGTTGAGGAGGGGTTTGCAAGAATCTGGAAGCTTGTGTGGTTTTTTCTGCATTTTTATGATTTTCTGTGACCATTGGGCCACTCTGCTGTTTTTTTAAAAAAATTCTGGATTTGAATTTCTGTGTGGTGGGTGGCTGGGGGAACAGTTGAGGAGGGGTTTGCAAGAATCTGGAAGCTTGTGTGGGTTTTTTCTGAATTTTTATGATTTTTATTGTTCCTTCAATTTTTGAATTTATTGTTCCTTCAATTTTTGAAATGCTCTTTACAGTATGTGTGACTTTAAAGAGCACTTAATAAACTGTTGTTGTACCAAATTTGGCTTTGTTTGGACTTTTTTTGACCATAGGAACGCATTAATTGAATTTCAATGCATTCCTATGGGATTTCGTGCTTCGCAAGACGAAAAATTCGCTAGACGAAAAAACTCGCGGAACGAATTACAGTGGTGCCCCGCAAGACGAATGCCTCGCAAGACGGAAAACTCGCTAGACTAAAGAGTTTTCCGTTTTGGAGGTGCTTCGCAAAACGAATTTCCTATGAGCTTGCTTCGCAAGACAACAATGTCTTGCGAGTCCCTGCGGCGTTTTTTTCCTCCCCCCCTTTTCCTAAGCCGCTAAGCCGCTTATCAGCTGATCCGATCAGCAGATAAGCCGCTAAAAGCCGCTAAAAGCCGCTAAAAGCTGCTAATAGCGCTAATAGTGCTAATAGCGCTAATCCGCAAATCCTTCAATGGGCTTGCTTCGCAAGACGAAAAAACCGCTAGACGAAGAGAATCATAGAACGGATTCTTTTCGTCTTGCGAGGCACCACTGTAATTTTGTCTTGCGAGGCACCACTGTACAAAGAAGGCCCTCTGCCTGCTTCTCTGCAACCTCACTTCTCACAGTGAGGGAACCGCCAGAAGGCCCTTGGAGCTGGACCTCAGTGTCCGGGCTGAACAATGGGGGTGAAGACACTCCTTCAGCTATATGGAAGAATGACTTCTGAAGCTGCTTATTGTGTGCCTCAGATAGTAAATGAACTTGAAGCAATGGTCTTAATCCAGGAAAGAACAAAGGGGGGGAAAGACATTCCTTTAGTCAATGTGGACTGGCCTGGCTTTAGAAGTAAACAATTTTTATTTTTTTAAGCGCCTTGAATTGAGTGCAGAAAACACATGTGTCTGTCTCTCTGTGTGTGTGTGTAAGAGAGAGAGAGAGAGAGAGAGAGAGAGAGAGAGAGAGAGAGAGAGAGAGAGAGAGAGAATGATTTATGCATCATCTGTGTGAGGGCCAAAACCTTTAAAATGTAATTTGTCTAAAGTAATAAAACTACTCCAAATCTTTCCCAAGTACATTTTTCTCTCTGCTAAGACTGGCTGCAGTCCATAACTCAATTGCTCCAGAGAAGTTCTATTGCAGACAGTGGAGCTGCTCCAGAATGAGTCAGTATGAGCAGACTGTCGTCATTTTTATTTATTTTGTGAACTCCCTTTATAGTGAAGATATATGATTTTTCCAGTAAGTTTATTTTTTCACAAACTATGGAATGCAATTAGGAAGCTTATTATCTAAAATCTGCTGACTGTATATGGTTTCGAAAATAACTTTTTTAAGAGAGCGGGGGTGGGTATAGAGAGTAAGAAAGATGTAAATGATGGGAAACATTTTGCTAATTTGATTTTTAAAAAATTAAAAACGTTTAAGCACTTTAGAAGTAAGAAGGGCTGAATTCGGTCACTGTTAAATTAGGTGATACAATAGCTTTGCACATGGAAAAGGCATTGCAATGACACAACACTGGAGGTAGGGAAATCATAGAATTGTAGAGTTGGAAGGGATTCCAGGGCCATCTAGTCCAATCCCCCTGTAATGTAGGAATCTCAGCTTAGGCATCCATGGCAGATGGCCACCCAACCTCTGCTTAGAAACCTCCAAAGGAGAGTCCACCGCCTCCCGGTGGAATCTGTTCCACTGCCAAACAGCACTTACTGCCAGAAAGTTCTTCCTGATATTTAGTTTGAATCTTCTTCCTTCTTCTTCGAGAGCCAGTGTGGTGTAGTGGTTAAGAGCTGTAGACTCGCAATCTGGGGAACCGGGTTCGCGTCTCCGCTCCTCCACATGCAGCTGCTGGGTGACCTTGGGCCAGTCACACTTCTCTGAAGTCTCCCAGCCTCACTCACCTCACAGAGTGTTTGTTGTGGGGGAGGAAGGGAAAGGAGAATGTTAGCCGCTTTGAGACTCCTTAAGGGGAGTGAAAGGTGGGATATCAAATCCAAACTCTTCTTCTTCTTCTTGTAACTGGTTTGAGCCCTATCTTCTAGAGCAGGAGAAAACAAGCTTGTGCCATCTTCCACATGACCCTTTAGATATTTGAAGAAAGCTATCATGTCTCCTCTCAGTCTCCTCTTTTCCAGACTAAACATACCCAATTCCCTCAACTGTTCCTTGGTTTCCAGATCCTGGTCATCTTGGCTGCCCTCCTATGTACACGTTCCAGCTCATCAGCACCCTTCTTAAATTGTGGTGACCAGAACTGGGCACAGTATTCAGGTGTGTTCTGACCAAGCAAGGATCTGATAACAGGGGTCTATTTGCAGGTCCACTTGCATGATTTGAAGGGCCTCCGGGTATAGTGTCCGCTGGACCTCCTTCTCTGTCACTGCTAACCTCTGCCATGCTTACCTGCCTCTGCTGGCCATGTTCCCAGCAGCTCTGAGCAGCTGCTTCTAGTCACCTTTTAAATTTCCCATAGTCCCCAGGGTGACACTATGGGGGGGAGGGGAAAGGTGTTTAGATTCAGTCACCTGGTGCTGTCTAGGGTCTGAATCGGGGGGGGGGGGATGGCGGAAGCAGGAATACACAGCAGACCCTACAGGACAGGCGTAACCCAAGCAGAGTGAGGCAGCAACTATTCCCCTCCATCAATCCAACTGAGGCCCCCCACCCAGGTATTCCCTTCTGTTGAAGATCACACCCTTGTGTGCCCCATACTTTTCACACACACCTCCCTAAACGAGCCTGCTTCCCTCAAGCTTTCTGGAAAACATGCTCCCTTCAGTAAAATTCGGCAGCAGGTCATCAGTCCAGGCACCTTTTGGATGTGGAAAGTGGGAGGCAGGCTGCCATCTTGTCTTTTACAGGGAACCAGGCAGAGGGCCTTCTCGGTAGTGGCACCCGCCCTGTGGAACGCCCTCCCACCAGATGTCAAAGAGAAAAATAACTACCATACTTTTAGAAGACATCTGAAGGAAGCCCTGTTTAGGGAAGCTTTTAATGTTTAATAGGTTATTGTATTTTAGTGTTCTGTTGGAAGCCGCCCAGAGTGGCTGGGGAAACCCAGCCAGATGGGCGGGGTATAAATAATAAATTATTATTATTATTATTTTACCTCAAGCAGCAAAATGTCTTGGGCTACTCTGAGGGCTGCCAAAACTCTGGCAGCTGCCAAAGGCTGATCCCGATTTCTGAGAGAATGCTTATCTAGAAGGAAGGATTTTTATATTTGCTTCCTAGAGATGGCCCACAGCCATTTTGGTCCCTGAGGCAAATAGTTCAATCAGTCCAAATGGAGTCCTCTTTTAAGGGTAAAGGTCCACTTAGCCTCAGACCATTAGACTGAGGGAGCAGGACTACCCAGCTTGCAAAGTGTGGTGTTTCCTAGATGGAGCATGAAGCCCAATAGATTGCAGTGTTAATGGGGTAGTACTTAGTGGGTCAGAGGCCTCAAGGCAGCATGAGTGAATGGAGAGTAGAAAAAAATTTCATGTTAAGCCTGTTCTTGTCCCCAAAGCCTGTACTTTTAGGTTCTCTCCCCCTTGAAACACTAAGACTTCAGGCACCTATCAACCTTCTAGTAAAATGCTAACAAATTACCGTATTTTTTGCCCCATAGGGCGCACTGGCTCATAGGACGCACCTAGTTTTTTTTGGGGGGGAATAAAGAAAAAAACTTTTATTTCCCCCCCAGGCATGGAGCTGGGGTGGGGGAAGCCCAAGCTTTCCCCCGACCCCAGCCCCCAGAACAGGCTGCTATCTGCAAGCCGTGGGAGCCCAGCGGGAAGTCGCACCGGTCTCCCCAGGCTTGCGGATATCTGCCCAAAGCCCGGGGCGCGCTCCGCTTCGATCCCCAGGTTTTGGGCTGCAGGCTGCTATCTGCAAGCTTTCGGAGCCCGGCGGGAACTCCCGCGGGCTCCCAAGGCTTGCGGATAGCTTCTTGAAGCCTGGAGAGCGAGAGGGGTTGGTGCGCACCGACCCCTCTCACTCTCCAGGCTTCAGCGAAAGCCTGCATTCACCCCATAGGACACACACACATTTCCCCTTCATTTTTGGAGGGGGGAAAGTGTGTCCTATAGGGCGAAAAATTCGGTATTTGCAATGTGCTGCTCTTCAGTTATACCCCAAAGCCTGCTGCTGAAGGTGGTCAATATCACTATCTAGGAACCTAGGAAGATGCCTGACTCTGATTCAGATTATTGTTCCAGCTTTCTTGGCATTGTCCACACTGACCAGAAGTAGCTCTCCAGAGTTTCAGATAGGGGTCTTTCCTTGCTGCTCCTGGTTATGACCGAGATTGAACCTAGTGCCCTACCCTATCTCTAACAGGATCAGTTCTGCTCCTTCCTTCCCCCACCCAAAGCAATGGGAACATTGCAGAGATTGAAACATCCTCTTTGAACAAGGAACTTTCCTTCCTCACAACCAACAGGGAAGTAGGACACACTAAGCAATGACTCCATGTGGGATTTGGTGCAAATGGCACCAGCTGTTCCCCACATATATCCTGGGAAACAAGCTGGTGCAAACACACCGTAAGATGTAACAAAGCCTGCCCGTGCTTTTGGCTTGTTGTCACAACCTGATTTCCATCTGCAGCCAAATGAACTGCTGAGGGCATAACGAGTTGCACCCTTGGCAGCCACAACTGGTGGCACAATTGTGAGTCGAGATTTACATCTACAAGCCTTCATGTTTCTGGTTGAGACTTTCAGTCAGCTTCACACAAAATGCTAGCTGTGTTTTGTTGGTTTTTCAAATGCATGTGACAATGTGTAGCGCAAACCGAGCACCCGGAGTTTCACACTGTCTGATCTCAAGGAGAGCAAACCTTTTAAATTAATGTTTGAGCATTTAATTCATGAATGTCGGTTTTGTATTGTTCCACTTCCATTCACTCCTCTTTTTTGAGTTCTCTTAGTCGGATGTAGGAAAGCACAAAAACGTGAAACTCCCACAATCCTTGGAAAACGTTGCCCTAAATGTTACTTCTCATCTCTTGCTTTTAAAAAGAAACAAACAGGGAGGGGGAAGAGAAATGCCTCCGGATTGACCTTGTGTTGAAAGTCAATATTGGAATTATTGCCTTGGTGTGGAGGGGAGGCAGATGGGGAGGGCAGAGTTGGGACCATATCTACCGGATTAGAAGACCGAAGCCAAGATACAGTGTCTGAGCCCGGGGAGAGATTCAGAGCTTTGCTTGTATTGACAGATGATTAGAGGACTTTGACTTCTCATGCATTTAGAAAGGTCAATCACTCTGTGATAACAGAGACTGGCACCTCAGACCCCAGTTTCCTATTCCAGATTCGTCATATTTGGCAAAAGCCTACAGTGTATAAGGCTACAGAGGCTAGCCAGCTGACACCCTGGGCCTCGGTCTCCAATCACAAAGCTTCATAAAGGCCATTTGCTTATATGCCTCATAATTATGTTTAGCTGTTAAAGCCATTTGCAATGCTTACTTCTCTCCCTGAGAATCCGCATTGCAATAATGCAATAACTTTGCCATTTTATGCTCAACCTTTTAAACTCGTTAACAGCTTCTCGGTCTATACGGTTTGTTGCGGCTGTTTCTGTCTGAAGGGAGCTAACAAGTATATCACAAAGTCAGTGGCGTAGCGTGGGGGGTGCCAGGGGGGCAGGCCGCACCAGGCGCAACATCTGGGGGGGGGGCGCTCGCTGCCTCCGGAGTCGCCGAAGAGCCTCGGGCACAGGCTGTAGCAGAGCCGCATGTCTCGCGGAACCGACGAGCTGTGCGCACGTCCGGGCTGAAGGCGCCCGGCAGGCAGCGGCTCTCAGTGCTTGCCGCGGAGGACGCGCCAGGCAGCCCCTTCTCACAGCCCCGCCTCCGCCGCTGCTGCTGCAGCTGCTGGGCCGTTGCATTTTCCTCGCCTCTCTGCCCCCCTCCTCCTCCGGGCAAGCGGTGTCGTTTGGGCGGCAGCGCCAACGGCAACTCGCAGATTAGGGGTTAGGGGGGGCGCAAATTACGTGCCTTGCCCCGGGTTAGGGGGCGCAAATTACTTGCGTTGCCCCGGGTGCTGACAACTCACGCTACGCCGCTGCACAAAGTTCAGAAGGGCTTATTATCAAATCAAAAAGAACTGAAAAGTGCTTAGCTTTGGTTGGTTCATGTCCATAGTATTTTAGTTGGGTAGGGCTGCTCCTAAACACACAAAGTGCTTTAACATACCTCAGAAATCCTTAGAACAACCCAGTAAGGAAGGTCAAAATCATCATTTATTTAGATGCCAACTTTCTTGAATAGAGCCCTGGGCAACATGCTTCACAGTAGGTCCCTTACACTTGCAGTGACTGATCGAAGATCTGTTTAACTTTAGCAAGTGTCTATGCACAAAGCATAGAAAAGTAGGTAGACTTTGGCCAGGAAGTCGCCTCCTGAGCAATGGCTCCAAACTCCTAATAGCAAAGTCTCGTCCTCTCAAAGCCTCTTCTTCTCAGGGTCCACATTCGGAGGCTCTCCACTAAACAAGGACACTACTGAGTTAGTGTCTTAAGAGGAAGTTGCCAAATATTTCCCTTTTCATGGCTATTGATTGCAAAGCCAACATGTGACTTGGAAGGACTGGTTCATTGCCAAGGGAGAGATAGCTCACCTCTCACATGCAAACCTCATGCTCCTAAGATGCTGGAAAGCTGTCTAGCCTGGGAGGCAACTCCTAGGGGCTGTGGGGGCTTCATAAAATATTTGAGGAGGCTGGGCCCCCACAAAGCTTATGGGCATTCCCATCCAAATGGTTTGTATGCACTGTGTCATGAGATCAATAATGCAGGGCTTACCTGGGCCCCACAATATTTTATTCAAATTGGCACTCCTGCTGTTTAGTGCCATATCTTGAAGGGAAGTACACCACCTCTATTACTGTGCACTCTCTGGTGGTCTTACCAGAAGCCCAGAGACCTTTCTCCTGACATAATAAATTCCTATACAAAACAAGCTCCTTAAAGGATGCAGCCTAGCAGGCGTCTCATATTAGCTACAGAGCAGTTTCAGGTCCCTATATAGGCCCTACCTAGGACATCAAAGAGGCAATGTGTTGGACACCATCTACCCCTTTGGGGTAACAATATATCACCAAGTATTTCCGATACAGCAAGGTTGCGGCATTATGTGTCCGCAATATCCCTGTTTTGTGGCAGTGTGGGAGGGAAAGCTGTAGAATAATAGCTTGCCCAAGATTATCTTAAGTGTTTGTGGGTGAGGTGAGATTGGAACGACAGATTTAAAGGTTCACACGTCAGGCACTGCAATCTACCAACTCTCAACGTAGCTGAATAGGGCTGGTCCATGAAGGATGCTGCTGCAGGCCAGGGGAAGATGTTGTCTCTGTGAAGCTCCTGGGTTCCTTCACTCAAATTCTTACAAGACCCAGAATCTGAACTCAGGTCTTTTAAGAGTCATAAACTAACCATCAAACGAGGCAGGAAGGTGGCACAACACACCCACTCTGGCAAATGAACATACTAGCCTCTGTATGGGGATCAGAGTGAATTTTCTCGTGTCAGCCCTGCTGAGCTTTTAATGAGACTTGTGCTAATGTTGATTTTTTTTTCATCAATATTGCAGCAGGAGCAGCGTGGACTGATTTGGTGAGACTAGGGAGGCCCATGTAGGACAGCAGGACTCTCACAAAGTCAGAGCAGCTCAAGAGTAAGGATGCTATCTGGAGGTTTGATGGTAGAACCAACTGAACGTTCCAGTGATATGATGAAGTTCCTACTTTCTTCTCCCTCAAGGACAACAGGTTATAATCAGTTCTAGACCAAAGTATTCAGTCCAGACTTTCTCAGCTGTTTCATAGAGGTGGTAGACTACCAAAAATGCCCTTAAAAGGTTGAAATGACCTTTGGAGGTTTAGTGACATTATAATATTTTTTTGGAGGGTGGTTACCTTGCAAATGAGGTAGCAGAGAGCTCAAGAATCAGTGGGCTCATCCACATTTCTGCTTGCCCTGTGCCTAGAAAGCACCGATCCGAGCAGTTTTGACTTTGCCCTACCACTTTCCCCTGGAAAACCCACTCTTTAGTGCTAAATCAGAACAAATGGCAATCCACACAAAACCAGATTCCCATTTGTTCCAATTTAGCTCTAAAGATCAGGTTTCCCTGGGGGAAAGCTATGGGGGAAACAGAGGTTTGGATAAGCCTTTTGTGGAGTCAGAGGAACATTCAGACAATCAGGGTTCATTGGGATGCTAGCAGTGGGATGCCACCATGTTGCAGCATGCCTGATGATATTTAATTGCATAACCAGTCTTCCATCCATATCTGTCAAGGATTTGACTCAAGAGGGCGAGATGGAGGAGGAATGGTGGAGATCACACTCCCCTTCTCCTGATGCTGCAGGAGAAGAGGGATGCAGTATTGATTTACAGCAGGGGTTTGGGGGGTCAGAGATAGAGGGACAGAAGAGTTGGGAAGTGTTAGAAGAAGGGGGGGACTACAACAGGGCAGCCAGCTGACACGTTGTCACTGGAGAGTATTTCTGATCCCCCTTCTCCCAGAACTTGGCATTCACTAAGGCTGCAGGAACAACGGAATCAGAGACATTTGGCCACAAGCAGCCACCGTAAAGGGAGATGCTGTTGCGAGGAGGGAGAGAGGAGGAGTCCAGTTTGGAGCAACGCCATTGTTAAGGCTTCCTGCGTTCTTTTGTCTCTCTCTACTATGATTGAATAAACTCTCCTTGTTTTCTCTGATCTTGCTGCAACCAGGGGAGGAATAGCTTTCCCAAAGCCTTGACAATATCTATAGATCCACACAGCTGCTTGCATTTTGAACTTCCCTTGGCCGTGGTGACAAAGGGACCATCCTGATGAGCTCCTACACTTATTTACCACATCACCCCTGACCTCCTTGTTTGATTTCCATTCAATCCATTACTTAAGTGGGCAACATTACCTCTGCTCTTACCTTTTGCCTCAACTGGGACAGTTTTTGAGCAGAGCAATTAATTTGCCCTGTAAAATTCCAGCCCCTCACAAAAAAACCACTACATGAATTGGACTGCTTCTCAAACTTGCCATGTAGAATTGCATCTTGAATGTGAGTTATTATGCCATTTTTCCTTTTGCATTCTTTTAAAATTCAAGAGGGTTCAGATCACAAACAGAAAATGTCCAACATGCCAGTGAAGCCCTGACCTTGCTTGACTCAACCAACAAGTACTGTGTTTGCCTCCCAAATGGAAAAAGAAAAAGAAAACACAGATGTGATTGCTTGGAGTTTAGCAGTGCCAAAACTTTATTGATTGGAATACAATTAACCAAATTCATCTGATTAGACATATGAATTGCTGGCAACCCAGACAAATCAATTGGCTTCACTGTTTTCAAGGCATACAATTTTGGACTCTCTCCATCAGTGGAGCCCTTCTGTCACAAGATGTGCCAATTGACAGTCACCAGAAATTACTGTAGCCCAGTGACTGTGTGGGGCTAGCCCCTGGGATGGTAAGATTCATACACAGAAAGATTTTCACGGATTGCCTGTTTCTTTTTTAGTCCAAATCAGTATGCTACTTTTTTAAAAGCCCTAAATGGCTTTGGTCCTGTTTACTTAAGCAGAGCAGGCCAAAGCCTTAGCGAAATAAAGCCCCAGACTTCGGGTATATAAAGGAATGTGTCCTCCTGTATTTTTTCTGCTGTGCCTCAAGTCCCTGATTTGGGTTCCTGGATTAGTCTCCTTAGATGGTGGGGTTGGTGTTGTGGACGTTTGCTGGGTATGCTCATTTTGGCTGATTCCCTTTGAAAAACCTGTTAAAACATTGTATTAACATGGTTTAAGAGAGCCTATGTCTGCTCAACTGGAGTTGGGATTCTTGATCTGCTGTCTGGTTCCATACATGGATTCCTTAGTGCTTTGTGATTAATATTTTAATGTGTCTATTGGTTTTATCTGGCTTCTTTTTTATTTTATTGTTTTTCGTAAGCTTCTGCGGGAGGAAGCCATCGAAGTAAGGCAGGTGTCGGGAACAAGCTGGCAGTAAATTTCACTGTGCAAGTTGAAGTTAACTCTTTATTAGCAAGAACACGAACTGACAGAGTGTCAGGACTAAGGAGCACAGCAGCTCATCCCTGGTAGGTCTTGCCCCATGGATCAGTTGCTGCGACTGGAAGTCCCCACCTCCCTACAGCCGTCTAAGTACCCTCCATTCTTGGGTTCTTCCAAAGCTATTGGAGACTGTGCCTGTGTGGAGACAGCCTCTGCTCTAACCTTTTCATGCCCCTTCTGGTTATGGAAGACCAGGGGGGATGCTTGTCGCAGCAGGAGGGGAAGACACTCGTGACTCTGCATTTGCCTCTCTCTCACGCCACCCACTGGTGCTGAGATACATGAAACTTTACTAAGAGAGCAATCCTAACCTCCAGTCCCATTGACTGGAGGTAGTAAGGATGGAGAGAAAGTGCAAAGTTATGTCCCCAGAAAGTTATCTGGGCATACATCTAACATTAGTGATGTTTCCACCAGTAGTAAAATCCGAAATGGACCATTCTGAGGGCAGGGACAAGCCAGAGATGGCCTTCTCAAAGTTCCTGAGAAGCTGCAGAATTGGATTGCTCAACTGCATCATCCTGGAGATAGCATAAGGTACCCCTCATTGAAACCAATGGAGAGGGGTTTTTTTAGGAAACAATAGGAGAATAAGGGTGGAAGATACTCCCACCCCCAATTTAGACCTATATTGTTTTGTTTAATTTGCATGTTAATGTGGCTGTTGTTGGTATTCTCATTTCTGTATATTGGATGCTGTACCTTTAAATTTTATGTTATTTCATTCACCTGCTGGTGGTTTTTATAATGCAAATCGGGTCCTCCCTTAAAGAGGGCACGTGTTGCGGTGAGACCTGGCAACCAAACCCTGTGTTGTGGGTGGGTATGATTGGACAGCCACAACACACAATTGGTAGGTCCCTTGATGCAGGGTTTAATCAGGCCAATGGGATGCAGGCTAAACTGATCAAAGGACCTATATATACCTATGCACGTGACCCAGAGCTTCCTCTTTCGGCGCATGCATTCAGAACACCCGCTCACCTCTCCCTAATTTTAGGGCATTTTGCAATTGACATGCTTTCGAACTGCTAGGTTGGCAGGAGCAGGGACCGAGCAATGGGAGCTCACCCCAATGCGGGGATTCAAACCGCCGACCTTCTGATTGGCAAGCCCTAGGCTCTGTCGTTTAACCCACAGCGCCACCCACGTCCCTTTATTAATATCCTACTGTGTTGCTTTTGGATTGTCAAACATTTGGGGAGTGGCAGATCATCCACTACTTCACTTATCCTACACAAGCACCATTGGGTTGCTCTGTGAGGCTGTAATTCTTATGCTCCATTGAACTGAGTGGGATATACTTCTGAGCGCTGTATACCTGAATGAGCATCCCCACCCACACCATTCAGCCTGGACACTGAGCTCCAGCTCAGAGGACATTCTGGTGGTTCCCTCACTGCAAGATGTGAAATTACAGGGAACCAGGCAGAAGGCCTTTTCAATAGTCACACCCTCCCGACAAGGAGTTAAACAGCTATATAATTTTTTATAGACATCTGAAGGAAGGCCTGCTTTGGGAAGCTTTTAATGTTGGATGTTTTTGATTTATTCATATTTTGGGGGGCGAACCCACTCAGGTGGGTGGGGTATAAGAAATTTTAAAATATATATTGTTGTTATGACTAGATATGCATACTTCTGTGAGAAGTATGAAATGTCCAGAGATATGAAATGTGCAACAGGTTTTTGTACACACCTTCCTCAGGGGCAAAGGAATATAATTTTGTTATAATACTTCAGTGTCAGGGGGGCGGGAGAACCCATAGATTTAAAGGCTTTGAGTGCTTTGAAACAAAGCTCCAGCTTTTTCAGAAAGGAATGATTTAGTTGTTTGCCAGTAGCTACAAAGTTTTAAATGTGTTATAGGCCTAAGATCTATAATAGATTTAAGATGTGTATGATAACCTTTAATATCAGAAAGAAAGAGCTGCTCTCTATAACGTAGGGATTGGCAAGCGGAGGCAGCCACGGGGCTGGTTCTGACTGCCCTGAGTTTTATGTGGCTTCCAGCAGCCCTACCAAATGTTAACCAATATAAGACAGAATGTTTGCAGAGCCGGCCCTCTCATTTGGCAGGGTGAAACAACTTGCTCCAAGCAGCACCATAAGGGTGGAAGACAGGAGTTGGTCTCTGAGGCTGTAATCCAGTATATACACTTTAGTAAGACTGCTAGGGCTAACGTCAGAGTAGACATGTCAAGGGTTGCACTGCGCACGGTGCTACTTGCGCGGTGCTTTTGAAAGCCTTGGCTTTAGCAGGGGGGAATGAATTTGTGCCTTGCTTCAGGCCACAAAATGTATTGGGCATAGAAAGGTATTCCGTTCGTAAGAAAAAGATATAGTCCACTATATGTCTCTTTTGGATTTGTTGTTTAGTCATTTAGTCGTGTCCGACTCTTCGTGACCCCATGGACCAGAGCACACCAGGCACTCCTGTCTCCCACTGCCTCCCACAGTTTGGTCAAACTCATGCTGGTAGCTTCGAGAACACTGTCCAACCATCTCGTCCTCTGTCGTCCCCTTCTCCTTGTGCCCTCCATCTTTCCCAACATCAGGGTCTTTTCCAGGGAGCTTCTTTGTACTCGGCAGTTAGATGCCCAGTGGCGGAGGAACCCTCTCCGGTACCCTGGGCGGGATGCTGAGGGGCGGGGCAAACCGCCCGGTGGCGCTCGTGTGATGCCCATACAGAGTGCACATGTGCAGCATCCCATATGGAGTGTGCATGTTCAGCAGCCCACACACTCCGTATGGGATGCAGCTCGTGCGCACCATCCATACGGGTGACCATACGGGCTGCTGCATGAGCAGTATGGACCAGTGCACAAGAGCGGTAACCCGTACGGTCACCGTGCGAGTGGCACCCATACTGACTGTGAGCGCCCTCAGCCACTCTACAGCTGGGGGGAGGCAGGGGCCATCGTGTCACTCTCCCCCCCAGAGTGGCACCTGGGTGGCCACCCCCTCTACCACCCACTTTGTATGCCCTTGTAGATGCCCCCTTTCCCACTTAAGGTGCAATGGAGGGGCAGATGGGGGGGAGGACATTTGGGGCTGGTCCAGCACCCACCTAAATGCTTATTGCCTCTCCGCCTATATGATTCATGCTCGCTCAGGTTCTTCTGAATTCACGAAGAGGGCTTGGATGGTGTCCGATTTATGATGGGGTCTGACCACTTGTGAAGGGTTCCGTTGAATAGGCAAATACACTTTTGTGGAAGATAGAGCTGACCCCTGAGAGTACAGAATTTGGCCGTTCCTGCTCTAAAAGGCGTGACAGCTTCAGAGCAGAAGCAACCTATGCAAGCAGTGATAACACGGAGGTTCAGTGCCGGTGGGCTTAAACGTAATTTGTCCCTGTGCTGTTCCTCAGGGAGGGGAGGTTGTAAGGATCCTGCTGTGGCTGTTAAAATGACTAGTTACAGCACTGCTTTTTTTCAAATGGGTTTCTTTCATTCCCTCCTTATTAAACTGCTAATATTTCTTTTTCATTCACCAGCTGGCCTTCATTTCTCTGCTCAGGCTGGGATATTACACTTACGTATCAACACCTGGGGCGGATGTTCTCTGATCCAGAGTCTCTGAAGTCAACTTGGGCCAGCACCTTCAGTGGAGCAACGCATGCTCTCCAACAATCCTCTGGTGAAAATCAACATACGCATCATTTGATGCCGTGTTCTTGTGAGGGCAAGTTGACTCATGCAAAAGCGCAGCACCACTGCAAGCGGCAGCTCATCCTCCTCCCTGAGCTTGGTGGCAGCGCTGGAGGGGGAAATGGAACATTCCAGGAGCAAATCCGAATCCAGCGTGGCTTCTGGAATTCCAGGTTGTCCAGGAAAAGTCGGGACACTTGAAGAGTTTGCAAATAAGAGGTTATATGCTGTTGACTGAGGGGTGCGGGTGGCGCTGTGGTCTAAACCACAGAGCCTAGGGCTTGCCGATCAGAAGGTCGGTGGTTCGAATCCCCATGACGGGGTGAGCTCCCGTTGCTTGGTCCCTGCTCCTGCCAATCTAGCAGTTCAAAAGTATATCAAAGTGCAAGTAGATAAATAGGTACCACTCCGGCAGGAAGGTAAACAGTGTTTCTGTGCACTGCTCTGGTTTGCCAGAAGCGGCTTAGTCATGCTGGCCACATGACCTGGAAGCTGTACGCCGGGTCCCTCGGCCAATAAAGCGAGATGAGCGCCGCAACCCCAGAGTCGGTCACGACTGGACCTAATGGTCAGGGGTCCCTTTACCTTATGCTGTTGACTAGGCAGTGGTGGAAGGACAGGTTCCTAATTTTCAGCATAGCCTACCAATATGGAGGTCTCATAGTACAGTAGAACCTCAGTTTTCGAGCATCTCAGAAGTCGAACATTTCGGCTTTCAAATGCCAAAAACCTGCTTCGTTTTTTTGAATGCTTTTCAGACACCGAACATGCCATGCGGCTTCCATATTGAGTTTTCCGGATGTAAATGCTTCCGAAAATGCATGCTTTGGTTTTTTAACATTTCGTAAGTCGAACAGTCTTTTGGAATTTTCCCTGTAGTGATGTATGAAAGTGAGAGCTGGGCCACAAAGAAGGCTGATCGCCAAAGAATTGATGCTTTTGAAATATGGTGCTGGAGGAGACTCTTGAGAGACCCATGGACTGCAAGAAGAGCAAACCTCTCCATTCTGAAGGAAATCAGCCCTGAGTGCTCACTGGAAGGACAGATCCTGAAGCTGAGGCTCCAGTACTTTGCCCCCCTCATGAGAAGAGAAGACTCCCTGGAAAAGACCCTGATGTTGGGAAAGATGGAGGGCACAAGGAGAAGGGGACGACAGAGGACGAGATGGTTGGACAGTGTTCTTGAAGCTACCAACACGAGTTTGACCAAACTGCAGAAGGCAGTGGAAGACAAGAGGGCCTGGCGTGCTCTGGTCTATGGGGTCACAAAGAGTCAGACACGACTAAACAACAACAACGCTTGAAAACCAAGGTTGCACTGTGTCTGCCAACCTCAGGGACTGGTACTGTGTATGCATGTTCCTCCAACCCCTGGGCCTGAACATGTGCTGCCCTAGTTCTCTAGCTAGGCAAAGCATCAGCCACAGAGCCTGACATGAGAGCTCTGAACCCCAGGATTCCACCAGTGTGGGAAAATAAACTTGGTTGGTTCTGTCTGGGCTAACCAACTACCAAGTCTTTATTCTCACCATTTGTAGAAACTGCACTCGAACCCCTGTAAACTACCACTGTGCTTAACTCAAACAGTGACTAGGAAGGTTGTGCTCTGTTCCCAGGAATGAGTCTCGATGCGCCTGGAAATCATTCACTTATATGAAGCTAATGAGCATCCTGCAAAGATAATAGAAAAAACATGGCACAAGAGACACATTTCTGACTTTAAAGCACAACAAACTCTTTCCCCCCTTTCTTTAATTCCAGAGGAGTAGTCACGTTGGTAGGCTACAGGAAAGAGCCTTGTACCTTAAAGACTAGCAGAATCCTTGAAGCAGAAGTGTTTGTGCGCTGAGGTCCATCTCATCATAGGCATGTCATGTGCTCACTTGGTGCAGAAATATCCACAAAAGCTTGTGCCACAGTGGGGTGTTGTTGCTGCTGCTGCTTTAGTCTTTAAGGTGCAGCAGGACTCTTTGGGGGGTTTTTTAGAAAAGCTTTTCTGCAACAGGAAGCCAAATAAAGACCTCTCCTATGCCCAGTCTCCTTGCATGCCTTCAATATTAAACTGCCAGTGTGTTAAAAACAAAAACCCACATGTACACAACTACACTTCCCCTCCCCCTCTTTGCTGGTAGGTTGTTTCTCTGCTTCTTCATTTTGGATCCGTAGAAACTAGAGGAACGTCTCAACATTCACAGAGACAAAGGCAAAAGATGTCAACTCCAAAAGTTTATATTGAACACACACACAGAGAGAGATGCCTACAACATATACAATTGATAGATCAGTCCAGTAAAAGCCAGCCTGACTCAGGGTACCAGAGACATCATGGCAGGGAGGGATAGGTGCCAGCAATGATCTGGGTATGCCATTTTTCTTTTCCTGCTGCTGCGACTACTTACCTCAAGGGAAGGGAAGAGGAACTGCCCTCACCATCTTGTGGGGGGGAGTTAGTTGTTGTCATGGGGTGGGAGGACTTTGCTACTGCTGCCTGTAGACTCTTTGACTTCCCCAAAGCTTACATTTGCTTCTGTACATTTATGTAGCTCCAGAGTTTCTGATATCTCTACCTTCTTCTAGGTCCATGGGCTTTGCAAGAATTGATGCTCTCCTAAATATTTCCTGCAGAGCACTAGAGTTCTGGTTTGTTTTTATTATTATATTGTTGTTGGCAAAGCACAACAGTGGGAGCTGTCTTTGAAAGTGTAAAATTTTATTTAAGATTTTTTTTAAAAAAATCCTACATTGCTCATATATATATATATATATATATATATATATATATATATATATCTGCAGAGGTTTTCAGGCAGAGTTTTAGATAGCCTCACTTTCTAATGCCTTGAAGGACACAAAAAAGCAGTGGAAAAATCAGCATGAAGCTGAAAACTTTTCTTTAAAAAACTGTACAAACAATAACAATATAATTTGTCCATCTCCTTCTGGCTTGCACTCTTTATGAAGACTTGAGGAATGAGGTTATCACCCCTCTTTTATTGTCCATTCCGGGTCACCCAGCCACTGCCACAGTGTCCTTTCTCTTGGCAGATCAAGATGAGCAGGTGACAACAAAGGTTGCAAGATTTTTAGCTGGGGCAATCAGAATAAGATCCACTATTTGACTATTGATTCAAAACCCTAAAATGTATTTTATATAACTGATGTTTTATTTCTATTCTTTGTATATCGTGTTGTTGTTTTATTGCTATGGCCGATGGCTGATGCAAATAAAGATTCATTCATTCATTCACTTGGCCATCTCAATTATTTTGAGATAAGAAATGGCAAGAAACAACACCCCCCTAAAGGATTATGAAAGAAAGTGAACTCCTTTTACTTCTCCCCACAAAAAAATCATTGGATCCATTTGACTACAATTAATCCACTCTGGAAGGAATCCTGTGCCTGCAAATTTCATCTACTTTGGCCAAACGGGCAGGGGGAGGGGAAGTATGATGAATGGGAACCAAAGAGCTTTGTTTTATACAGAGCAGCACAGAACCCAAACTACAGAGCAGAGACAGTGCAGAGGGACTTGTATTTTTAATAACACAGAGATACAGATAGAAATACGAGGTGAATCTTAGGGCCATGTGCACTGCTATTATATAGCACCTTCACACCAATCATCTCAATAACCCTCACAGCAAAACTGCAAAGGCTGGTCACTATTATTATTATCCACATATTGCAGATGGAGGATAGTAGAGATGGGCAATAAATGCCTCCCAACATGCCCAGTACCATTCTCTGGTGGTGAAAGTAGAGAGTGGGCTGGAGAAATTCTCACAGAATTTGGAGGTGAGGCTGTGCCTTTCAGCTTAGGGACATAGGAAGCTGTCTTACACAGAGTCAGGCAACTGGTCCATTTAGCTCAGGCTTCCTCAACCTCAGCCTTCCAGATGTTTTTGGCCTACAACTCCCATGATCCCTAGCTAGCAGGACCAGTGGTCAGGGATGATGGGAATTGTAGTCTCAAAACATCTGCAGGGCTGAGTTTGAGGAAGCCTGATTTATTTTTTATTTTTTTAAATGTTTTTTATTAGGAATTTGAACAAAACATATTATCTTAAAATATAACATCCTTAATTTTTCCCCCATTCCCCCCCATAAAACAATCCCCCCTCCCCTCCCCTCCCCTCCCCCCTGACTTCCCTCAGCTCCAATCTCTGGTTTCTCTACAGATGCTATTCTCTGCATGTTACAAAATTGTATAAATCCTTGATTTATCTGACTGGTTATTGTCAATAAAAAGTTTGTGTTTATTCAAAGGCCGCCAAGGAGTCCAGTTCACTTTGTTGCTTCTTTAAGTACTTTGTAAAAGGTTCCCATTCATCTTTAAAGTCACAGTTATCCTTGTCTCGTAGTTTGTGTCAATTTTGCCAATTCCATCAGTTTCTCTTGCCATAGTTCTTTAGTCGGGGTTTCCTCATTCTTCCATCCTTGTGCTATTAAGACTCTCGCCGCCGTTGTCGCATACATGAAGCTATTTGTCAGCTTCCTTGGCAGGTCTTTTCCTACAATCCCTAACAGAAATACTTCAGGTTTCTTAACAACAACGCTCTTCAGATATCTCACATGCTGCTGTAAAAAAGGACAGAGGACATTTGTTTCCTCTTAGCTCTGTGGATAGGAAATTGGATGTTGAAGTTGCAGTATGGAAAATATTAGGTGGGGGGGGGAGAATTTGGCCAAAGTCTTACTGATTTCAGTGGCAAAGTTAAGCATGTGTTGTAATCCCTTCCATTGAAATCAAAATGATTAGGAAAGGATTGACATTCAACGGGTCTATAAAACCCTGGCCAATTGGCCAATCAAACAGTGGTCAAATATGAAATCATAACCCATTATTGAAAGCATTTGTTTATCTAAAGCTGGAAAAAATATTGCTAAAGCAGCGTTCTAAAAGATTCCAAAGAGTTTGTCCCGGCCTCTCTCAACCTAGTGCCCTTCCAGAGCATAGAATTGTAGAGTTGGAAGGGATCCAGAGGGTGATCTAGTCCAAACCCAAATGTTATGCAGGACTCCAGCATCCATCAGACCCAGCTTGCCTGGCCAATGGTCAGGGATGATGGGACATGTAGTCCAGCAACATCTGCAGGGCACTGGGTTGGGAAATGCTGGTCTATTATCTTGTGTAGGGGATACACAGTGCTGTGCCCAGTTGCACAGACCCCTCTTCTCCCTCCAGGAATGTCGTGGGCTTGGCGGTAGTCTTCTACTGTGTTCTTTTTATGACAGCTTGTGGGTGTTTGTTTTGCTTGCCTCCTGTGCCACTTGCTAGATGCCTGATATTACAGCACATGTCCAGCAGGAGACATTTTCAGGGCTTCTCCATATTAGAACTTAATTCCAGTTAATTTGAATTTCATCTATCTGATAAGGGAAGAAAATCTAGTATAAAACTAAATTAGGAATACAGTGGTACCTCAGGTTAAGAACTTAATTTGTTCTGGAGGTCTGTTCTTAACCTGAAACTGTTCTTAACCTGAAACTGTTCTTAACCTGAAACTGTTCTTAACCTGAGGTACCACTTTAGCTAATGGGGCCTCCCACTGCCGCCACGCGATTTCTGTTCTCATCCTGAAGCAAAGTTCTTAACCTGAGTTACTATTTCTGGGTTAGTGGAGTCTGTAACCTGAAGCATCTGTAACTCGAGGTACCACTGTAGTCCATTTTGCGTAGTAAAGAGTTGTGTCAGTTGGTCCTCAAGTTCTCTTTGAGCTCTTTCGCTTCTCTTGTGGTTTCTTTATATGCTACATTTTCACCAAAAGCAATACAATCAACAGCAACAAATTCAACCATCTAAGTTCCCCGGACCTACCAGGACATTTTTCGAAGGCCCATTAGTTTCCCAGCTTCAGTTTCCCAGGATATTGTTCATCTGAAAGCTTCCAGGTAGCTTTTCCACTATCTTCTGAGTCTTAAAAACAGGACAAGAAGGCTCTGTTGAGGGATAACGGTCTCCAACTCCATCAGCCAGTCTCTCAAGGAAAAACCTGGGTGCATCATATCTCTCTCTCTCTCTCTCTCTCTCTCTCTCTCTCTCTCTCTCTCTCTCTCTCTCTGTGTGTGTGTGTGTGTGTAGAGGAGTAACAAAGAAGTTGTTCTGATTCTGTAGTGACCTGAGTTTAGCACCCGACATTAAAACAGAGACATGGAAATTTTGGTTGAGAGATAAAAAGCCAGCCCAGAGAAAACCGGACCACATGCCGGCTGATATTAGTGGCAGATGGGATCGTCAGAAGTGTGATGGCATTTCCTCTGAATGTGCGAGTGTGTGCCTCGACTTTGATGTGAGCTTGATTAGCAAGGAAAGTATGCTTTGTTCCCTTGCCTTCACATGGTCTCAATATCGGCAGTTATCGCTAACTTGTATTTTTTAAAATAAAATATTGTTCTCTTTCCAGCTCATGTGTAGATTCATCACACAATGGGGCTTGTTCGTGTTGAGTCTTTCTCTCCCCCCCTCCTTTTTTCACAACTCAAAATAGTCAACCAATGGGCTGAATGTAGAGCTTGGAGTGCTAAAAATAATTGGCCCTTCCTCCTGCTCTCCTCCTTTCTTCTTCTTAATCCAGACCTTTACATTTTCTCTGGTTTTCTTCTGTAAATCTTAGTACCACTGTTTCTCATAAGTTACTTAACATCAGTCCTCTTACTGCCCCCAGACACCCATGAAATGACTGCAAATGCCACTTTATTGCAAAATGACTGCAGCTTTATTAAGCAGCAGGATTTACAGGCAATAACATAATCAATATAACATTAATATATCACATTATTACATAAAGCTCCTAAAAGGCCTGTCTGTGGCCTAAAATACACACAGAATCATTGTTACCACCGACAGAATTTACGCAGAAATGAATGTAAATGGCTCAAAACATTTTTCTCCTCTCTCCCTGTCAAAATCCTTCCAGGTGTTCCCCCCACTCCATGAATTCTTAAGGCAGGGCTCCCTCCCCATATTGCATGCATTTGCTGTCCTCCCACTCTCAGCAACTGATTTTGTGTTGTTGTTTTTTCAGTGATAAGGGATTTTGCGGCGACATGAAGTTTCTGGAAGTGATTGGCTGAGCTGCCCTAATGTCACAGAGAGGAGGAGCGGGAAAAAGTTTCCTTGGGTGGTTTTGGTCAGATGGCTCAGATCCAAGAGGCGTAGGGCAGAGGGGCGCCTAATGTTGGTGAGAAGGGTCTAGAATAGTGGTTCTTCAAGGATAGACAATCAGAAACAATATCCACACTATACTTCTGCAGTTCCCCATGTCATATTGCTGTGAGCAGGGATTTTAAACTCTGACAAATGTGAGAGTCCAGAAAAGAAAAAGGCTTCTATGTGCTGATGAGGAGATGAGAGTTTGTTTGTCTCAAATTAGACCTAATATAAATTATATCCCCTGGCCAAACCAGGCTCACACCTCTCACTGAGTTTGTATACATACTTAAACTACATATGTAAGAGGCTCATTTATAATTACAGTGGTACCTCGGGTTACATACGCTTCAGGTTACATATGCTTCAGATTACAGACTCCGCTAACCCAGAAATAGTACCTTGGGTTAAGAACTTTGCTTCAGGATGAGAACAGAAATTGTGCAGTGGCGGCGTAGTGGCAGGAGGCCCCATTACTAAAGTGGTCTTCAGGTTAAGAACAGTTTCAGGTTAAGAATGGACCTTTGGAACAAATTAAGTTCCTACGTAAGGATTTACGTTCTTACGTAGTTGGATGGTTTTATACTTTCTCAATGTCCCGTGATCGTATTATAGTTGTGTTCTATGTTATTAATCAAGCATGCTAGGAGTTGCTACTTTTTGCTTTCCGATGTATTTCTTATCAATAAAACATATCAGTGTGGAGCAAGCACATTTTCATTCTGAAAGTATGGCCCAGAGAGAAAAGTTTGAGAACCATTGGTTTATAAAAAGGAACTGTCCTGGCACCTAACAAGACAGCAGTTCCAGGAAAGCAGGAAAGCCAAGAAGGGTAAGTGGGAAGAGGAAGAAAACCAGAAGGTAGAAAATTGAGGGATGCACAGGTTAGGGAGCTGTGGAGGTAAAGAAGATTGGTGATTGCATGTGAACTTGAGGTAGTCACATTTTGTAGGGCAAGGGTGGCCAGCACAATGTCATGCACATTTGTTGGATTACAGTTCCCATCATTCTTTGCTTATACTAGCTGAGGCTAATGGAATCTGGTGTTTAAATCATTTGAAAGGTCCTATGCTGACCCTCCACCAACATAGGAGAAGGGCCTGTATAATGTGACCCTCTGTCTCTGGGACCATTCAACTAGTTATGTAGTTACTGGTCTCAGTCCACTTCTCAGTTTTTGCATTTTAAGTACAGTGGTACCTCGGGTTAAGTAATTAATTCATTCTGGAGGTCCGTTCTTAACCTGAAACTGTTCTTAACCTGAAGCACCACTTTAGCTAATGTGGCCTCCTGCTGCTGCGGCACCGCCGGAGCACGATTTCTGTTCTCATCCTGAAGCAAAGTTCTTAACCCAAGGTACTATTTCTGGGTTAGCGGAGTCTGTAACCTGAAGCGTCTGTAACCCAAGGTACCACTGTAAAGCCAGCCAATGTAGCTTTTGTGTCAATGACTTTTGTATCATAGACCTGCCTCCCTTCGTCCAGGTAACCAAGGTTGTATATCTGTCTGTCTGACCTGAGGGGTTTATAGTGCACATTTCAAGACTATTAGCAGGGCAGCTTACACAAATTAAAAGCATAATAAAACAAAGGTAAAGTACACAGATTGAGTATGCAAAAGAAAATACAAGTTGAGCATACAGAAATATGATGTAGGATCTTTCCTATGCATATTCTTGGAAGTGCAGCTGGGCCAAGCAGGCTTCTGGGAGACACACACTGTTGCAATACTCTCTCTCTTATTTTCCTTAAGTTTAAAGGGGCAAGAAAAAATGCCCCTTGACTTTCTTGTAAAGTTATGATAGGGAAGGGGGTAAGGTTCTCCCACCTCTGATCTTTAGGCCATCTTCATTTCACCCCCTCTCCAAATGAACGGCCCAAACAAGCAGGGATAAAAAGTTAATCCCAGCCTTTGTTTAACAGCATTGGAATAATAGGCTCAGCCCACCTGGAAATTCCTATTTATAAGCGCCAATGAATCTTCCGCAGGGCTTTCTCAGGATGAGTTTCCAGTGGATTGTGCCTGGTCTAAGTAAGCCATCAGAACCACCCAGCCACCACCTCGTTCTGCATTTCATTCGCATGGTAATTGTGCAGGGCAATTTTTAACAATCAATTATTAATAGTGATGTCATTAGATTAATGAGTTTGCATTAAGTTGATTTGCCTGGAGTCAAAGCTGGTGTATAGAAAAAGGAAGATGAATGGCAATTTAATAAGGAAGCAGAGGATGGTTAGGTTCCTTGGGCACTGTGAGGAGAAGTTTTACTAACCTTGAGACTTTTCCAAATGGAATCACTGGAGGTGGGCCAGTGGCATAGGATGGGTTGCCAGTGCCCGGGGCAAAGCAGATGACGTGCAAACCCCAGCACCCTTAACCTATCACAACCTAAGTTCCTGAATCCTTGCCTTGCTCTGAGCATGTGCAGAACACCTTCCCCACCAGAGGCTGGAGGTTCTGGGACCAATTCTTTCCCCACCCCCTGAGTGTTTACAGTGCAACCCTAACCCAGGCCGGGCCCACTTCCTCAGGAGCAAGCTCTGCAGCACTGCCTATTGCGTGCCAGGCACACCCTGGGACCAGCAGCTGGGAAGTGGGTGCAGATCTGTCATAGCTCTGTCATGGAACAATCCCACTGAAGAAGATAATAGTGGTTACCAGCAGCGTAGCTAGCTGCTCAGGTTCCCGGGGCGGCGCAAAAGCCCTGCACCCGGGGGCAGGGCAAACTGTACATGGGGCAGGGCAAACTGGGGCAGAGCATGCTATGCAGAACCTCCATGGAGTCTGCAAGCCCCAAGTTGCCGTTTCAGGCAGCACGGAGCCTGCAGGTGCCCGAGCCATTGTGTCACTCCCCGGGAGAGACATGTGGCTCAGGCGCACTGCAGGCCAGGCCCCGCAGTCACCCCCCTCAGTGATGACACCCAGGGTGGTCCACACCCACCACACACCCCTTCCTACGCCACCGGTGATTACCCAGACCTCATTGCTGATTGAGAAGGGACCCAGAAGTATAGATAGAACCCAAACCAATTGTAATGTGTATGGGTTGCTCGTGTGTAAGTTGCCGCCTCTCCAGGCTTTGTTGCTTTGCTAAACCTTTCAGTCTGGGCAGCCCTTCACTTCGTGGCTGCCTCAGTCGCTAGCAGAATCCGTCAGTGGCCGTTTCTTAAATCTTTTCCAACATAAAAGTTGTTTGACACCCAGTCTCCTCCTCCTCTCTCTGCGCGGAAGTCTTCTGCGCAGGGTGGGCGTGGGTAGCGGAGGACCCGTGCTCTCCCCGCTGGTGTCCGGTGAAGAGTCCTGGAGCCCTCTCGCCGATTCCCCCATCAGCCCCTCTATATCCCTGGTGTTGCGCTGATTTGCTTCCCCATCTGCGGAGCTGCCTCTCTCCCTGCTGGGCCCTTCTCCAGCATCATTTGAGAGCCTTCCCTCCGCCTCTAGCTCCGATGTCAGTTCCCTGAAACCAATGACTACTAGTTACAAGGAGATTCCAACTCAATGCCAGGAAGAACTTTCTGACAGTGAGAGATGTTCAACAGTGGAACCTTGGGAGGTCGTGGACTCTCCTGCATTGGAGGTTTTTAAGCAGAGGTTGGACGGCCATCTGTCAGGGATACTTTAATTGAGAGTCCTGCATTGCAGCAGGTTAAATTAGATGATGCTTGGAGTCCTTTCCAAGTCTACAATTCTACGATTTATGTCACCAGTTCAGGCACCATACATTCATCTGTAATAATTGTGTAAGTACTCAGATAAAAGGAAACTTTGGTGACAGGCACACACATGTGGGTTAGTCACAGCTGATTTTGTGAATTAACTCACTTGAAAAGCATTATGCTTGAAAATCCTTTCTGTGAAGTTCTTTCTATCGGTGCCTGTCGTTCTCTTGTTCAGCTTCCATGGGGCCTGCACAGGATAACTTCCAGGTGGGTTGTATCCAGAGCTTTTTTCTTTACCCCTAAGCATTTTGTGAATCTAAGTTTGGCCTCGCTGAGGGGCAGTATTTCAATATGAGTAGGAAAATGAGAGTATCCCTAAATATTATTAATTTTTTGTAGGAAAAAAAGCACTGGTTGTATCCTTGGAAATCTTGCTCTTCTAAGGGCACGTTGCTGCTGCAGACTCGTGTCTTTAAATGGGGGTCTGCCCCATTTTGTGTAAAGGGTGGCTGCAGTTTAGAGCACATCCACAACTTCTGTTTAGCTGCTTTTCTCCAAGAGGGGCCCACTTCTGGGACTGAAGCAAAGCTCAGGAGGAAATTCCCTTGGGTTGAAGGGAGGGCAGCAGTTGCGAAGAGGTTTTAGAACTCCTTCCTTTTTTAATGTCATTGTTTGTTTGTTTGTTTGTTTGTTTGTTTATATACTGCTTAATGTCGAAACTGGACTCTGAGGGGTTTACAAAGTAAACACACACACAAGCACCACATGGACAAATATGGTTCCAAGAACACTCTTAAGATGCACCGCTGTTCCTTCAGACAAAGCGCAATCCATCTAGAAGGGGCAAAGGCCCCGATTCTTGAACCTGAGAATCACTTGCCCACAGTGTCTGTCTCAGCAAGATGTAGGTTCTGTTTATTGGCCTTTATCCAGCCCAGCATTGCATCCAACCACTGGTTCAACTTGTGCACAGCCTCTTCTGACTCAGTACGCAAACATATTTATAGCCAGTGCTTTTTTATGGGGTACTCAACGGCAGGCAGTAGAGGGACCTCTTTTTGTGGTTGTTAAAAAGTGTGACGCTTGCTGCAACATCTTCATGGTCCTGCTCCTCTTTTTTGGAGGGGTTAAAAAGTGTGACACTTCCTGTAGCAACTTCATGATGAATACAGGCACCTATTTTTCTAGGGGGGGGGGGAACACTGTTTTACAGCAGGGGTGGCCAACAGGTAGATCGTGGTCTCCCAGTAGATCACAGGGTGTCCGTGGTAGATCTTGGTAGGTCACGGGACCCCTCCCACCACCCCCTTTGATTTCCCTAACTTAGATTTCCCCTGAAAGCTCAACAACTTTGACTTCCCCAAAAAAAGCTCAGTGACTTTGGTCTAGGCAGTGGGTAGATCACAGCCAGTTTTTTTTATAGTGGGAGTAGATCGCAGTCTCTTGGAAGTTGCAAAAGCCTGTTTTATAACTATACAGATTGTCATTGCTTCTGTTCTTTGCAGCAGCATATAGCTTTGGCTGTTACTTGGACAAACAGGGTCTTGTTTTTAGTGGCACCCTATAGAATGAAAAGTAATGCTAACATCCTTGTGTTAGCTGTCTCTTCTTTTTTAAGCAAACTGCTGCACTGAAGCAATGTCGGAAAGAACACTGCCCCAGAGCAAAACATCTGGAAGAAATCTGCATTAAAGCAGTGCTTTTCCTTGTGGGATGATGATGACATGGGGTTGTATCAAGTCCCTAAGAGGCAAATACAAAGTCCCAGCCAAGGAAAGGCTGTTTGGCTGATAGAGCCAAGGGCTTTGAAGGAGGCTTCCCAATACAAAACGACAACCTACAGCTTACAGTCTTTGTAAACCACTTTGAATTTCGTTTTTATCAAGCAGTGTATAAATTTTATGAAATAAAGAAATGATAAAATCATATTCAGTGAGAAGCTGCTGCCCATTGCTTACAGAGCAATCAAGAATAATAAAAATCTGCACATTTCCCCTTATGTAACAAAAGGACAACAGTCTTTCCCCCATCCCTTGCCTTCCATTCCTTTAAATGCAAATGGGACATTCAGGGGAAAGGACATGATGAAGTTGCCATACTAACCAGTTATATTAGATCAGAGTATAATACCAAACAGGTCGTAATTTGTGCCAGGACTGGCTTATCAGGGTTCAACCCCTGGCACACATTTTTGATGTGAAGACTTAGCCCTCAAACTTAGGAAGTAAGACCTGGTTCAAGTGCTCCTGAGCAGATGCAGAGTGTATTTCCTTACCACTGGGTAACATCCATGAACTTCCAGGTAACATTTCCAGGTAGATTTGAATCCTGACGTCTCTTTTTCTTAGATGCCAGGTGAGAACAGTAAATAAAGAGTGGGAAGCAGGCCTGGTGTGGCGATTGCTGGAATAAAAACTATAGCGGTGTGTTACAACCTAGAATCATAGAATCGTAGAATCATAGAATCATAGAATCATAGAGTTGGGAGAGACCACAAGGGCCATCGAGTCCAACCCCCTGCCAAGCAGGAAACACCATCAGAGCACTCCTGACATATGGTTGTCAAGCCTCTGCTTAAAGACCTCCAAAGTAGGAGACTCCACCACACTCCTTGGCAGCAAATTCCACTGTCAAACAGCTCTTACTGTCAGGAAGTTCTTCCTAATGTTTAGGTGGAATCTTCTTTCTTGTAGTTTGGATCCATTGCTCCGTGTCCGCTTCTCTGGAGCAGCAGAAAACAACCTTTCTCCGTCCTCTATGTGACATCCTTTTATATATTTGAACATGACTATCATATCACCCCTTAACCTCCTCTTCTCCAGGCTAAACATGCCCAGCTCCCTTAGCCGTTCCTCATAAGGCATCATTTCCAACACCTTAACTGGTATTGTTATTATTTGCTAAAACACATAGTTTTGAAAGGATTTTTTTGGGGGGTGGGTTCCATTAAAAAAAATGAAATCGGGGAAGAAGAGTCGAATATAGCTGGGGGGAGCCGGGCCTTGCAAACTCCCTCCATCTTTCCACAAGCACCCAGAGCTTTGGTGCTGACTCTGAACCCATCCTTGACTTGGTTGAGCACTTGCTAGAGTTGCAACCGAGGTGAGAATCCCAGCAGCTTGGTGATAATTCACCCATCACAGCCTGCCTGGCTTGCTAACATCTGCCAGGGAGGGGGCCAAGAAACTGTCAGAAAGCAAACATCGCCAATCCAAGGAGTTGATTAAGGTGGCTTCTCCCGATTCTTTGCTTACGGTTGCGAAAGCAGGAATCTTTTCAGCGTTACTGTTTCCAAAAGATTAATAAAGATGTTCAGGAGGCTGAAGTGCTGGGAGATTTGTTTAATTATTCCCCACAGTCCTGCCCCAGCAATCTGCTGACATTTCGCCCCGACCTTGCAAATCCTCAGCAAATATTAATATATCAACTCAAACAGGGGCTCTTGTTTTATTGGTTCACGGAGCTCAGGAAGATTCGCCACAGCAGTGAAAAAATAATGTGCTGAACGGAGGGGGAACGGCTCCTTTGATATCACCTTCTGCTGCACACATGTGCTAGGAGCATCAACAAAATGGAAATGCCGCTCTTTTGCCACAGCTGTGGAGTGACACTTTAGATGCCTCGGCTTTCCTTTGTACAACCCGCTGGAACAGGCCCAAAAACCATGGTGGCAAGAGATTAGAAAACATATACACACAGAGAGACAGGAAGAAATTACATTTGATTATCTGACACGGTAGGGAATTTTTTACAATGGGGAAGTTTCTCTTCGTGCAGCTTAAAGATTTTGGTCCAGAAAAGCCGGAAGAATGAAAAGCAGGAATGTACTGTTACTACTGTTATTAGTTGTTGCATTTATATCCCACCCGTTTTTCCAAGGTGATGGAGTTCTCCCTCCTCATTTAATCCCCACAGCGATCTTGTGAGGTAAGTTAGTCAGTGACTTGGTGAAGGTGGCACCCAACCAGCTTCATGGCTGAGTGTGGATCAGAACCGGTGTCTCCAAGTCTGACCCTCTAAACACTAAAATTCCTCACTTGTGGAGCACACACTATCAAGGGATGACTTCCAAGTGCGCGTGAGCCACTACAGATTAATTGCCACAGACAGTATTGTTTTCATTTCACCTGGCATCAACCCAGATGAATGACAGATATCATCTCCTTGTCAGCCCCCATGTTGACTCAAACACAGAGTGTTTCCCGGGGGGCTTTCCACATGTTCATCTGAAATCAAACCACGTCCCACCTGCATGTTCTTAGCTCATTGGCTGTGGCTACAAGAATCGGCTTTTGTGTGCAAATGAGCCAATGCAGATTAAGAAGCAACAATTGCTATCGTGGGTCAGAACCAAGCAAGACTGTTTTGTCCCCAGCATCTGGAGCTCATAAAAGTTTAGAGTTGGAAGAATGCTCGAAGTCCATCTAGTCCAGTGGTTCTCAACCTGTGGGTCCCCAGATGTTGTTGGACTACAACTCCCATCATCCATGAGCTCTGGCTTTGCTAGCTAGGGGTGATGGGAGTTCAACAACATCTGGGGACCCACATGTTGAGAAAGGCTGATCTAGTCGATACCCGCATTGCAGGGACCAAATGACCCTCAAGGTTCATTCCACCTCTACAATGCTATGGTTCTGTAGAACGCTAGGATGGCCATCTCGCTTCTGCTTAAAAATGAAGCTGTCTGTCCCACTGCCAAACATTTTGTATCATCAAGAAGTTGTTCCTCAGGTTTATGCCAAATCCCCTTTCCTGTAGTTTGAACCCATCGGTTTGGATCCTAACTACAGAAAACAAATTTGCTCTATGATCTGTGTGACTATTCCAAAATACATTGCCTCTGGTAACATGGTTTAGATAATGGCTGTTGGTAGACCTCTTTCTATGAACACTAATAAATCACTGCAATTGTGACAGTCGCCCGTCTGAGCCCAAATACAATGTGTTTCATTGGAGGAAGCCCACAAATTCAGATGTTGGTTATCGAAGGCTTGTCCACACTTGCATGGGTATCATTTAACAACTTACCAAATGCAGGAAGTAAAAGAATAAGGAGAGCTTTCCTGGATCAGACCCAATGTATTTTGTTCTCACAGTGGTCAACCAGGTGATTTTTTTCTTTTTTAAAAAATTATTTAGTTATAACATTTATTTACCACCTTTTCTCCCAAGGAGCTCAAGGTTGTGTACATGCCTCTCCTCCCCATTTAATCCTCACAGCAACCCTTAGAAGTAGATTAGGCTAAGAGATGGTGACTGGCCCAAGGTCACTCAATGAGCTTCATAGCTGTGTGATGATTCGAACCCGGCTCTCCCAGAGCATGATAGCACTCTGCTGCTCCTGTTCCTCAGCAGTTGGCATTCAAGGCGTGCTACCTGCCTCGGATCATGGAGGTAATGCATGCTTCATGACTAGCAGCCATTGATCTTATAAGATCTATAAAAGACATTTGGCTGACAGGTGCCTGGGACGGGGCCTTTTCCGTGGCTGCTCCACATTTACAGAATTTTCTTCCTGCAAAACATGAGTGACACCACCCTACACACACACAATCATTGGAAACTTCTAAGAAACCCCCCCCCCAAACATTTTTATTTCAATCTGCTTTTTATTAATGGTCACTGGGGTTTTGACTGCTGTTGTTCTCTTTCAAAGGATGATGTTTGCTCGTGTATTGACTTCTTAATATATGGTGCCCTAAAATGGCAGTATAAAAATCAGGAAGTGAATAAAATAAAATAAACAAAGGGAGCGATTTGGCTTGGTGTAAAGCACTATGGAAATTGTTATCTTACAGAGTTTCATTTGTAGTTGTCCCATTCACACATGCAAGTTGCCACTTGGCGCACGCCATTGAGGGCTGGTTCCCAGATGTGTGTTCATTGCTCAATGTCTGCAGATGATGAGACAGACAGAATTTTTGAATCGTCCCCTGAAACACCATGTTTTCCTAGAGTTCTCTTCAGCTGCTTTCTCCCCCCTTTTGGCATTGACTCCTCTGGCATATTTTGGGTGTCTATTGAAGTACAAACAGAAAGAGAGAGAGAGAGAAACCCTGTTTCTGCATTTTGCCAACTTTCACTCTGTCCAGTTTCAATCTAATCACTACCCCAACCCCAAACTGTGCTGCCAAGAAAGAGATTTGGGGCTGGAGGAGGGAAGGCTGCCTTCCTGCCATTTTTGGCGTTTGGTTTCACTGAGCTATGGAGTTAATGTGTGATTAATTTGATTCATAAACATGTTAATCATTTCATTGTGTGAACTGGTTAGCATTCCCCACAGTCAGTACAGTGGTACCTCAGGTTACAGACGCTTCAGGTTACAGACTCTGCTAACCCAGAAATAGTACCTCGGGTTATGAACTTTGCTTCAGGATGAGAACAGAAATTGTGTGGTGGCGGCGCGACGGCAGCGGGAGGCCCCATTAGCCAAAGTGGTACCTCAGGTTAAGAACAGTTTGAGGTTAGGAACGGACCTCCAGAACGGATTAAGTTCTTAACCCAAGGTACCACTGTCAAGGTAAAGGTAAAGGGACCCCTGACCATTAGGTCCAGTCGTGACTGACTCTGGGGTTGCGGTGCTCATCTCGCTTTATTGGCCAAGGGAGCCGGCATACAGCTTCCGGGTCATGTGGCCAGCATGACTAAGTCGCTTCTGGAGAACCAGAGCAGCGCACGGAAACTTCCCGCTGGAGCGGTACCTATTTATCTACTTGCACTTTGACGTGCTTTCGAACTGCTAGGTTGGCAGGAGCAGGGACCGAGCAATGGGAGCTCATCCTATCGCAGCGATTCGAACCGCCAACCTTCTGATCGGCAAGCCCAAGAGGCTCACAAGGAAAGAGGCGTTTCCGTGTGCTGCTATCCTGAAAGGAGCTTACATGCCAACAATTAAAGTGGGTGTAGGATTGCATCCTAAGACTTAAAACGTTAGTGATACAATTCAGCCACTTAATAATGTATTTGTTTCTATTTTTAGGCTGCCCTTCACCACCAGGTGGTACCCGGGCTGATTTTTTTAAAAAAATGACAAGAGTCCTAGGTATAACTAAGATCATAAAATATAAACCACAACACAGAGCGAGTCCTACTGATTTCAGGCACTTGCTTAAGCTACCCATTGAAATCGGTGAGGGATATGCATGGGGTTTATTTTGTCTCAATGGTGCCCTGAATTTGGACGGTGGGCACATGAAAGGGGGGGGGGGAGCACAGCAAACAGGACGAGGGGATGGGCTGGAAGGGTAAGTGAACAACTGGTGAATGTGCCCAAATATATGTCCAATTGGTATTTGTCTTAAGAATGCCCTTCTCATCATCAATAGTAGCAATGAGTCAGAGCCACTAAACTCACGCTACTTCTTAAATCCACAAAGCCTTTATCTAATTTACAGGGATGGAGGACTGAGCCTAGTTTTACACTGCAGGAGTCTTTACTTCAGAATGGTGATTCCTGGTGTTTTCTGTCTCTGGTGGTGATTTTGGCCATCAGGGAAGGTTTTTTTTTGGAGTACCTGGAAGGAATCCAGAGTGAGCTGAGACAAGCTCTGAAATACTGGACACCTACTTCAGATGAGATGGGTTGCACGCAGTGGCGTTGCTTTTGTTCGGTCCAAATTATGATGAATCCAACAAAATAACATCGCCTCTTGATGAAATCTCCCTTAGTAAAGAGGATTCAAAACACCAATTTAGCCACAGTTCTGCTATTGAAAACTGAGGAGGGAAGTCTGCCCTCTCTTCAATGAGGGCTCTTGAAATCTGTTGAGAAGAAATTAACCTGTGTGTAAACCAGTGTCGAGTCTGCTGCCCTGAGAGGTGAAATCACACACCCCTTTTACGTTGCTTTTAATTAATCTGGAATAACCACTAACCCTTCTCTCTATAAATCCAGGTCACTGACATCCATTAGAATCACCAGTTCACACATAGAGATGCAGTGAAATACTGTGCTGCCTGGGGAATTACTTTTATTCTCTTATTCTCTCTCTCTCACTCACTCACACACCCTTCCCTACCTATGTGTTTTCAAAAAAGGTGGTTAGTATGTGAGCCAATGGGTAACTAGTCTGTGGGAGCAAGTCTGTGTGGGAGCCAGTCTTGTTGAATCCAGTCAGACTTAATTACTTCTGAATAAACATGAATTGGGTCCAGCTGCACATAAATTTATATGGGGAGGGAGAGAAAAAGTGATCTTTGTGTATTATTGTATATCTTTTCTATGCAATATGGAATATACAACATGAAGAAGAAGATAGGTTGTGGGTCTTGGATGGCTACAGACAGATGCCAGTTGAGTTGGCTGGATCACTCTTTGCTGTATAGCTCAGTCCTCCTGTTTAAGTTTACTCGGAAGTAAGTGCAAAAAGTGGCTTACTGGCACCATGTTGGCGGGATTATGTACATTAACTTGGAGGTGAAAGCCACTGAAGAAAACAGAACTTACTTTCTAAATAAGCATGCAGTAGGCTTGGACAGTTAAAAATTGCCTAACCACAAAATCCAGATTGCATGAGAAGACCCATATATACATTAACGGAAATATAAGCAATTCTCAGAATGATTAGGGAAGGCTCCAACACCTTTCACGTCAATCCTAGCAGTAGGGCATATATATTGTGCTTAAAATAAACAAAGCACTTCAGAGAAATTGAGAGACGTTCACTCATAAATTAACCCCACTGATTTCTATGGGATTGACTTCAAAGTAGAAGTAAATAAATAATAAATTTTATTATTATTATTATTATTATTATTATTATTATTATTATTATTACCCTGCCCATCTGGCTGGGTTTCCCCAGCCACTCTGGGCGGCTCCCAATAGAATATTAAAAACAAATAAAACATTAAACATTAAAAACTTCCCTAAACAGAGCTGCCTTCGGGTGTTTTCTAAAAGTCAGATAGTTGTTCATTTCTGTGACATCTGGTGGGAGGGTGTTCCACAGGGCAGGCGCCACCACTGAGAAGGCCCTCTGCCTGGTTCCCTGTAACCTCACTTCTCGCAGTCAGGGAACCACCATATCCTTTGATGACAGCCACCGGCTTTTTCAGAGATGGTTAAGATGAATTCACAGAGTGAAGGAGCTCTGCTCTTGTCTGTGAGCCACAATAGCTAGATAGAACTATAATGTTCAGAAGCAGCCTGGCAACAAAGACCAATTGCTGGTGGAGGTGGACAAACACTGCGGGGCGGGGGCTGTATTTGGTTGGATGAGGAGGAGGATAGGAATCTAGACCAGTGTTTCCCAACCACTGTTCCGCGGCACACTAGTGTGCCGCGAGATGTTGCCTGGAGGGAGGCGGGCGAGTCCGGCGGCGAGAGGCGGGGTGGCGGCGGCGAGGAGCCAAGCCGCGCTCTCCTTCCTGCCTCGCTTTGCTGCCTCCTCCCCCCCCCACCCCCAAAGCTTGGAGGTTCCCCGGCAGGAAGGAGGGAACTTAATCCTCTCCAAGGGCTGCGGAAAACAGACATGCAAATGGGGGCTTTCCAGCTCTTCAAGCGCCGCCGGCTTTCTTCGGGAATTACCGCCCGCTGAGCCCGGTAACGCTGACAGGCCGAGCCGCGGGGCTTGGCAGCGCAGCCGGCAGAGTGTGGGAAAGGGCGGCCGCCACGCGCCGGGCAAGGCGAGACTCGACGGGGAGGACACCGGCAGCAGCGCCCCCCCCCGAAACCCACTCCGGGCAGGTAATTCACAGAGAGTGGACAGAAGGAAGCCTTAAAGGGCTTCAGCCTCCCAGAGTGGCGGGGAATAATAATAATAATGATGATGATGATGATGATGATGATGATGATGATAATAATAATAATAATAATAATAATAATAATAATAATAATAATAATAATAATAATAATAATAATAAAAAAATTGACAGGTGGTGTTTTTCTAGGTGAGGGGGTGGGGACTGTAATAACAAAAAAATCAGCTGTATATCAACCACTGTTTTGCAATGAGGAATTGCAAATAAGGAAGATCAAAAGGAGAATGTTTTTTTGGGGGGGACTCTCTTCCTCTTCCTCCTCCTCCTCTCATTCTTGCTCCTCTTCCTGGCAAAAGGGCTGCTGAGACCCCTTCTCTCTTGGGTGCCGGTGGGTGCTGTGACGTTGACGCTGCTGTGGCAAGTGCCTTTACTTAGCAGAGTGCATTCCCCTTTACACAGGAGGGGAGGGAAAAAATTGAAACTTACACTTTCGTGCGTCCCTCCCGGCGTGACGCTGCGCGCTGACGTCACGGGGCTGTAATGGTGGTGTGCCTCGAGATTTTTTTCATCAAACAAGTGTGCCTTTGCCCAAAAAAGGTTGGGAAACACTGGTCTAGACCAGATCGATATGGACCTGTTCTTGTGCAAAATCCTGCTCAGTGAGTTGCCTCTTCCCCTCCTTTGGGCTCCTCTCATTTTAAGAGTGGAAGCACTACAGTAAAGGGCCTGGTTCTCTCTCTCTCTCTCTCTCTCTCTCTCTCTCTCTCTCTCTCTCTCTCTCTCTCTCTCTCTCTTTGTAAGAGTCTCTCATCCAACAAGGACGATTGAAACTTTATAGCGCATGATTCATAGGCCGGATCTGTTCTCGGAGCCAGGGGGGCGCATATTACATTAATCAGTGTCAGCCTACTCAGAGAGGGACGTGCATATGAATTCTCCATCTTCCATGGCACAAGGGGGAGATACTGTAAATGGGTTAGGGAGCCAATGGATTGGGAGGGCGGAGGTTGGGGGTGGGGGGAAGAGAGAATGTGGTCGAAACGCGCACACAAAATCGACCAGGGGGTCCTTCGAGCAGGTTTACGAGGCTGCAATCCCCTGGACATTTACCTGGGAGTAATCCCGCTTAACTCGGAGGATTTACTACCTAGGAGGAAGCCCACGCAAGACAGAGACGCGCGTGGGTGCGCGCTTTCCTCCCCTAGCAGAAGAAAGCGGGGTGAGGCGAGGGACGCGTCGATGCCCCGCGCAATTCTTCTCGCTCCAGCGAAAGCTGCACGGACCGGGCCAAAAGTGAAGAACGGAGCTGTAGGGGCGACTGACAAGGGGTTAATTCGGATCGGCGGCCGCGGCACGCCTGGCCCCCTTTTCCGAAGTCGCCTGAGTGCTCCCAGCAGAGAGCAATAAATAAGGGAAAGGGAACAGCTGCTCGGTCTGCCAATGTAAACGCTAAGCAGACATTTCGCTTTTTAATCTGGAAAACTCCTCGATCTTCTCCTGCCGCCGCCCCCCCCTCCTCCCGCCCCAAATCTCCTTTCCTGGGGAGCAGCAAGGGTCGGACGCGCGACTTTCTCTCTTCTAGTGGTTTGTCATAGAACTGGGCTCTCATTTAAAGTAATTTTAACAGGCGGTCGACATAACACTATTCTCTCCCCCCCCCCCCCCGTTTCCCAGTTCTTCTGGATTCATTTGGGCTTCAGACTTTTGGCACCCGTTGCTAAGCACATCTGCTGGAAAGGAAACCGGAGGATCTGGCGCTTCGGTGCCTCTTCCCCCGCCCCCCATCGCAGCGTTTGTTTTATAGGACGTCTCCCCACAGCCTAGATGTAGCTTTGTATGATCCTGGGGAGCAGAGACCTTTTCCTTTGGTGCGTTTGGTATTCTGCAAAGCACCACGAACACGCAGGACGAGATCTGCCGCTGCTACTAATGAGAATGAGAATATACAAATCCCGTTACATTATCATATAAATGGCGTGCAGTTTTACGCAGGCTTATCTGTTCCGCACCGAGACTTATTTCGGAGTAACGTCATGTTAGCGGATCGGACTCAGTATTGTCAGTGACAGACAGTGGGTCTCCAGGGTGCCAGCCAGAACAGAGTCCTTCCCAGCCCTACCTGGACATGTCAGGGTTTGACCCAGGAAACTTTTGCCTGCCAGGCGCGTGCTCTAGCACGGAACTACAGTCTTCCCCCAAACATGCGCCCAAGAAAATTAGGACTCATCCATGCTGTTGTTTAGTATGCAAGCTTCCTCTGTTATCCAGTAATTCTCCCTGGTCCAGAGGACACTCTCCTCCAAATCGCTGCCTCCCCAAACTTCCCTCGATCCGGATTTTCTCAGTCCGTCTCCTTTTAGCTGGCTTGAGAAACTCCGGATCAAGGGAGGGGAAATGTTGGGAAGGCAGCGATTTGGAGGAGAGCGCCCTATGGAGGAAGCTTGCCAGCCCTATTAAACAGCAGATCAGTACATGGAATGGCGCTCAGTCGAATTTGCTTTTGATTAAACCTATTTAGAATCGGACTCTAAAGTCCCGGCCCGTTTGCTGTAGGATTCTAAGGTCCGGCCTGGCCAGGGGGCCAAGGAGGTGGCGAGTTCGAATCCTCACAACACCCGGAGCGCCACTCTCGGTCTAGGTACATGGGGGAGAATTCTCTCCCTTTGCCACGCAAGCCAGTCGAGATTTAAAAATAAATAAAAATAAGGGAAATGCCTAATAAAAAGAATAGAGGCGTTTACGGGAGAGGGTTACTGCAAAGGCGGCGAGGTGGAGACTGAATTTATTAAAACGTGGAGAAAAAAATGTTTATTGTGCTGCTGACTCTGGGTTTACAAGAGGAAGTGTTTGGGGCGCTTGTGAATGGCTTTTTTTTTTTAAGGGACTGAAGTAGGCAGCCCGTCCTCGGAGGAGATGAATGGAAGTTTTGTTTTTTCGCTAGAGTAAGAATTCAAACGGTTGCCAAAAAGCAAGCAGGTTAATCTAGTCCGATGTTCCCATTTCCTCAATGACAGAAAACTTCCAGCATTTAGCAGCACCGATCCATGCATGTTTGCTGCCTGTTGCCAAATGTATATATGGAAGGGGGAATCGTTGCACCAGGTTTTTTTTTCCAGGCCGAAATTGTGACAAGAATGGGGTCTGGAGAAACCTGGATAAACCCAATCGCTGGGAGCCCGGGCCAATACAAGTTTATTCGGAAAAATCTCTCACTCATTTTAATGGGATTTACTCGCCAAGTAAATATCCCTAGGGCTCTAGCCTGCAAACTTCAATGGAGGGTATTTTTTTTGGGGGGGGGGTTGTTTTGTTTTTAATAGAAGATTTTACACCTACTTCGACGGAAGTATTCCTTAAGGTTTGATGGATAACGACAAATATTCTTCCTTTAAATCCAGCACGTGCGGAACAGCGAAATATTCAGATTAATATATGTTTACTGTTCAGCAAGTGCTGGATTAAGACAAAATGACATTAAAAAACAACAACAACAACACATAATCATCTCCCTAGATTCCCAAGTCAAGGATGGAGATTGCAGATTTGCTCAATGGAAGAGTCGCCCATCATCCTTTAGACAAATTGATCTCTCACTCTCAGTATTAGGGCTGCCGATACTGGTCTACCTTGCAAGTCTGTTGGAATGACTGCTGCGTTGTGCATTACCACTGACAGCGTTTACAAAACAGAACTTTCTAAATACCCCATCAAGAAAGCGAAGGATTTTTGTTGCACTCATTGGTTCAGGTGCTGGAGAGGTGGTCGATCTAAATAATAATAATAATAATAATAATAATAATAATAATAATAATAATAATAATAATAATAATAATAATAATAATAATAAATAAATAATAATAATAATAATAATAATAATATATCAATCCTGCATAGGGTTCATGCGGCGGATTTCCCCCATTCAAATCAATGGGGCAATTTCAGAAGCGCCTCGCTCTGTTTGGATCACCACGTTCCTTGCTCCTCTCCCCGCAAATCCCCGAAGTTCAGGCTGAACGAAGCCCCCTGAACAGACCTGTTGCATGGATTCAACACCGATTTGCGCAAAGCGCCGCAGTTAAATGCACCCAGGCTGAGAGTTAATTCCAAACAGGACTGCAAATACCAGCGCTTTCTCTGCATCTCATTATTGCACTAAGGTTGCCGGGCCCCCACAATGGGCACCGCGGAAGAGCTTAGAGAAAAATAAATAACTGGAGAGGTTGCTTTCGGCTTTTTTGTGTTTTTTTCGGGACTGAGGAGGGAAACATTCCGCCTCGAGCCTACAGAGGGCGCTGAGAGCCTTGCCAAAGGAGAGGAAGAACCGCGAGTTCGGCGCGACCGCTTCTTCCAATGCACAGCCCCCCACCCCGTAAAAATAACAACCCAGACATAGACGCGCAACTCCAAGGACGCCGAAAGCCCCCCCCCCCCGCCCGGCTTTTGCTTTCAATTGGGAAGCGAAGCTCAAGTGGGACCGTGTTCTGCCTGCGCAAGCTCTCCATCCCGGACCCTGGAAACATAAGCCGGTCACTTTTCGGAGCTAGTGGAGTGGCCAGATTTTGGAGAGCTTGCCAAGAGAAAGCCCTACCCGTGCCCTAACTTGAAAATCAGCCCCGAGCCCCAAGTGGGAAAAGGCTCATTCGCTAGGCTTCCTCGCCGCCGTGCGCGTAAGTCCGGGAGACGTTGGGTCTTCCGATCTCCCCTGCGCTTTTATTTGTTTCCCTTTCACAGCATCATAAAACGGTGACGTTGGAAAGGACCGCGAGTCCGAGGGTCATTTAGTCCAACCCCGCTGTAACGCAGCAATCTCAACACTCGGGTCTCCCACCCGATTTGAAACCGGACTGCTTCGCAAATGTGCGAGAGGTTTAATGCTGCGCAAAAGCGAAAACTTTCCTCCTCCCCAACATCCATTTGCAGGAGGTTTTTGAGAAGAGAGATTTTTAAAGTTTGCAAAAATAAAAACGAAATCACTTTCCGGAAGAAGCAATGCAACCACAGAGGATATTGTTCAGAGGTAAATCCCGCTGCGCTCAATGAGACTCATTGTCAGGTTTGGGTGTGCGCACTCAGGGCGCGATCCTCATCGGGCGCCTAGAAATGGAGATCATTGCGACTTACTCCGAGGTTGACAGGCCTAATAAGGAAGCCTGGTGTCACCGTTTCCCGGGGACAGTCCCCGGATTTACAAATCAGTCCCCTGACAAATTCCATCTATTTAGCAGGAAGTTGAAAAGTGTCCCCGGATTCATTGGGGGAAAAAATCTGGTAACGTTTAATGCCCTCTGCTTCCATGACCTTAGAGCTGGATCCTAAAGCATTATTGCTGAAAAAGAAAATCCATTCGGTTCCCGCGGTGTTTTCGCCCAAGTAAGGTCGCCTCACAGTTCAACTTAAAGCACACCTCAAGCTGCAATCGAAAGCTACCCGCTTCCTAGGGAGCAAGTCTCCCCTAGAAGCGAGAGGGGCTTCCTTCTGAGTAAATATGTTTAGGATCGCGCTACGCCTCTGCATTGGGTTGCGCCCCCACTTCATAATTTAAAAGGTGCCTGAGCCTCTTCCGCACTTCAGCTGCGATTCTAGGCCGGATTAACCTGAGAAGGATTCATGCAGGACGCCACCGGACTTCCTCTGAGTAAACGGTTACTCGCCAAGAAGCCCGACTGAACTCAGCGGGACTTTCTCCCTTCTTCTAAAGGCGCAGGGGGTGGATTTGCGTGGCGCTTAAGAGGGTCTAAAAGTGTTGAAGACCTGGGAACACGAACACCCCCCCCCCAAAAAAAAAAACCCTGACCTATTTACAAAGGACTGGGACCAGCCTGGTTCTTTTGGCCCTGCCTGGGTTTCAGCCGCAGGGGCGGAAAGTTCCTCGCAGGAACAGCCGGCCGCTCGCTGTTCCATAAAAAAAAAGAAATCCACAACCGCGGCAAATTGACTGGGGGGGGGAGAGGAGGAGGAGGAGAGAGAGAGAGAGAGAGAGAGAGAGAGAGAGAGAGAGAGAGAGAGAGAGAGAGAGAGAGAGAGAGAGAGAGAGAGAGAAAGCGTTCAGTGCTATTGCAGTGAAAGAAAAGGGAGTGGAGGAGAAAGAGAGAAAGAAAAAGTGGGGGGGGGCAGATCAATATTGTCACCCTTGATGGGGAATTTATTAATATTTGATTTCAAATCTCGTCCTGGTTTCCGACAAGTCCTGCTCCGAGGATGGCGCAGTTCGGATAGGCTGTCTCCAGCATGATTTTTTAATGACTTCCCCAGCTGCTTCTTTCCATTTTCCACCGTCAACAACCATCTGGTATCTGATTAGCACCTCAATGCTCATTTAGCATTCTCATTTAGGAAGGGGAGGAAAGTCCGGGGGGGGGGCCTGAAAGAGAGAGGTGCGTGTGGAAGCCACTCGAAAAATATTGCAACTTTTTTCAAGGGCTGCTCTTGGAGAGATTAGCCGAGCTTTGAGAAGCTCTCGTCTCCTTTTTTCCTCCTGAAGCAGAGGGATGGAGACCATAGCGCTCCTCCTCTCTTCTTGCCGGACAGACTGGTGACTTTAAAAAAAAATCTCTTTTTTCTCCACTTGCTACAAGGATCTCGACCGAAACTCCACATAGAGAGGGGAGGGGGTGATCCCAACCGCCGGAGATAGAAACTCAATCCCTGCAGCCCCAGTTTATTTGCTGGATCTCAGTTTTTCCGCCTCACAACCAGAGAGAAAACACCTTCCTTCCTTCCTTCCTTCCTTCCTTCCTTCCTTCCTTCCTTCCTTCCTTCCTTCCCTATCGCAATATTTCCGAGTGGAGATTTACTTCCTAGTTGGGAATACACAGACCAGTTGGACACCAGGCCTGTTTTGGGAAGGTATTGCGCAGCAATCTGTCCTATCCTCCCCTTCAGAGAGGGAAAACAACAATCTATCTCATCAGAGGAAGAGTTCATTCCCAGCTAGTAAAATAGCAAGAAATTTGCAGGCAGCCCAACTGGTGTGGGCATTGTGCATAATGTTAATAATAAATATAATATAAAAATACAGATTGGCATATGAGACAGGATATTTTCCTCCCAGGATCAAGGCAAAAAATGAATAAATGTGCAAATAAATAAGGTGCAATTCACTGGAAATTTTCATAAGCATTTAAAGAATTTTTAGCCCCTTTATCATCTGCCTTTTTAAACAATTGATTCAATGATTCAGAGATATCTGCATGTTCCTGAATTTTCAGAACAAATATATTTTTGAAATAACTTAGCATTTTGATACATTAAAAGCTATCATTCTGTGTTGGAAGGAAATCTCTCTAGATTATTCTTTCTCATTCCTTTCTATCACAGCAACACACTAGAATCAAAGTGCTCTCAAAAAGAAGCAAGAATTCACTCATAGGCCCAATGATTTCAAATCAGGCCGAGCCACTTCTCCCAGGATTAATCAGCCAAAGGTTTAGTTGATTAACCTACCAACCTAAATCAATTAATACTTGCAGTCCTACGAACATTGAAAGCCTTGTCAAGAAGCATTTTGAGCAACACCAAGACTCATTTGTCCAGGGAGAGGTCATAATTTCATTTTGTTTATTAGACAAAAATATACGATTTAGACAAGTTTTTGCTGTGGCATTATTTACAATTCGAAATCACTTTATATACAGAAAAAAAATAACACAAACACATGAGAAATCTTTACCAAAACCAATAATCCAATCGTGGTTAGAATTACACGCTCTGAAAATGGAATAAAGGAAAAGGGGAAAGTCCAGGTTGAGGAGTTGGGATATATATATTTTTGAAATGGATTGATACCACCTTATTGCAAAAATGAGATTGGTGGGAGTCATTTAGATAATTTCCACTTTTTTTGTTTTGTCCTTTAGACCAGTCTGTGAAATTTTCTTTTCCACCAAAAAAAGGGGGGGGCGAAGAACACGCCATTTAATCAAGCAGAAGGGAGAGCTGTTAAAATTCACGATGTTCCCTCTTGCTGAGTCAAAGAGCTGTTGGAAAGAAAAGACAGAACCATCTATCAGTGAAAGCTCAGCTACGCTCGCCCATCTGCATTAGGGAACAGACTAGGAATATATATTTTTACACAATAGAAATGCAATGGTGACATTGGGGGCGGCGGGTGGGGGGGGATTCAGTTTCTTTTTAAAAAGCACACCCCAAACTTTCAAGCTAAAGTATATGGTCTGTAAGTTTATGCCACTTTGAAAAGCTTTACAAAATTGCTTGATTGTTGCTTTGATTTATGATAATGAGGGTGTGCTTGGATTAGTCTGTGTTATCCAAGCACTTTCTTTCCTTTAAGTAAATTTCAGTGAACAAGAACTCACTTGTCCCGGACAGGCTGAAAGGGAGATTTTAACTGCTGAGGTGGAGAGTCGATTCTTGGTACGTTTTCTCTTTCTGATGAGGAAAGAAAAGAAGAAAGGGGGAGGGGAGGAAATGTCTTAGCAAAGTTTGCTTATACAGAGAGAGACAAACATGCAATAAAATTACCCCGCCATATCTGCAAGTTTCATGTCATGTTCCTTCCTTCTCTCCCCTCACCTCATGGTGTAATGCCGTGGCTGAGTGACTGAGCTGTGAACCAGAAAGACCCCTGTTCCAATCTGGCCTCTGCCATGAACTCAAGGTGGCCTTAGGCAAAACAGTCAGCTTCCCCTGCTCTCCATCAGCACTATAGCCCAGACCTTACAGGGTTGTTGTACGGATTGTTAAGAAAATGAACTTTGAACCATCCAAAAGTGTAACATAAATGTTAAGTCATTACTTCTTCTTTGTTTTACTTTGTATCACCAACAATTGATAAAAGTTGAATAAAATGAGGGGGGAGGACAGGTTGGGATCCTAAGGAATTTCATGATTGTTTTGTTTCTCCCCAAGGGGGAAGTAGAGGAAGTCCCACTGAACTCACAGAATCTTACTCCTGGGTCAATATGCATCGTCTGGACTGATGTGTCTGCCCTGCCATCCTCTTTAAAGAAGTCAAAATAAATAAGGAATCAGGAAAGCTGTTGCAAAACTACGAGTAGCTCAAGGTATCAAGAGTCTTCTTGGAAGAGTCTTTTATACACTAGGGACTGTGTCTCCATCACCACCCTTAGAAAGAGCAGGAGGGTTTCCAAAGCTACCTGACCATCAATAAGCTATAGCTCCAGTCAAGGCCTACAAAAGGCTTTTTGGGACCCCCCCTCCCTAACTGGATCAGGCTAACCGAGTTAAGTCCCAACTCTGTGGGACTTACCTTCAAGTACACAACAAACAGCCCACCCGCCAAGTATCCTTCTCCCTCCATTGTTCACATTACCTATGTGTTTAGGGCTCGCCCTCTCTGAAGACTTTTCAGTGCTAAGAGCTGTTAACACCGAGGGGGGCTGCTGCTGAACCTGAAGGTGGTGGTTGTGGTGGGCAGCGTGGTGGTGATTAACTCCCAAAAAGGACCTCACGTTTAACAAGGAACTCTGGGTGAGAAACGCCCCATTTGTCCAGTTGTGAAATTTGCCAATCTGGCAGGTGTACAGTCCATGGCTGGGGAGGAAAGCTGGGTGCTGGAGCTGGGAAGAGGTGTGGTTAACCTGGGCGGGGGGTGAAGGAGGAGTTGGCTTGCTGAGGGCCCCATCTGGGCTGGTAGCCGTCTCTGCCAAAGACCAGATCTTGGGCTTGTTGTGAAGTGGGCCTTGTAGAGTATTTTGCCTACTGGGGCTCAGGATTCGGGTGGGATTGTCCGAGGCCTCCTTCACCAGGGACAGGGCCTCTTTGGGTTTAAGTCCTTCAGGGCCTGACAGCGTCAAGGCCTTCTCCTTCTCCAAATGCTCTTCCTCGCTGCTTTGTCGTAGAAGCTCTACCTTCTCTTCCTCCTCCTCATTGCTCTGTTCCCCGTCGTTCTCGTCAATCTTGTCTATGTCAATACTCTCCAGGTCAATCTCTTCATCATCTTCATTCTTCTCAGGGTCCCCCTCGTTGTCACTCCCAAAGAGGTTCCCGTCGTCTTGGTCCTTGCTCCGCGATCCCCAAGTGACCTTGTTCTCCTTCTTGAGCCTCCTCCTGGCGTTGGCAAACCAGGTGGAGACCTGCGTGAGGGTCATCTTGGTGATGATGGCCAGCATGATCTTCTCGCCTTTGGTGGGGTAGGGATTCTTGCGGTGCTCATTCAGCCAGGCCTTTAAGGTGCTGGTGCTCTCTCGGGTTGCGTTCTTGGGTCTCCCTGGGTCCCCATACTGGAACTGTCCGTATGGATAATAACCAGGGGTGGTATGAGCAGCAAAAGTCGCAGGATGGACCCCAGGGTTGTCCTTCAGTTCATACTGGGAGCCCTGCAACACATTCAGAGAAGCCGAAAAAGAAACAGAGAGTGAGGTCAGGTCCTCCCATTGCACAAGCCCTGCCTTTCTGTTTTAAATCGGGGAGCTTTCCCAAATGGTTTTCCAGAGGGTGGGTAGGGAGGGAGAGAGGTCTCCTTGCACCAAGCTAAAAGAATAATCAAAAAGTGCCCTCACTCCCTGATCCAGCCTCATTTTCCAAGCCTGCATCCAAGAGCCAATATTTATTGTGCTGTTAAAAATAAGCAGGCACCCTTAAAGGAGCACTGACCCACATCGAGAAAGATAATATCAGTGCATCACAGGCTTCTGGGGCATGTCTGGTGCAACAGACAGCAGGGCAGATTCCTGCCCAGCCCCAGCAGCACTTTAAAGAGGGGCTTCACAAAAGAGAAATGATGGGAACGAGAGAGGGATTGTGCTCTGAATCCCCTCTTAACACTGTACAGGCAGCGACAAGGCGCAAGCCAAGCCAGAGTTAAGCACATTAAAGCTCACTTATTTCAGGAGGGAAGAGGCACCACACACTTCCTTCTCTCCCGTTGGAAACAGTGGGACTTTCAAATGCTAAACTTTAGTTGGCTTTTGTCCATATAGTTGAGAGTCTCATGGTGCTCTTGGTAGCATGAGAGAGAGAGAGAGAGAGAGAGAGAGAGAGAGAGAGAGAGAGAGAGAGAGAGAGACCTTTCTATTTGGGATATGTGTATCCCTACCTTCCTCAATAATCCTTTCATCCTCGGAGGACAAAACACCTTTTCCCCTCCTTTTTGCAAGCCTTTAGCAGAGGTGATTTATTTTCAATCAATATACTTTTTATCATCAGCAGTAAAACACAGTGAAGTCAAATTAGCCCATCAGGTGTTTTGGTAAATAACATTTTATCTTTCTAACAACCTCATTAGGCCTCATTATTACTGCAAATTGCACACACACACACACACACACACACACTTTTATGACTCCATTCCTCAAACTTCCGCAAAGTCTAGGCACCTTTTTAGAACTGAGCCTGCTTTCTAGGAACTGCTGATGGGAGCAAAGGTTGCAAAGCAACCTATGAGTAGCATTTTTTTCCTCCTCTCAGTCAAAAGAATTTTCTGCTTTTCATCTTATCTGTGGCCAGTCATTTAATCTGTCCCATTTTAAAGATAGATTTATTTATTTTTTCTGGTGACCTGCAAGGTTTTGTTTGCTTGCTTTAAATGTGTGCATACAAAAAGCCATTTGAGTGAAAAATCCTGATACACTTTTGCAAAGAACTGGATTTATTTGGAGCAAGCTCACAAGAGAAAATGTAAGAGAAAAAACAATGTATATACACCATCTGGAAAGGGCAAAATGTAATATTTAATAATAACTCTATCCGGGCATGCTTGTTACACTCCCTTTATCTCGTTGAGCGATTTTTGTTCTTGTGGCTGAAATGATAAATTTTGTATTCCCCTGTTGGGAATTCTTTTGAAGTAGCTACTTGAAAATCATTACTGCTTCCACTCTTCATTTACTGGCATAGAATAAGTGAGAATGGAGAGAGCTCATTTTCAGCCTCTCATTTTCCTATATTATTTCAATCATTCCATATACCTTAGCATATGTTTTATTTTTATAATTTCAATTGGCAAAAAATTAATTCCATTTTTTAAAAAACAACGGATAAATAAACAAAAAACTACAACTAACCCCAGCCTATTTATTTTGTAGAGAAGTAGGGCATTTCCTTACCAAATACATTTACTTATTCTGAATAATCTTACCACAATCTGCACAAACCACAAAGAAAAACACCCCTATGTAAAACACAAGCATGGTTTAAAAAACAAAACCATAATAGGACGAGTTTCTTGCCTTGCCTTAATTTTGATAAGGTATTTGTTTGTTATTGTTGCTGCTATGATAGCAAAATCCCTTCTGGGAATTCTTCTGAAATTACTTCTTGGAAAATCGTTACCGTTTCTCTGTTAGCATTTACATTCCGAACAGAAATATGTAAAATATGTAAAACGAAACAAATAAGTTAACCAAGTCTGCGTAAAATGCCCTTAAAATATTTTCACCACAAAAACCGAAACGACAGCAATACTAATACCCTGCTTGTTGAATTTAAAACAATATCCCCAAAATCATTTCCATAGTTTATCAATATGCCGTTCTGAAAACGCGGAGAATCCGGAGGGATTTGCAATCATGGATAAATATTGCGGAGGAGGTGAAGGGGGGAGCAGGGAGCTCAAAGGAACAACTCCACTTTTCCGCTCAAGTTCGTGGGATCGAAAGAAAAATCATACGGCGAACCCGCTAAGAAAAGAAATCTGGGACTAAGGGAGGGCAAACGCGTTCCTGTTTTGTTTGGAGATATTTTTTTTGGGGGGGAGGGGGAGCCTCGCCGCTGTTCCGCGCCTCCTCTCTTAACCGCGCTTTAATTGCTGCAAATTAATTAAAACCTTGGAAACTTCCCGCGGCAAGCGGCTCCGGCGGCGGGTCGGGGAGGCGAAGGCGCCTCCAGCCCGCGACTGCAACTGTAGAAGGAGCGCGAGAGAGAAATAACCGGCGGTCAGAGTCACCGGTGGAGCTTGTTTTGTCTCTGGATGGGGTTGGAAGCAAATAATAATGGACGGGGGGGGGGTGAGCTCGCTGCGGCCCCTAAGGAGACGAGAAAAGCCTGCGCAGCCCTTCGCCCTGGGACCTTCGGAAGAAAAGCTCCCGGCGCGTCGCGCTCCAGCGGGCCACGAGGCAGCCCCTCCGGCCCTCCCAATCCTGCGCCCAGCAGCCGAGGGCCTTGGGGGAAGCGTTTTCCCCTGGGCGCCCTTTCCCTCCCGCGGCCCGCCCCGTCGGATGCGAACTCACCATCTGCGAGAAGAGGCTGAGGTCTGCGGTGTAGGGCAGGAAGGCGCTGTAGTTGGGCGCGCTGTAAGGCCCGGCCGCGGCGGCCGCGGCGTACATGCCCAGCACCGAGGTGACGGCGGCGGTGGAGCCGCTGCTGAGCTCCGCGCCCCCTGGACGGCCCGAAGCGGCGGCGGCAGCAGCGGCGGCAGCGGCGGCGGCCGCCAGCACCCCGGGCCGGTCGCTGCCGCCGTACACGGCCTGGCTGGCGCTGAGGTACTGCGGGTAGCCCAGCTGCGGGAAGGACATCCCGGGCGTGCAGGCGAGGAGGAGCGAGACGCACCGCCGACGGGGCGACACGGAGCCAGAAGTCGAAGCGGACGGGGCAGCGGCGCTCGGCGGGCGGGCAAGCCGGGTCTGGGACGGCGCGGGAGAGCCCGGGATGGCTGGCTGGCTCGCTAGCTAGCTGTCGACTGCGCTCCCCTGCCTGCCTGCCTTCTCTCCTTCTCCAGCTGCCGGGCGGAGAGAGGAGCCCCCGTCTGGGTATTTTTTCTTTCCGGGCTCTGCTTTCTTTTCTCGCCTTCTCGCTGGCTCTCTCAGACGGATCTTGTCATCTGCATGTGGAAGAGGAGGAGGAGGAGGAAGGAGGAGGAGGAGGAGGAGACAGCGGCAGCGCGTGTGGATGGACTCGGTGGGGCGTCTTCCCTCAACTCTCGGCTCGCCTGTGCTCCTAAATCCCTTAGATGTGATCTGATCAACAATTGAGCTCCGACTGATGCGCCTGCCCTAAGGTCCTCGGCTGATCTTTCAGATACAATTTGAAGTTGATGCTTTGATTGGCACCCACTTGAGCGCCAAGCCCCGCCCACCCCCGTCCCGTCCTAACCCCCCTTCGGTGGAGCACGTGGTTAAGCAATCCTGCCCGGGCCACTTTGCCTTGATATGTGTGTGTGTGTGTACGTCTACTGTGTTTTGTGTGTGTGTGTGTATTTAATGTTTAGCAATGGGCTACTTTCAGGGGGGAAAAACCCCGCTGCTGTATGACAACCTGTCTACACGATTTTACAGCTGTCCAACATTGGGGTTTTGCTGTTTTGCAGCCTCGGTGTGCCCCCTTCATAAAAAAAGAAAGGAAAATCAACGAGATTGGTCTTTTCCCACCATTAGCACGGGATCCTGCTCAGCTCGGGGACTATTTGGAGAGTGAGTGGCCCAGCCAGCGAATGGGACTTTCCCCCTTTCCTTTCCTTTATCCTTTGTTTTGTAGAGGATGGACCTAGTCTGCTTACAACTTCCCAGTAATTTCCCCCATGTGCATGTGTGTGCGTGCGTGTGTGTGTGTATATATTAGTGTGTTCTTTAATTACAGCAACCTGCACAATCACCACACACGCTCGGAACCACTCCAGATCTCGCTCCACCATCTCTTTGTGTCAGCTTAGGCTTCACAAATAGACGCATATTAAGAAATATTCACAATATATGCACACCCTCCTAAGACAATTAAGGTCTCCCTTCCGAGTTCTCATCAAATAAAACTTTTAAAAGTCCTTTTGATCTTCCCAAGTGTGTGTGTGGGGGGGAGTGGAAGATTCTGTTAGTAGCCCCCACTCTTCCTTTTTTGTTTTAGTTTTAGTTTTAAGTGGGGGTGATTATAAGGCAATTCATGCCCTGGATTTTGCTGTGACTCTTTGTAAAGGAGCGCAGGCAAGTGCGCCCATATTTAGACGATCCTCTGGGGGGTTATAAAGCAATATCTCTGAAAATACAACTGAGTTTTGAAACACACCCTGAGATGTTGATTTCGGATGAGCAGGTCAGGCCATTTGCTTCGTCTCAGGGCGCGCTGCTGCCGCTTGTCCGGCCACGGCGAGAACTTGCTACGGCTCAGCTCCGGTTTGAAGGCTCCCCTGATTCCCCTTTCTCTGGCGGTCGCCAGGCGTGCCTTCCGGGACAGTTCCTTCTGGTCTTCTTGGCGCTCTTTCTCCGACGGTTGGAGCCTAACCGGCATGGCTGGCCGCGCACGCCGCGCTTGGAGAGGCTTCCTTGCGCCTCCCGGGTTAGGGTGAAAGGAGACCCCGCGAGGCGCCGCCCACCCTTCGCCTGCAGGTCGTTTAACCAACGTCTAGTTGTTCAAAAAGCACAATAACCACCCCAGCCCATCAAGTAGCAGAGGAAGAACTACGGCCCACGTTTGCTCGGACGTAATTCCCGTTCAATTCGCCAGACTTGCAATTCTTTTGTGCGTCGGTTTTCCAGCCCTCGAGAAGTAGCAAGAAAGCACGCTCACTCACTTCTCTTAGATTTTAAATGCCGTGAAGCTCAACGAACGCTGCACCCATGATATATTTGTGACTCTATGCTCCGCCTTTCAGACCTCTGAGGGGCTCCCAAGGCGGCTTACATCCATAAAAGCACGCCGATACAAATTCAAAATATAAAATGACAACACAGAGCAGCCTTCTCTGCACTGTCAGATTTACTTCTGGTGATGAAACTGGTTTCATTACCCTCCCCAAACAAACAAAAAGTGTTAACAATATACTGGGATATTGACAATAGTTTTGTCTTCTTGGGTAATTTAATTAATATTTCAGATGCTGCGTTTTCTTCCTCACCATCCTCTTTTGCCATCCTATATGTATTCCAAACACCAGCCATTCTTTTGTGATCAATCCTTGGCCTCTCAGGTCCTGTTCAGACGTTACCTAACCCCGCCCCCCAGCCAGTTTACATTGTACACCTAACAATGCAAAGTGTGAATGCAACAAACGGGTGTAGCGAAACACGTGGATCATACGGGTATATTTGTCAGGAAGCAGGATAGACTGTTTGCCATGACGCGGGGGCTTCTAAGAACAAAACCAAACGCAGCGCATTTTCTTAGTCCTGCTGTCCTCCATTCTCACGACCTTTCCCCCCTTACGAATTTGCTGGAACCTCCCCCCGCCCCCCTCCTTCATCCAGGGACCCTGATCTCTCAACTGTCAGAATCCATCGGGAGAAAGAAAAAAAAGTCTGGAGGCAGCCACCGCGAAACTCTTCCCGGTCTCGCTCATTTCAGCGGATTTGCTCCACTTCCTCTCAAGGAAATAAATGCGAATTAAACGTGGCTGGATCGTTGGTATTATTATTATTATTATTATTATTATTATTATTATTATTATTATTATTATTATTATTATTATTATTAAGAACCAGCAAATTCCCATTGCAGATGAAACACTCCGGTGGAGAGATGGACGCGTATGCTGAACTCCCATTAAATTCAATGGAGCTTTTAAAAAGTTCCATGAAGCATCCGGAACCGTTGTAAGCGTGACATTAAGGTGCCCTGGATTTGCCAACCGAAGATTTTTAGCTCTTGATGCGGAGTGAATCCAGTTTGGACATACAAATCGATTCTTAACCCCCCCTCCAAACTCCGCGCGCACACAGACACACTCCCCTACTGCAAAGATGGCCCGATCCCCCGAGGACAACTTGACCACGCTCCCGTGATGTGCTAGTATAAATGGGGACTGTAGCGGGGGCGGCACACCTAGATTGGTGGGGGGCGGGGAGCGAGAAAATAAAAGGAAGTTTCAAGGTTCGAGAGAGGGAAGGAGGGGACTATATTTCTCTCACCCGGAAAATTCTCTCCGGGTAACGGATGAGAGAGGTGAGGAGGCGGCGGCCAGCGAGTAGGGGGCTCGATCCAGGCCAAGGGGCGCGCGGAGCAGCCGGATCCTGGGCGCGCGGATTCGGAAAGGAGGGTCGGTGCTAAGTCCAGCGGGGTTCGCTCTCTTGGCGAGCGCCCGCTTCTGTCTGTGTCCCCCATCGAAATGAATGGGGATTTTTTTTTCAGCTTTTCACGGGAGCTCCTCTCAAAACCACTGCCCGGGCATCTCCCTCAAATGAAGAAATCTCGAATTCTGAGAATAGAGAGGCAGCCATGACGCAACGAAAGAGAGGATGGTTCTGCTGTGGACTTAAGGGACCTGTCCAATTATTTGTTTCAACCCCCCGGGTTCAGCCTGCTTGCCACCAACAAATAACTAAAGCAAAACGAATTAAGAAATGTCTTTCCGGCAAGGGTTCGATAAACCATGTAAATCCAGGCCTAGGGGTCGCTGCTTGGTCGAATTTTACCTAAGCAGGGGGAGTCCTAGGAATGACTAGAAGGTGTCTGGCGGGACTGATGTGCGCAGAGGATTGTTTTACGACACCCATTTTGCTAAATTAAAAAATAAAATAAAATCCACGCGGCGATTCTGATCTTCTCCAGATGTTTTGCAGAGCGGCTGCTCCACCGCAGGGAGCCCTGCTTGCCGAGGACGGCGGAAGACGCCAGCCAAGATTGAGCTGGCAGTTGTGATAACCTGCTGCCGGCGTGCAAGGCTGGAGGTGGCAGTGATAAACCGCTGGGAAAGGGAGGGGTGTGTGGAAGCTTGCAGAGGCGGGTGGCGATGAGGGTGTGTGTGGCAGCGATGGCGAAAGGGACACCATCCCCAGCAGGGACTGGGATGGGAGAGGAAAAGGAAGCGCGCCTGCCTTGCCATTCCCAATCCGCCCCCCCCCCGCCCTATTTTCACGCCAGGCAACACGCGGGTGATTTGTGGGCTGAGCACTTCTAGGCTGGAACTAAGTCTGGCTCGCGGAAACCTAAAGCACCATCCAGCCTAATGGAAGTCAGTATTGGTTTCAGTAGCAGAGTTAAGCCCATGCGCCTTCTCCGCACTGCTGAAACCAATGGGAGCCAGAAGCGCCTCTGGTATTGAGTTTTCGCTTTTGGGCCTGGGGACCCTGCGCGCGGTATTTTTTTCTAGATATATTTTCCTCCTGATTTTTTATTATTATTATTATTATTATTATTATTATTATTATTATTATTATTATTATTATTATTATCCCATGGAGGTGACGATTTTGCGAAATTCGCCCCACCCCTCCAGAAAGTCTCTGAGTCCAGTTAAGTCTAATTTATTTGTTAAAGAAAGGAACACACACATTTCCAAAGTGTCCTTAGAATTCCAATAATTTTTATATGGTATGGGAGGTTAGGTGTATACACATATACTTTTTACGTTTTTACACTCACCTTAGTACACCTACAACTTTTTATTATTATTATAAACTAATTCTCTCTTTCCCCATCCCCGAAAATAAGGTTTTAAGTTTTATCAGCGGAAGCCTGATCTAATGAACGTTGAGGATCATCTCCTTCAACAAAAATCCTTCCAAAGTTCAGTCGAAGAGGTATAAACCTGGCCTCAATTCACTCTGGATCATGCCCCAAATCTGGGCACTACAGGGAACAGCAGAGAGAATGGCTGGTTTTCCAGTTTTATTAGAAACCGAGTCTATTCAATAGGGGGTGTGGGGTGCTTCTAAGGAAACGTCATTAGGAGTGGCATCTCTTTGGATCAGAGTTCTTGTGTGGGATTTGTGGTTAGATTTAAATGTCCCTTAAGGATGCCGTTGTTGTTCTCATCATCATCATCATCATCATCATCATGATAACAAGAAGGGATGCATAATGACTGAACCACCAAAAGCATTCTTAGGTCTCCATCCCGCGCGTGTGTCTACGCAGAACAACAGGCAATTTACTATCACTTGCCCGCAGGTAAGTGTGGAGAGAAGGCTGTGGCCTTACTCTGCAAAAAAAAAAAAAAAGCGCTTAACCTTCCTCTCTTGCCAGCTGAGTGCCCAAGGAAGAAATAAGATACCTCGCCTCTCCGACCGGTCTCAGCTGGGCTTTCAAAGTGTGGGTCTACTGAACAGGATCGTGCCCGAATCTGCTGGAAGAACCCGAGCGCTCCAACTTCACTGGGGCGGTGGATCGGGCCGGGTTTATCTTCCATTTTTTTAAATGGCTCCTCGCCCTCCGTCCCCCCCCCCCCATTGCTGGAGATGGAGGAGGCAGAGGGAGGGGGACGGTGGCTTCCTTTTGCGTCCGCGCCCGAGCTGAGCGGAGGGCGCTTCTCATCACGCTCGGATTTATGAGGCTTGTTAAACGCGCATTATTACTTAACACTTTCTCTTTCTCTTCCCTACCCCCACCCAACCCCAAGAAAGGGGCTGACCGCCCCACCCCCCGCACACTCACCCTTGCAGACAACACAAGGCGTGTGTCAAACAATCCCAGGCAGACATCTCCGCCGCTATCACCCACACCCGTTTTTAATTCCCCGCGCGGGTGTCTTTCAAGCCAAACAAGGCCTTTCCTGCAAAACTTCAAGGGGTCCGATTCTTGCGCTCCATACGACGCCCGCCTCAAGGAGCTCCAACCAAGCTTGGGGGGGGGGGCGGCGGTGTTGGTAGAACTTTCTTCCAACAGAGGGACACAGCGCGGGGAGATGGGCGCCTGCGGAGTTTCTACGTTGGGAAATATTTTTATAACAGTAACAGGATTTTAATTCCCCCCTCCTCTGCCCACCCCGATCCTTTCTTGCCAAGCCTGGATAGGCTGTTGTTCACAACCAGGAAATCTGAGAGAGGCAGAGAGAAAATAAATGTGTGTATACACACGCACAAAACACCCTGTCTCTTCGACCCACTTTAATATTTCACGGAGAGTTTTTTATATATAGTTTTATCTATCCATCTATCTCCTTGGCTAAAATGTATTCAAATTTGAGGTCACGATCCAGCTCGTTAGGCACTTTCCCACCCTCCCTTGATTTTAGCAGGAGAGTTCAAAACAACGCATTTTCTCTTCCTCTCACATTTAAATAAACATACTTTAGAAAAGGGTATCTAACTTTGCATGGGTGGCGAAGAAATAAATATTAATCCACAGGCTGGGAATTGGAAAGGACTAGAGTTGAAACATAAGTTTCTGGATTACTATTATTATAAATTGCCTTTTTGTCCCAACGTGAATCGGTACTCTAAGCGGCTGTATTTCGCCGCATGCGCCAAAGTAAATAATAATTATTTTCACAGCGTTAAAGACGCACCAGAACTCCAGATCTATCTATTTTCATCTATCTAGATCCATCTATCCGTCCTCTCCAGCCAGCGATGTTTATAGATCCAGCCTTAATTAACCAAATGATTTCCATTTTGTCTCCCAGCAGACGATCCCGGCTCTTTTTCCGAGGCGACTTTGGAGATGCTCTCGCCGCTCCCGTCTCTCTCCCACCCCAACCGACCTGGGTTGTGTGTCTTTGGAGAGGTGGAGGAGAGGGAGGAGGGGAAGGAGACCCCCCCCCCCATTTGCTGTGCCAGCTGCAGTTGTCTTTATTTGTTCTGCCGCCTTGTTCCTGCGGGGCTGCATTATGCCTGTGTCTCTGTGTGCGTAATTATTAGTATTATTTTAATTAGGCTGCGTTTACTTGCGCGGGCGTCCCGGAGCAAGGCGGCGTAGATTCCTGCGGCACAGGTGTCGCTGCTGCAGCCGCAGCTCCGCCTAGCCCTAAGACAAGGAAAGCTGTGTGCGCCGTCGCGCAACCTGCGCGCGGGCCGCTGCCGAGACTTCGCGTAACCGTCGCCTTCGGAAGAGCAGGCAGGAGGCGAGGAGGCGGCGGAGAGAAACCGAGAACAGCGGCGGAGACGGAGCAGGAAAAAGGAACCACGTGGAGAAGCAGACGGGGGAGACGAGCTTCCGTGAGCACGCCAAGAAGGGGAAGCTCTCTCTCTTTTTTCTTTCTTTCTTTCTCTCTCTTTCTTTCTTCCTTTCTTTCTTTCGCCTCGCCAGCTTTTCCTCCTTGTTTCCTCTCTCGCCTTTGTTCTGGAATGAGATTGTAAGCTCCTCGGGGCGGGCGTTTGCGAATTTTGTTTGCGTCTGCCTTATTTATTTATTTGACCCCCTACTCTTTAGCCGAAAAGGGTGGCTTACAATCGATTAAAGCAAGACCGTCTTACAAGCTTAAAAACAGCAACAAGCCAGGGAGGAAAGCGGAGGAGAACCAAACTCCGGTACCAATTCTTTAAACAGTTTTTCTTATAGTGACCAAAGGGGCAACTGCTCCCTAGGTGTACACCGATGGTTCTCTCTCTTTCTCTCTCTGTGGGTGTATATAGTTCTTTTTCCTTTCTCTATGTATAAAAAGAAATGTTTTGGTGCCTTTGCTGAAAGTTCACTTGCTGCTCCACAAAGAGCTCACGGTTTATATTTCAGTATTTATTCATTTCATACAATTGAAACACCACTTGACTGTAAAAAAGAAAACTCCAAGCGGTTTACAATCTCATGCAGACAACGAAATTGTCAGTGAAAACCATAACAGCAGCTATTTAAACATCTGAAAGATAAAATCAGCAGTAAACCAGAAACAGGCTAAAGCACACATCCGCATTCTACAGGTGTGTGTGGGGGACTTTCTAAACAAAAATGTCTCTAGCTGGCACCAAAAAGAGCACAGTGAAGCAATTTAATAATAGATTTGTATCCCACTCTTCCCTCCACCCATGGGTGGCTGATTAGGAGGGATGGTGAAGGGATATAGAAGGCCAATATTTCAAGTATACATTGTATATATTTATTTTTAAAACTTTGTGGATCACTCTTTGCCTTTCCAAACTCGTTTGCAAAAGTATGTGTGTGCCTGTGTAACCAAATATTTTATTTCACATTAAACACAGTCGAAGATGCTACTAAAAGCATGACGAAGTAATATACAAATATCAAATGTTGACATTTACTCTTTATACTTATTGAATGCCATGGCGTACAACTATAAGTAAAGAACATGTGTCATATCTTGGGGCAGAGATCCTTCAGTAGCTCTTCAGCATGGCAGCTAAAAGGAACAGCCAGCTTCAGAGACAGCACTTTTGAATACCAGCTGCTGAGAAGCAGCCGATGGAGCCATGGCCTTCAGTTGATGGGTCCAAAAAGCATTTTGCTGACCACTAGTGGAAACAGGATGAGGAGCTAGAGAAAACCCTCAAGCCCATCCAGTCTGACTTTCTGTTTTATGGCATTTGCAATAATGCCGCTAACATTTTCATGGAACCTCAAACTCTGCCACTTGATGCAAGCCGATGAAACCCTCTTCCAATAGTATTTTGCAGTCTTATTAATTTAGAACATATTTATCTACTTCCTGCAATGTAAAATATCCAGGCAGCATGCATGATAAAAAAGGCCATATACTGAATATGACATAAGCAGAAGCCAAAAACTTAAAACGACTGGCTATTAAACGCTGAGTGGGCCTGCAAAGTAGCAACAAGGGGGGGACTTGAACAAGTATGAATATTGAATTTCCATCATTTCTAAATTCCGATGGCTACTCCAACATTGGACATACTTTAAAGGAAATTGTTAATTAGTCGTGCATATATAGGTAGGTTTTGTGCATGCTCACGACATCTGAACCCTCACAATATTTCAAATTCTGCTATCTGCATTCTCATATTTCATTGTCCTATTCCCCCACCACAATTTTGCAAATAAAGCACACATGCATGAAAATGCCAGGTTTCTGTGTCTGTGAAACTATGCAACCCATGATGCAGTGTGTCTGCAAGTCCAACTTGCTTAATGCAAAACAACATCATCAACAACAACAAACTATTCTCTAAGGCCATTACTTAAAAGCGAGGAACTGAAAAAAGTTGAACCGGCATGCAACCAGAATATTCCGCATTTCAAGCTGACTGCCAGAATCTCCCACCTAAAACTCCCTGATCTTCAACATCATGGTCTGAGGCTGGAACTTAACCTACCTGAGCCTGACAGATCTTCAGCTGCAGAAGGGTATAGGGATGTGAAATTTCAGCCCTTGTGACTGACAGGAGCTACGCATCCTCTTGACCAAAATCCACCTTCCAGGTCTGGATGTAAGTATGGTTGCCTTCAATCTCATCACATCTGACACATATGTTTCTTCTTCTCCAACCGGGATATTTGGTCCAGATACCAGAGCTTCAGCCTCAGCTCAATTACATTTCCTACTGTCTGCCAAAGAGTTGCTTGGAGTACTGGGGGTGGTGAGTAGGAAGTACTACGGTGGTGAGGATCCTGGGGAATCAGAGACAGAAGGTCCCACTCAGGACTGGCTCCACCCATGTCCACCAGAATGCAGTCCCCGTTTACCTACTCACTGCTGTATGTGCTCCACCAGCACAAAAAAGTATCCCATCCTTGCTCCAGAACCCCTCAGCCACAGGATATGTTCCCGTAGACAGTCACACCCAGTGATAACTTATCAGAGTCTGTGGCCAAAGTTGTTGAGTGGCTGGATAGCTCATTTGTGAATTCTGATGACCAATTCCCCCAACCCCAATGACCTCGAGCACCAAAAATCAACCCAGAATCTCAGGGAAAACCAGCAAGACCCACAGAATCTCAGGGAAAACCATCCTAGGTGCCCTTCTTCGTGGAAGACAAGTTACCAGTCTGCTCAGATATCTGATAAGGAGATCCTGGTGTAGTAGGTAGCGTGATCTACTCAATGACACATTCTTTTGTCACCCAACAGAGAGAGCTACGAATTGATAGGCAATGGTGATTCTCGTTGCATGGGTATCTTTTCAAAAATTCGCACCGCGGCTGCACAGCGGCAGCAGGAGGCCCCATTAGCTAAAGTGGTGCTTCAGGTTAAGAACAGCTTCAGGTTAAGAACAGACCTCCAGAACAAATTAAGTTCTTAACCCGAGGCACCACTGTATTAGAATATTGGCGTCCAATATACATTGGAATGCCTTTTATTTATTTATTTCAGGCATCTCAGAGGCCCAAGTGCTCTGTTCTGTGGTTCATGACATGAAGGTCTTCAACTGGTCCGTTCAATTGCGATCATTTTCAACAGGGATGCTGATTCCTTTGCTGCTGTAGAACGTTGCCAGTTTCCTCTTCTGCAATGACACAGGAGCTCACAGGGCTTGGGGAGAATCACGGCACAAAGCTGGAACCTGCTACTAATTGTATATTCCATCCTAGGTGCCCTTCTTCGTGGAAGACAAGTAACCAGTCTGCTCAGATATCTGATAAGGAGAGCCTGCTGTGGTAGGTAGTGAGATCTACTTGATGACACGTTCTTCTTTTGTCACCCAACAGAGAGAGCTACGAATTGATGGGCAATGGTGATTCTCGTTGCATGGGTATCTTTTCAAAAGACTATGTTTTCCTGCCAGTTTCTGGGCTGTCTTATCGCATATTGCCACTCCTGGTCACACTTCTCCAGTGCCATACCACCACTGACCTGGTTTTCTGGCACTGTGTTGCATCTTAAGAAAAGATCCTTTAGCACTATATGACAACCAGGTTGCTATCGTGTTTATTCTGGTTCTCTTCTGTGTTCTACTGGATCTCAGCATTGCATTTAATTGCATGATACAGATTTTATGTTTCAAAATGGGTTTAACTTGCTTAATTGTTCACTGCCCAGGGAATCAGGATTATGAGGCGACTAGCAGACATTACAGGCAAACGTGCCTAGAGGATTTTATTGAGGCTGAACCCGGAAATGTTGCTGTTTGCATGCCCTTTCCAAACACAGACAATTGGATCTTTTTTAAAAAATAATAATCAGAGATGACAGTCTTACAGTGTATGTGTTCTCAGAAGCCCCACTGAGTTCAGTGCAGTTTCCTTCCAGGTATGTGTACCTTAACTGATTGAAATCAGTATATTAAGAATTTTAAACATGTAATAATGCAGCTGTGTGCTTGTGGTTTAATTGGCAAGTGCCAACAATTTGTTTGGAGGAAGTTGGTTTAAAAGCACACTTGTTTTTGTGTGGGGGCTAGTTTGGCATTCACAATAATAGGGAATGGGGAAAAAAATTCATGATGGTCTTTTTGTCTCTAAAAATGCCCTTATATCAAACTTTTGGCTATGTTTCCATTCATAGGGTGAACTGTACTTGGAAGTATGTTCAATGAATTTACTTCCAAGTAAATGTGGATTAGATTATGACTATTAATTAGTTAAATTTTCTTTTCTTTTCTTTTCAAACCTGTTAACAGTTAGAATTTTGGTTTTTTCATTATTAATGTTAATTCATCAGTAGCCATTTCTGGAAGAAACAATAATAAAATATCCCACTGACCTGTGGTTTTGTACATCAGATGGTACTGCAACTTTCCTTTTTCTCGAAACATCATCATCATCATCATCATTCAAATGATACTAGCCAGATATTTTTTATATGCACAAACATACACACATTTATTAACAGAAAGACTTTTTCATCCATAGAACCAGTCCTTGCACCCTCTGTGATGTCATCACAAAGTCACATCTGATTGGTCACATAGGATAGTGGCACAATACTATCTGCTATTTACATGATTCCCTGTTTGGTGAGATTACTGATATGCTTAATCCAAAAGCTGGAAAAAAGAAACAGCCAGAGAAAACACGGTGCTGAAGAAACAACATCTGGGTGAAATACCTGTTCTAGGCAGGACTGGGGGAGGAAAAGGTGAATACCGTATTTTTGCTGTATAAGACTCACTTTTTCCCTCCTAAAAAGTAAGGGAAAATGTGTGTGTGTCTTATGGAGCGAATGCAGGCTGCGCAGCTATCCCAGAAGCCAGAACAGCAAGAGGGATTGCTGCTTTCACTGTGTAGCAATCCCTCTTGCTGTTCTGGCTTCTGAGATTCAGAATTTTTTTTCTTCTTGTTTTCCTCCTCCAAAAACTAGGTGCGTCTTGTGGTCTGGTGCGTCTTATAGAGCGAAAAATACGGTATTCAATCTTAAGTATTTTTCATCACAGAAAACTTCCATCACAGCAAACCATACATTTCAATCTGAAAATAAGAGTAGATAAATTTGAGCAGCTAGTCTCACCTTGCGCCATACACTGCCTCTCAGCCTAACCTACCTCTTAGGGTTATTGTGGGGATTAAATGGAGAGGGGGAGCTCCTTGTTTAAAAGGTGGGATTTAAATGCAATAAAGAAATAAACCGATCCTCCACATGGCATAAATTAAGCTGGCAAAATGGCTGCTGCAACTCCAACACTATTTTAAAGGCTTGTTTCCCTTCTGCCAGGCTTAGGGTGGTTCAGCCAGCAGTACTGAATGGAGTTTGGGTCTCATGAAACTTTATACCAGCTTAATTTACACTGGCTGGCTTTACACCAGCTTCTTGTGTATAGGATAGCTCCCAAAGTCTACTTCTGCAGAATCCATAGGTAAAGGTAAAGGGACCCCTGACCATTAGGTCCACTCATGACCGACTCTGGGGTTGCAGCGCTCATCTCGCTTTATTGGCCGAGGGAGCCGGCATACAGCTTCCGGGTAATGAGGCCAGCATGACTAAGCCGCTTCTGGCGAACCAGAGCAGCACACGGAAACGCCGTTTACCTTCCCACAGGAGCGGTATCTATTTATCTACTTGCACTTTGACGTGCTTTCGAACTGCTAGGTTGGCAGGAGCAGGGACGGAGCAATGGGAGCTCACCCTGTCGCGGGGATTTGAACTGCCAACCTTCTGATCAGTAAGTCCTAGGCTCTGTGGTTTAACCCACAGCGCCACCCGTGTCCCGAATCCATATGTTCCATCAAATGCATTTTGAAACAGCCAAGCAAGGGAGTGTACAGTGGTACCTCGCAAGACGAATGCCTCGCAAGACGGAAAACTCACAAAACGAAAGGGTTTTTGTTTTTTTGAGTTGCTTCGCAAGACGATTTTCCCTATGGGCTTGCTTTGCAAGATGGAAACGTCTTGCAAGTTTGTTTCCTTTTTCTTAAAACTGTTAATACAGTTGCGACTTGACTTCGAGGAGCAACTCATAGCACGCGGTGTGGTAGCCTTTTTTGAGGTTTTTGAAGACTGGTGATTTTTGAAGCTTTTCCAAAGCTTTTCCGACACCGTGCTGCGCAAGACAAAAAAAAGCAAGACGAAAAAACTCGTGGAACGAATTAATTTCGTCTTGCGAGGCACCATTGTATAACTAACCCCTTTAAAATGACCCTATTCTCTCTTTTTTATGAGAACATAAGTTGCTAGTCCTGTATCCATCTATTCCAGTATTCTCCAGAGAAATCTGAAACAACAGGTCCACTGATAGACTGTCATCTGTTTTTTAGGCTACAGTACTATTATTGTCTTTTCTTCATGATTTCAGAAGGGTGGTAAATTGGGAGGTTGAGAGAACAGTGGGCTTGCTGTTGAAGAACACATAGTCCAAGAACTAGTTCATGGTCCAATCTGCCACACTAAAGCACCAATTCCCCAATGAGATTAGGGTATGTTTGACTTGTTCTGACTTGTGCTATCAATTTCAGTACATAATTTTATCTGTGGTTTTTTTATGAATAATTTTTTAGTCAAGTTTCTACAGAACATTCAAGGCAGTAAGCAATAGAAAATAAACACCTGATCTTAATAGACATAAAAGAGAGAGGAGGCTTTTCTCTACCCGACCTAAAACTTTACTACGAGGCAGCCTGTTTCACCTGGCTAAAAGATTGGTGCACGTTGCAGGATCTGGACCTCCTGGACCTGGAAGGTTTTGACAACCGTTGGGGATGGCACGCCTACCTGATATATGGAAAAGCGAAAATTCACAAAATTTTTACCAACCATATAATAAGAAAGTCACTCTTTGCTGTATGGGAAAGATATAAAGACCTGATGGAGCCTAAAGTCCCGTGGTGGACTTCTCCAATAGAAGCCATAGCAGTAAAATGGAAAAATACCCAGGAAAGCTGGCCAACATACAAAACACTTCTAAAAAATGAAGACAACCAACTCAAATTAAAAAACTTTGCGGAAATAAGAGAACACATTTCAGACTGGTTCAAATATCATCAGTTATTTGAAAAATTTAAATCTGACAAACAAAAGGGGTTCTCAACAGAAATTTCCTGATTCGAATCTGATCTTGTAAATTCTAAAAGAAAAACTCTTTCCAAAACTTATCAACTCCTCCTTGACTGGACAAGTCTCCCGGAAATAACAGATTTGGATATTCTGCAAAAGAGGAAGAGTATCTTTTTATATGCGACGGCGGCAGCAAGAGTTCTGATCGCGGCAAAATGGAAGAGTAATGAAATCCCCTCTATACAAGATTGGATCCAAAAGCTGACAGAATATGCCAAATTAGACGGTCTATCAGAAAAAATAAAGAATAAATCAAAACAGGAATTTGTTTCAAAATGGGAGGTTTTCAAAGAATATTTGAAAAATATAGTTGTTTAAATTCTGTTGCAGCATTCTAGGAACTTCAGTAATAGTTGCAAGGTAGATATAAGAAATTAGATATATTAAGAAAAAGTTTAATTATGATAAAAGTGTGTATTGGCAATAAGAAATATGAAATCAAAATATGGAATAGACGGGAGGTTGGGTCTTTAGTGTTAAGACCAATATATGTTTTATTGTTTGTTAAGAAAATTATGTGTTTATGGTTATTACTGTGTGTAATTTGGTATTTGTGTTTTTTCTTTTTTCTTCCTGTATCAATAAAAATTTATAAATAATAATAATAATTTAAAAAATCCTCCTTAAAAAAAGAAAGAAAAAAAAGAAAGAAAATAAACACCAGTGGTGCAGCCCAACTGGCTGTTCTCCTGAGTGAGTCTCATTGACGTCATGGGAGCTTATCAGCACAAACCATTGGGGGTTTATGGTGGAGAATCGCCTGGTGGATCGCTCCATAAGATTTTAATGTCTAGTGATTCTGCTCCTCAAAATGGTAGCGTGAACTGCATGCCACAGAAAGCCTCTGTTTCTCCCTAGCTTGGCTCCAACTTTTAATTGCCATAATCAGTAGATTAATAAACTAAAGCTTTAGCTGATCAATCGCTGGGGGAGGCGGAGATTTTAATTGGTGAAGCTGAATGAAGGGCTAACTTGTTTATTGGTTTTTTGAAACTATTTAAAGGAATCTTGATGTGACTGAAGAAGGAGTAGTGTAGTGATCCCCCCCCCCAATTCCTTCTTCCTCTTGGAGTCTTCCATGTGCCCATGAAAAACTGCTCCAGAGGGTTGAGAGACCATCCAAAAACAGCTGGGTGTCAGCTCATTCTTTGAATGGAAGCAGCCCTTTGTACATATGCAATCTTGATTGGATACAATCTATAATCACATAAGGATTATTTTAGGAGACTGCTTTATCAATACATTTGCTTAACTAATGGGAGTGCGTGACACACATACACACAAATGGAAGGAACTGAAACCACTATTGAGCTCAATGTAGATATCTAGGCATCTTTTTAAAATAATAATAATAATGAAACAATTGAGGTTTCCTTCCCAATCCATTGGTTCCAGTTCAGAAACAAGATCAGGTAAATTGAGGCTTCTAAATTCGGATCAGGAGCACTTCAGTAGCATACCTAATTTTGATCGCAGTGTGTTGTTGTAATAACAAGCACAAAGGAACTATGAAAAATGGCCACTCTTCTTAACAAGGGGGGGGGGCTGCAGGTATAGCCGGGAACTTTGTTCAATATCTTAAAAAAAAGGACACCTACTGAGGTTTTCTTAAGAAGCATGTTTCTAAAAATGTAATCAATCAATTCACCTAATAATCTGTTAAAGTCAGATGACTACTCAACTAAAAAAAAACCTGTGACTATTTTGTAGACCTCATTTTAATTAACAACATAATTTTCATCCTGTGTCTAAAATTATCTCTACTAGGTTTGGAACATTTTAAAAATATTTTTTGCTTAGCTTTAAAAATAAAATAAAAATGTATCTGCTGTCCCCAACAGCTTTCTTTCTCTCTGGGCCAGAGGCACACAATTGCTATACCAGCTGGGCTAGGGATTTTTTTTGTAATACTTGTTTTGCTCCATCATTCTGATTGGGCTCCCTAATGCACTTTTTAAAATTAGTTTGCATTGCCATGGCGGCCATCACAGATCAATTGCATCCTGGAGCAATGTGACATAAATTCCTGCAGTACAGGTGTAGCTCCTAGCAAGCTGCCAAACACTAGGAGATTCGTGTCTTACACATGGAAGGGGCGAATGCCATTCAGCCAAACTGTCACTTTGAAACAGCCGAGAGGAAGGAGATCAAAGCCCAGAGCTGGAACTTCTCCTCTCCAGATTAAAGTCTTTATGGTTTGAACTCCTAATGCTATTAAAGGGAACCAGGACATAGAGCACAGCACAGGCTACAAAGTTCTTCTAATTTCACTCAAGTCCTGCTGCATTTTGGCCAGTGTAAGCCTTCCAAGCATTTTAAGATGTGCCGTTTCCTCTGAGGCCTAGCTGGCTACTCCCTGGAAATTACGCAGAACTAATACCTTCAGAGATACATTTCTGTTTGCGCGCATATTTATATAACTTATCGCCTCTGGAGAGATAATTTTGATTCCCTCCTAGGTTCCACAAAGTCTTTTAATAGAACTCCAAGCAATAAAACCTGAAATTCTAGTATCTCCAGACATGAAAAGTCTCTTTATGTTGCGTTTGGTGTCTCTCCTTTCTTGCGGTGACCTCTGCACGATGGTGTATAAATCTATTATTCCAGTCACTGGGGAATTCTTTTAAAGCTTTCTCTCTCTCTCTCTCTCTCTCTCTCTCTCTCTCTCTCTCTCTTTTTTGTCAGAAATAAGAGATCGTTCATCTTTAACTAGGCCACATAGAAATTATGATTCCACTGCAGTGTATATTTAATTAGAGTAATCTCACTTGAATTTAATTACCTAATGAATTATTTGTTTAAAAGGTAAAAAGGCTTGTTTGCCAAGTACAGTGCAACACGCTGATAAGAACTTCTATCGTAGGAATGTTATTGTTCAAAAAAATATCATTTTATGGTTTTATATATTTTTTAACTCTTTGGTTATCTTAGGCTGCAATCCTATACCCACCTCTCTGGGCATAAGCACCCATTAAATTTAATGGGCCTTCCTTCTGAGTAGACATGGGTGGAACTGCACTGTTAACCATATACAAACATATAAGATCCACAGTCATTTAGAGCTAAATTATTTCAACCTTTCCTTTTTTGTACTTGAGCCTTAGTCAATAGAAACACATGCATGCTATTTCCCCATCCCCATTTTTTTTTAAAGAAAGCAACATGGTGGAAATTGGGCTTCTCTTGGAATTAAGACTTTGTAAAGGTAAAATGGTAAAGGTAAAGGATCCTGGATGGTTAAGTCCAGTCAAAGGCGACTGTGGGGTTGCGGTGCTCATTTCGCTTTCAGACTGAGGGAGCTGGCATTTGTCCATGAACAGCTTTCTGGGTCATGTGGCCAGCATGACTAAATCACTTCTGGTGCAGTGGAACACAGTGATGGTAACCAGAGTGCACGGAAATGCCGTTTACCTTCCCGCTGCAGCGGTACCTATTTATCTACTTGCGCTGGCATGCTTTCAGAGTGCTAGGTTGGCAGGAGATGGGACAAAGCAACGGGAGCTCACCCCGTCGCAGGGATTTGAACCGCCAACCTTCTGATTGGCAAGCCCAAGAGGCTCAGTGGTTTAGACCAGTGTTTCCCAACCACTGTTCCGCGGCACACTAGTGTGCCGCGAGATGTTGCCTGGTGTGCCGCGAGATGTTGCCTGGAGGGAGGCGGGCGAGTCGGGCGGCGAGAGGCAGGGCGGCGAGGAGAGGCCGCCCAGCGCGGGGCTCTCGCCGTCTGCCTGCCTGGCTGCCTGCGAGCTCGGCTGGCAGCGCCTCCGTCCGCAGCGCCCACCCCTGCCAAAGCTCACCCAGCCAAGCTGCGCTCTCCTTCCTGCCTCGCTTTGCTGCCTCCTCCCCCCCACCCCCAAAGCTTGGAGGTTCCCTGGCAAGGGGGAGGAAAAAAAATTGAAACTTACACTTTCGTGCGTCCCTCCCGGCGTGACGCTGCGCGCTGACGTCACGGGGCTGTAATGGTGGTGTGCCTCGAGATTTTTTTCATCAAACAAGTGTGCCTTTGCCCAAAAAAGGTTGGGAAACACTGGTTTAGACCACAGCGTCACCCACGTCCCCCCCTTTTTTTGCTCTGTAAAACTTGTATGTTACAGAATGGCCACACCATGCCTTTAAAGCACTCTGATTTCACTTCAACAGTCATGGCTTCATCCCTTGGAACTGTACAGTGGTACCTCAGGTTAAGTACTTAATTCGTTCCGGAGGTCCGTACTTAACCTGTAACTGTTCTTAACCTGAAGCACCACTTTAGCTAATGGGGCCTCCCGCTACCGCCGCACGATTTCTGTTCTCATCCTGAAGCAAAGTTCTTAACCTGAAGCACTATTTCTGGGTTAGCGAAGTCTGTAAACTGAAGCGTATGTAACCTGAAGCGTATGTAACCCGAGGTACCACTGTAGTTTGTTAAGAGTGCTGAGAGCTGTTAGGAGACCCCCATTCTTCTCACAGAACTACAATTCCCACAAAGAGAGATTGATAGTTAAACTACACTGAAACTTGTAGCTCCACCAGGAGGTTGGTTATGAGTTTCCTAACAACTCTCAGTACCTTTATCAAACTGCTGTTCCCAGGATTCTCTGGGGGAAGCAAAGACTGGTAATGTGGCAACATAGTGCTTTAAATGGAAAGTGCGGATGTCGCCTATGTCAACTTTCCCCAACCTTGAAGGTGTTGGACTACAACCCCAATCATTGGCTAAGCTGGTTTGGGCTGATGGAACTTGGGAATCTGAAACCTTTATTGATGAGGATGTGCCTGGATGTGGGAAATCAGAAGAAGGCTGGCTTCAAATTTGGGATCATGGCCAATGCGCTGTGGTGTACACATGCTCATTTGTGCATAAACAGGGAAGACCAGAAAGGCACCAGGCCTTTTGAGTGTGTGGCTGGAACACACAAAGAGAGATTCTGCTCTGAATGTTGTATTTAAACCCTGTTGCAGATTGAATGGACAGGCCTTCTAAAGCCTGCTTCAGAATCTAGTTTAAGCCAAATACAGTGGTATCTCAGGTAACAGACACTTCAGGTTACAGACTCTGCTAACCCAGAAATAGTGCTTCAGGTTAAGAACTTTGCTTCAGGATGAGAACAGAAATCGTGCTCTGGCAGTGCGGCAGCAGCAGGAGGCCCCATTAGCTAAAGTGGTGCTTCAGGTTAAGAACAGTTTCAGGTTAAGTACTTAACCCGAGGTACCACTGTACAGATAAAACTGATTGGACATATTTTCCAAATGAACATGTTAGGGTGTCAGTCAGTCTCTTTGTAAGCTTCTTTCTCGAGAAACTGGTCTCAAGCCAAGGTCTTGTGTTTCGTTGGGTTGTCCCACATCACACTGTTGACTATGCTTTATAGAGTGGCAGTGCTAGCAATGAGTCAGTCTTTCTCACTTACTTTGAAGGCCATAGCAGTAGAAACAAAAGATGACCAGCACCTGACCTTGACCCTTTGTAACACTCTGCCCAGTACTGCTCCTTTTATCTCCAAGACACAAAGCGGATGGTTCTCTGGGCTGCCGTGTTTCCAAGGGACACTTGCAATGGGGCTATTGTGGGTGCAATCCACATCTAGTGAAATCAATGGGGACTTTTGCTATTAACTTGGGAGACATGTGCATTTCATTCTTGCTGGCCCCTGACAACTGGCTGGTTCTGCTTGACGCAAGCAACACCTGCCGCTTTGTAGTGGACGTATGTATTTTATGTATTTATTTATTTATTGCTTTCTTCCTTAGATCACTTGATAGGGTTCATCTGTCTTCTGAGGCTGGGCATAAACCCAGCAAGGAAGACACCTGGCCAGAGGGAGATGCAGTAGAAGGGAAAGAGTAAAACACCCCTTCCAGCCACTTAAACCTACCATACAAATACTCTCCCCCAAATACTTTAGCCCAGGGGTCAGCAAACATTTTCAGCAGGGGGCTGGTCCACTGTCCCACAGACCTTGTGGTGGACCGGACTCTCTCTCTCTCTCTCTCTCTCTCTCTCTCTCTCTCTCTCTCTCTATATATATATATATATATATATATATATATATTTGCCCCACAAATAACCCAGAGATGCATTTTAAATAAAAGCACACATTCTACTCATGTAAAAACACGCTCATTCCCGGACCATCTGTGGACTGGATAGAGAAAGCGATTGGGCCGGATCCAGCCCCCGGGCCTTAGTTTGCCTACCCATACAGGTTTGGGTAGCTGTGTTGGCCAGGACAATTTGCTGTTAGGTGCAGCATACTTTAGGGTAAAGTATGACTGGGGTAGCTCAGTTGGTACAGTGTGAGACTCTTAATCTCTGGGTCATGGGTTGGATCCCTATATGGGGCAAAAGAGCCCCACATCGCAAATATTCCTGCATTGCAGGGGGTTGGACTAGATAACCCTTGGAGTCCCTTCAAAACTCTGATTCTAGGAGTACCACTTAATAATACCATCCCTTCCTATCATGAACAGCAAGGGTGTGAAGAGAAGGTTTCTCAGTGGCTACCTCCCATGGATGGATTCCTTCCCACTGCAGACTCAGCAGACCAAGGTGCTGCAAGACCGACCTTTGCAAAGCGTGCAGTTCAGAAATTCAACCCAAATTAGCACTTTCCGAAATAGTCCAAGAACCAAAACACAACCAGTTTCGGAATTCACATGCCTCTGAATTTTGCAATTCTAGTTCGGCAGCCAGTAAAAAAAAAAAAAAAATGCAAATACTAGGCTAAACTGTGCATATAAATGCATATATTAGTGAATGAAACATACCAAAATCAGGGAACTTTCTTTTTGAAAAATATGCAAGTTAGGCAAAGCTGCCTACAAAAAGACACATGAAACGTTCACACTAAAATGTTCATACATTTTCATGAGACTATTTTTTTTTAAAAAAAACAACAACCACAAACTGATATGGAAATGTGGGGAACTGAACATAAGGTTGGAAGAAACTAGAGGGAAACCAAAGCTGATGTATCTCCTCATCCCAAACCACAACTTTGTTTAAACTAATAAGAATGTCCTCCCTTCAGGGGGCTGTGGGAGCAGTTGTCTTGTGGGAAGGGATTCTTAACTAAGAAACCCTCCATGCATCTATCATTCCCAGGATTTATTGAAGAGAAGTTTTGGCAGTTCAAGTGGGTGGGGTTTTTTTGGAGGGGGGCATTTGCAGTGTAGGTATGTCATCCTTTTTATTTGTCTTTCTCCTATTCTTTCTCTGCTTCACTCCCTCTCTTCTCCCCAATTTTCTCTCTTTCTCTTATAAGAAGTATAATAAAAAAAGGATTGTTGCACTGCTATGTTGATTACAAATCACCGGTAGAACATCTATGGTCCAATGTGACTCACATGGTGTTTTTGCCCCATCAAGTCTGTTGTCCTTCACAATGAACTTGGCCTATATTCTTTTGAGATTCCCCAGTTTCCCTTAGTCAGTTTTGTAAAATCTATGTATCGCTTGAGCACCAACACTTTGAATTGTTCTCGGAAACGTACCGGGAGCCAATATAGGTCTTTCAAGACCGATGTTATATGGTCTCGCCGTCCACTCTCAGTCACCAGTCTAGCTGCCACATTCTGAATTAGTTGTAGTTTCTGAGTCACTGTCAGGAGTGCGTGCAGGAGCCGGGCCCTGTGACCAGTAGGGCTTTGCAGGACTGGGGCCTTCCTAAATTTGTTCTGGAGAGGCAAGGCGTGGCCACACAGATGAGGCTGCTTGGTAACTTGTGAGAAGGGATTCTCCTGGTGGCTAGAGCCGGGAAGGGATATAAGGTCAGCATTGTCCTTCGGCTCTTTTCCACAGCAACACGTTTCCTGCCTTCCTGCGTTTGACTTCTTGTTTCTTGATCCTTTGACCTCAGCTTCTTGACTCCTTGCTTCTCAACCCTTGGACCCTTGAGTTTGTGACTCCCTGCTTCCTGACCCTTGGACTCCTGGCTTCTGGACTCTCGTTCCTGCTCCCACCCCACCATCTTGGCCCCGGTCCCGATATCCTCAGCTGGGACTTCGATCGCCCGTAGACCAGACTGTGACAGTCACCTTCAAAGGCAGCCCCACATAAAGTGCATTGCAGTAGTCCAATCAGGAGATAACTAGAGTATGCACCACTCTGGTGAGACAGTCTGTCAGCAATCGTGCTGCAGCATTCTGCATTAACTGCAGCCTCCAGATCAAGTGCGAGGGAAGCCCCACATAAGAGTGCATTGCAGCAACCCAGCCTTAAAGTAACAAACACTGTGGCAAGTTTGCTTCCTAATCCTCTTCAGTCAAATATAAAGCAGCTTGCCTAGGACTTAATTACATCACAGTGCAGCTGTGCTCCCTTCACATCACCACCACTACTAAAGCTGTTGTAGTTTAAACCAAATGAGCCCTTTCAAATCATAAAGTTAATGTTTCACCATGTGGGGTGTTTTAGTAATTTGCTAGGCAGAGGAGAGGAAATGAGTGATACGAGATGTGTGCTGTCTAAGACATGGGCCTGTTCCAATGTGGCCCGTTTCCTCCACAGACCATGGAGAAATAGAGATGGAAAAAATTACGTCAGAATGGAAAAGCCAAGTGGAGTTTGCTGGAAAGACCTAGCAGTGAATGAAGGGAGAATCGAGTTTCCTGTTATAAAGACATCGTTTCTGTTATTAAGTCACAAAAAATTGGAATCATATTTAAACATGCCATTTTCATGTTCCAATTCAGGCCTGAACAACTTTTGATCCACCAAGCCAAGCAAAGTCTGTCGGCCATGTTTTTTTCTTGTTGCACGAGGGTCTGTCATGTGCCTGAAAAGCCATTTAGTTTTGCAGTCCCAAAAGGAAGTTTACTTTCCCCTATGTAATGTCTTTGGGAATCCTGTCATGACGGTGAAGATGTTGATGTTTGTTGTTAAGTTCACTGAATTCCTCAGGACTACTCCTCATAGTTAATGGGATGCGGGTGGCGCTGTGGGTTAAACCACAGAGCCTAGGACTTGCCAATCAGAAGGTCAGCGGTTTGAATCCCTGCGACGGGGTGAGCTCCCGTTGCTCTGTCCCAGCTCCTGCCAACCTAGCAGTTTGAAAGCATGTCAAAGTGCAGGTAGATAAATAGGTACCGCTCTGGCGGGAAGGTAAAACGGTGTTTCCGTGCGCTGCTCTGGTTCACCAGAAGCGGCTTAGTCATGCTGGCCACATGACCTGGAAGCTGTACGCTGGCTCCCTTGGCCAATAAAGCGAGATGAGCGCCGCAACCCCAGAGTCGGTCACGACTGGACCTAATGGTCAGGGGTCTCTTTACCTTTACCTTTACTACTCATAGTTGTTGGTAAGGTGCCTTCAGCTTGCAGAAAGCCAGAAGTTATCCAGGCCCATTGCTGGGATATTCTCTCAGAAGGGGGAAAAACAAAAAAACAAAACTGGAATCTTTTTCCTTAGGTCTTCGGATTTCCTCAGAGCATATTGCTATCTCAAGATTGCATTATCATCAGTGGCTCACGTTAAAAATACAGTTTCCCTGACATGATATGGTGTTATTTATTAAGCCACAGGACAATCTAGGAGTTTACCTTATTTTGAGTTGGTTGCTCAGGCTTTAGTCCTAACCCCACTTGCTTGGGAATAATACCCATTAAATTCAATAGGAACTGATGTGGTTGATTTGGTGTGAGAATTTCTCCTATGAGGTAGAAAGCCCCAATTCTAGCTCCAAGGTTTCCAGAAGGACAAAATAATTTTTAAGTCAAAAATGGCTAAAGGAAGGGTGAAGGAGATCCAAAAACAGCCCAGTGGGTGGGTAGATGGAATGGAAGAAGTTGCTTTACATTGAGTTAGACCCAGGGCCAAACAGGGGTGGAGCAGGAGGGCGTTTGGCCCAGCGCCTCAAGCAAAAGGGGCCCCTTTTGGTTTTTTTAAAAAATGTATAAGTTCTGCAACTTTTTTAATAGCGCATCAGATCAGTTGTAAGACACTCTTTCAACTTAGAGCTGCGAATGTAAGCAAATAAGAGATGTGGTTTGGTAAAAGACAAAGCCTTTTTTGTTAACTGCTACAGATTTTATCGCCTGCTTAACATCAGCTGTGATATTGCATGAAAGCAAGATTTAACCCTCAAGATTTGCACAGAAAAAGCATTTGTTAAATAAAAATATTCAAATTATGCTCCACTCATCTTTTGTGTGTGTGTGTGTGCGCGCGCCTGATTTTATTATCATGTTACATCATTTTTCCATGGCTGCATTTATTATGGTTTGGGGTTTCAAAAGCCAGAAGTGGCTTAGCCATGCCCAGGCACCTGAGAGGCCCTGGTCACACCCACTGGTTCATCTGCTTCAATATTATCGCCACTGATTGGCTGTGGATAGCCAGGGTTTCCAACAGAGAATCTTTCCCAGCCCTAATTGGAAATACTGGGGACCGAACCTGCGACCTTCAGCATGCAAAGCAGATGTTCTACCACTGAGCTACAGAGAGAGGGGGGCTGGCCTGGAGTTTCCTGAACTCCACACTACATTCTTTTGCAGGTCCTGTATTACGAGTAATACAACTGAGGGGTCATCCACTCTTTTGTTTGTGCCATGATTTCTAGGCACAGGTCTGTATTTTGTAATAATAATAATAATAATAATAATAATAATAATAATAATAATTTTAATTTTAATTTATACCCCGCCCACCCCAGCCAAGGCCGGGCTCAGGGTGGCTAACAAGCAATAATAAAAACAAGTTGAATGAATACAACTTAAAAACAAGATTAAAATACAACATTAAAATATTGAAACATTAGAATATTAAAATGCAGCCTCATCACAGGAGAAGAAAGGAAAAAGAAAGGGGGGGGGGAATCAAATTGGCTCCAAGCCAAAGGCCAGGCGGAACAACTCTGTCTTACAGGCCCTGCGGAAAGAAATCAGATCCTGCAGGGCCCTGGTCTCATGAGACAGAGCGTTCCACCAGGCAGGGGCCAGTGTTGAAAAGGCCCTGGCTCTGGTTGAAGCTAATCTAACTTCCTTAGGGCCCGGGACCTCTAGGGTGTTGCTATTTATGGACCTTGAGGCTCTCCTTGGGGCAGTGGCGTAGCGTGGGTTGTCAGCACCCGGGGCAAGGCAAGTAATTTGCACCCCCTAACCCGTGGATTTGCGCCCCCTAACCCTAACCCCCAGATGTTGCGCCCAGTGCGGCCACCCCCCCCTGCACCCCCCACGCTACGCCACTGCCTTGGGGGCATACCGGGAGAGGCGGTCCCGTAGGTACGAGGCTCCTAGACTGTGAAGGGCTTTAAAAGTGAAAACCAGCACCTTAAACCTGACCCTGTACTCCACCGGGAGCCAGTGCAGCTTGAAAAGCACTGGGTGAATATGCTCCCATGGCAGAGACCCCGTGAGGAGCCTCGCTGCAGCATTCTGCACCCACTGGAGTTTCTGGGACAGCTTCGAGGGCAGCCCCGCGTAGAGCGAATTACAGTAGTCAAGCCTGGAGGTGACCGTCGCATGGATCACTGTGGCCAGGTCGGGGTATGGGTAGGGTGGGTCCAAACAGAATTTCACTTCCCCTTTTTGGTCCCACTGTTTCCCCCAGGAAAACCCACTGTTTACCACTGAATCAGAACAAACAGCTATTGGACTTTCATCAGATTCATATATGTTCCAATTCAGTGGGTTCCCCCAGGGAAAGTGGTGGGGGGAAATGGAAAGGCACTCAGACCCTTGCCTACAAATCATGGATCTGTTCCTAGAAATCTAGGCACAAATGGAAGTGCGCAGGAGCTGGACATTGAGAAGACAGTGGTGTGTGACTCCATACAGAACTCAGAAAATATCTTGTCTTGATGAAAACTGGTGGCAGCCATTCTGGAGAAATTTTTGCAACTCACAGATATACCATATGTACTGATGTCTCCAGAGCAAATGGGTGCAGATATTGCAGCTAAGATCTTGGCTCAGGAATTGACCTGTTGGAAGCAGAAGTTTGAGCTCTATATAGGTCTGACCATGCCTAAGGAAAAAGAAATTGGGAAAAAGAAACTTTTATTTTACCTTATTGGGGAGCAAAGTAGAAAGCTGTGAACTAGCCTGAAGCTCAGCACCAGTTCTCAGCACTCTCTGCTCTTCTGGCAGCTTTATAGGCCTACTGTTTCCAAAATGCAACGAGAGATAAATTCTTTGAAAGAAATCAGCAGGAAAGAGAAGGATTAGATAGCTATGTGACACTGCTGTGAACTTTAGTGAGCACGTGTACATTTGGAGAGCTAGAAGATTCTGTGATCAGGGACAAAATTGTGAATGGCAAACTAGATCCCCAATTGCATGGACACCTTGGGCAAAATGCCTGGATATAGCTTGGGCTGCAGAGGCCTTCAAAACCAGGCAAAAATGTCTAGAAGTTCAGGGAACACTCCTTGCTGCACATGTAGTCAGAAAAAAGCCAGCCCAATCAAGCCAATGGACTAGATGGTCCAGTTGTATAAGGGGATCGGGACATGGAGTCAACCAAGGCGTTGCATGATGTCCCATTCAAAACAACCAAGCTATAGGAAACTAAGGAGGCCACAGAGCAGGATGCACAACTTCAATGGGTCAAGCAAATTATTCTGGATGGATGGCCTGCAAACAAAAACCAAGTTCCTGTAGGAGCAGAAGCAGGTTTTTAGTTTAAAGAAGAACTCGTTGCCCAAGGTGGTCTCATATATTGTGACCAGACCCATGCCAATGCAGCCTCTTTGTGCAAGAGAACCATTGAAAAGATTCATGCCTCACCTATGGGGGTTGACAGTGGCCTGTGACAGGCTAGCAAGTGTGTATACTGCCCTGGAATGAGGCCACAGCTGAGGGCATATATGGAACGGTGTGAGACCTACTTCTCTTATGACAACCATCAACAGGAAAAGACCTTACTGCTGCAAGAATTCCCCACTTGACCATGAGGGAAGATTGGTGTAGAGATCTTTAAAGGAAAGTTATACCTCACTACAGTAGATGACTACAGTGGTACCTCGGGTTAAGTACTTAATTCGTTCTGGAGGTCCGTTCTTAACCTTAAACTGGAGCACCACTTTAGCTAATGGGGCCTCCTGCTGCTGCTGCGCCACCAGAGCACAATTTCTGTTCTCATCCTGAAGCAAAGTTCTTAACACGAGGTACCATTTCTGGGTTAGCGGAGTCTGTAACCTGAAGCTTATGTAACCTGAAGTGTATGTAACCCAAGGTACCACTGTACTCCAACTTCTGGGTGGTTGAAAGTCTACCAGATGCAGAAGACAGAGAGCATACCCAGAAGCTAGAAGTGCAGTTGTCAGTAACAATGGACCCAGGTTCACATGTGAAGAGTTCAGGGTAGTTGCACAGCGTTAGGGAATTTGATCAGTTTACCTACTCCAGAGCATATCTACAGAGCAGTGGAACCTGTTGTTAAAACAACAAAGCTGTAACCTCAGAATTTGACCCCTGGCCCATAAAAAATACCCCATCAAAGGGTCAAGTCCAGCACAGGCACTAATGGAGCACAGAACCAAAGCTCCAAGGTGAGATCTTGCACTAGTAGGAAATCCCAGAGATAAGATGGTATGGGGGCTTCCTTCATATGAGCTTACCCATGTGCCGTGGCCTTCAGAGGAGGCCAGGATTCACGCCCCACCTCCAACGGAAGTGTATTGGGTGCAAGGCTGGCCCACCCATGAGGCAAGGTGAGATGTTTAACCCCTACCTCCACTACTTTTGCTTGAAGCACTCTGCTCTAAAGGCCACCACCAGGCTGAAGCTATGTAGGTCTGTGATCCTCCTTGGGCTCCATGGAGAAAGAAAGGTGGGATATAAAGGTAAGGAGATAATTGCATCTTGTTGTTGTGATAGGTTCAATTATGCTCACACGCATAAGCATCAGAGGGAGAGGGTGCATGCACACATGTATTGGTTTATAGAGAAACAATCTAAATCCAAGTATTTTTTCTTAACTGGATTAAAGAGTCCATGCTCACATTTCCAAAGCCCTCTGGGCATCGGCAAGAGTAGCACCCTTTATAAAAATCTACATCAGCCTAAACAGGAGTTATATTGTTACTTGCATCGACTAAACCCTAATTATAGGGTGGGAAAGAATGATTCGTAATTGAAATAATTAGCCGGAAATGTTACTATTTAAATAACAAAATTTGCTGCATTTTCTTTTATTCTATTTTGACATCTCAGTCATCATCTTTTCACATTTGCAAGAGGTGGAAGAGAGTCGTGAGAGGAGGAAACCCCCCCTCTGCCTCTACACACACACACACACACACACACACACACCCTTGTGTTTCAAAAATGCTTTTGTTTGTCTCCGGTTTTCAATAGGAACCCAAAACATAGTTAATCTGATCAAGGGGGGATCAATAGAAAAAGTGAGTGAAGATTCACATTTCTTTGAAGCCAGTAAAAGCAAAGGACTAATCCTCCTAAACAATGAGGCCCTTTAAAGCAGAGTCTTCAACACTGAAAGGCATTGTGAAGTAGGATTTGCAATGTTTTGGTTTTAATTTCAACTGTACAAGCAGGTGTAGTAATGGGAGGTGAATCACTCATTACACTTTTGTTACTTAACATAACAACAAAATAAACAGATTTCTTTTTTTCTTTTTCTTTTTTAAAACCAGCTTCTTTTTTTTAGCAGAGAAGCAGAGTCATGGCTGTCTCTGTTTATTCATATTTCACATCTCTTATATATGCTTGGCTCCATCCACTTTCTGTTGAGATACTAGGCTGAATTTCTGAGTTTTAAAGGTGCTGTTCAGCTCCGTACAAAGCAGACGCTTGAACTGGGTGTGGAGAGAGTTTGAGTTGTTGCAAGGTGTGTCTATTACTTAGGAGCTTATCTGCTGCCCTTTTAAAACAAATGTTTTCTCAAGAGAAGCTTACAATTAAAACCAATCACTAAAAGCAATTAAACTTAGTACGGCTGTGTTAATCAACTTACAATCAGACCAATAAAAAAAAATACAATTTATATTTGTATCGAGTGCATTTTTTTGTTCTATGCTAATATTTGCAATATATAGAAAATCCAATCCAATATCTTTTTTTAAAAAAGAGAGCGATGGCAGAATTTTGAAGTGCCACCTCTCTCCATTTTAAATTGTGATATTTAGCTTATCATTTCAAAATTTAGCTGTCAAAAGTCTTCAAAGTCTGCTTCAAAGCAAACAGGGATGGAGCAAGACATTATTTCTTTAGGAGTTGTTGTTGTTGTTTAGTCATTTAGTCGTGTCCGACTCTTCGTGACCCCATGGACCAGAGCACGCCATGCACTCCTGTCTTCCACTGCCTCCCACAGTTTGGTCAAACTCATGCTGGTAGCTTCGAGAGCACTGTCCAACCATCTCATCCTCTGTCATCCCCTTCTCCTTGTGCCCTCCATCTTTCCCAACACCAGGGTCTTTTCCAGGGAGTCTTCTCTTCTCATGAGGTGGCCAAAGTATTGAAGTCTCAGCTTCACGATCTGTCCTTCCAGTGAGGATAAAGGGCTGATTTCCTTCAGAATGGATAGGTTCAATCTTCTTGCAGTCCATGGGACTCTCAAGAGTTTCCTCCAGCACCATAATTCAAAAGCATAAATTCTTCGGCGATCAGCCTAACTTTAAAGACCTTTGACATCTACACACACACACACACACACACACACACACACACACACACAGTCACCACTGATCTTAAGGATGAGCAGGGCCTCTTTGGCCCATCTTAAGGCTTGAGCAGGCTCATGAGGGTGAAGGCGCTCCATCAAGTAACCTCATCCCAGGTTGTTCAAATGTCTCAAAAACTTTATGCCGGCATTTTAAATTGAGCCTCAAAGTGAACCAGTTCCCAGTAGTTGGCATCCATCTGTCTAAGGACACAATGGAAGAATGTGCCTTCAGGGGGGAAAGTCAAACTGCTGAAGAGTTATAGTGCCTGCTGTGGCTGTAGAGACTGATACAGGAGAGACATGTTTCATTGCAGGTGGGACAGATGAAGGCATCTGGTTTTGCTGCTACAAGTGCACTATGATGTTTCTTCTCTCTGCGCTTCTCCCAGTGGTCATTCTTCTTCTGGTCACTGCTATGGGTGCATGACCTGACTACCTCCAAATACTGTGATCATCTGCAAGGGATTTCCATACAGCAGGGTTGATGTTGCTATCCTTCATGTCATGTTTGCAACCTAAAGTTGGTCTGCCAACAGGCCAAGTGTGTGAAGCCAGCTCCCTATGGAAGATCGTGGCATCTTCTGTTTTGTGTACATGCAGTAGAAGAATGCAATCAGGGATTTGTACAAATCACAAATTTCTTGGTGTGCTCAAGTCATTAGGGAAGGCTCTGCTCTGGGTACCACTGCCTTCAAAGGGTAGGTGGTTGACCATGAAATGGCAGAGCCTTCTTAACTTTGGCACCTTCCTGCTGGCCCTTCCTAAATAAAACCACTTGGCTCACTCAGTACTTCTCTGGGTTTAGGAGTTAGCCTTTCATTATTCGAAAAGCATTCTAGAAGTATATTCTGGTTTTAAAAACTGGTTGTATTAGTGTGATCATTCTCACAAATTTTGTGTGTGTGTGTGCGTGTGTGTGACACAACCATGTGTATCCGATCAGGACTATAAAGTCGGCTCTAAATTTAAAATAAATGTTTGTTTATCTCTGTTTTGATCACGGTAAGCTGTTAATTGGTGATGAGGGTTGTGAGCCAGACCTGTGCAACTTGTGACCCACAAAGAAAACTCAGCTCAACAGATGTGGGCAAAATCTGGCTGGTGCTAGACAACTTCCTTGTTTTTGCAGCCCAGCAAAACATGGTTTCTTCAACTTCTGATGGTTTGTGTTTAACTTGGTAGTAGGATGCAGATTGCGCTGGCTTGCTTTGAGCAGCACACAGAAACACACAAGATCCTGGCAAAGTTAAGCACTTTAAGCTCTGTTTATTCTAATGGAGAAATTAAGGAAGCGCTTAGTTATCTCCCCCTGAAATCAATAAGGCTTAAAGTGCTTACTACTGGCTAGACTGTGCTATATATTTTCAGGATGACCAAGAATTTTTAATAACAGAGCAATACCATACTGTCAAGTCTGTACATTGATATCTCTTCACTATCTGCTAATAATAATAATAATAATAATAATAATAATAATAATAATAATAATAGATGAGAAAACAAGACTAACTTTAGTAAGGTAAAATCTATAGCAGCCCAAAGCCCTTGAACACCATGTTTTTGAGATACGAGCAGGTTATAGATCTTGGGGATCTTGCAAAGAATTAAATAAACATATTGACCACTCAGCACAAGGAATGTATAGACAAGCACTCAATACCCACAAATTACTAAATAGTTGTTGGACACAGGGAATTCTATTGATTTCTGAAGTGTGCACTAATGGCTAGTTTACTTGTTTGACTCAAGCAATAGCTGAGAATTAGGAAAGAATGTCTCACAACATCTGGCAATGTAATGTGAATCAAATGTCTTTCAGCATGAGCGCTGATTTAAACCAGTTATTACTTCACCAGACAAATAGCTGTGAGCTCATTGTGCCAAAGGAAAAAGGAAATCTCCCAAAATAGGATTCCCTGCATTTCAGCATAAAACAATGAGGGTGGAACTAGATGTCACAAAACAAAAAACAAAACGGGCCGCGACTGAAAACAGCACCCTAAAATCTACTTCCCCTTTCTCTCACCAAGACTGTGTCATAGTGAAACTTTGACATGATGTCATCATGATGTCATGTGTTTTCCTGCCCCACTAGATGGCAGCCAATGGAGCGGAGGTGCTGGAGGTGCAATGTGATGATGTCACGACATGAGTTTCTTACTATTTCTTAGAGAGGATGGTGTGCTAGACATGGGAACATTGTTCTTGATGACAGTCCCATAATGCTTACTTGGGCCCCAAGAAGCAGGGCTTCCAATAATCATCATCATCATCATCAGGCATCAGAGAATGTATTGGAGAACCCAGCTTCCTAAATTTAGGGAGGAGAGGGCTTATACAATGCAAATGCCATACAAATGAAGAACAGCTCCAGCTGTTGCTTTGGTAGCAAATGTAACATAAAGAAAATCAAAATTCCAAGGACTTTAAATCACAAGCGTCTCAAAGGAGCACAAGGGAAACGGGTTGTTTATTCTTCATCTGCTTTCAATTCAGTTAAAAAACAACCACAGACAATAATACTCGTAAAAATCATTTGATATTGTAGAATAATATTTATTTGTGGGCCCTAAAACACAAATCATTCTGGATCTTTAAACTTCTAATTGCCTCCACACTTGCTTGCAAGTGCTTTGATCTCAATTAATGCAGTTCCATTTCTAATGAAACTGATGTAAATCTAGACGGATGGCTTGGTAGGTGATGAAGGGATTACACCAGTGTAAACCTAGCATGAGAAGCTAATGAGACTCTGAAACTGTAAACAGATACGATTCTTTGCAAGGTTCTGAAGGGCTGTGAAAACAATTAACTGTAAGAAGAAAACAGTCGTTTCCAGCTATTTTCACCCCACCCAACACACACACACTTCAGATTAACTCCAGGAGTGCTATATCTTTGCTTTTCATCTCACCAAGCTTTATAAGGTTGGGAGAAGTCATATCAGGGAGACAGTTTAACCAAAGCGGTCATTGCGATATAGCCTAGGGCTCATTTGCAGGGATGCCCATATGTCCTAATTAGAAGAGATCAAATTGCCTCGGAGAAAATTGAAAAATAAATATGACCTCCCTTGTCTTCCCTTAATTTATCTTGATATGAAGCCACTCAGTATCGCAGGAAACCAAAGAAGAGTTCCGCCGTGCAGCTTGTAAAACTCAACGGCAGTACAGAAATGTGATTCCTGTTCTACAAACAACAGCATCAATTGCAAGCCTGTGAAGCAGATACTAAGGTAGGCGTGGAGAGCTTTGGATCTCCTGATGTTGCTGAACCACAGTTCTCCTCATCCCAGCCATTGGCCATTCCTGCAGGGCCTCATTGGAGCTGTAGTTCTGGAGGACCAAAGATTCCTCTCTCCTGACCTGAGGGCTTGATCACACATGTATGTCCTTTACTTGATTTTTCTACACTTGGCTGCTGTACATCTTAAAAACCGGCTACACTGAAACATCATTGTGCTTTAGGAGGTATGAAATGAAAGCTCTGCCTGCAGTATAAAATCCTGAAAATCCATTCGAATCATGTGCTAGTAACCACACTCCTGTCTTAGCAGCATCTACACTGGCTTGGTCCTGTACACTTGAAGGCAGTGGAAGCCATAGCAGAACCTTCTCCAATGAGTTGAGCACACCAAGAGATTTGTAATTTGTTCAAATCCCTAACCGTATTTTTCGACCCTATAGGACACACTATTTCCCTTCCAAAAATGAAGGGGAAATGTGTGCGCGTCCTATGGGGCGAATGCAGGCTTTCACTGAAGCCTGGAGAGCGAGAGGGGTCAGTGCGCACCGACCCCTCTCGCTCTCCAGGCTTCAGGAAGCTCTCCGCAAGCCTTGGGAGCCCGCGGGAGTTCCCATTGGGCTCCCTAGGCTTGCAGATAGCAGCCTGCATCTCAAAGCCGGGCTTTGGTTCCCCGACCTGGTTTGGAGGCTGGCGGTGGGGAGAAGCGCGCTTCTCCCCACCGCCAGCCCCACAAGCTCGGGGGACAGTGGGGAGGTGGAGCGCCGCCATCCCGCTGTTCCCCGACCTGGTTTGGGCTTCAGGCAGATATCCACAAGGCGTGGGAGCCCGGCGGGAAGTTGCGCCGGTCTCCCAAGGCTTGCGGAGAGCTGCCTGTTCTGGGGGCTGGGGAAGCTCAGGCTTCCCCCACCCCAACCCCATGCCTGGGGGGAAAATATTTTTTTTTCTTTATTCCCCCCCCCAAAGTAGGTGCGTCCTATGGGCCGGTGTGCCCTATGGGGCGAAAAATACGGTACCTTCTTCGACTGCATGCCCACACAATGGAAGATGGCAGGATGCCCAAGGATGTGCTCTATTGGGAGTTGGCTTCAGAAGCCAGGACCATTGGTAAACCAACTCCTTGTCTGCAAACATGACATGAAGATTGGCAACATCAACCCTTGCAGGTATCCCTTGCAGATGACCACAGTGACTGGAGACAGTCAGGTCATGTATCCATAGCAGTGACCAGAGGAGAAATGGAGCGCAGAGAGAAGAAACACCATGGAGCACCTGTAGCAGCAAAACTGGATGCCTTCATCTGCCCCAGCTGCTACAAAACATGCCTCTTCTGTATCAGTCTCTACAGCCACAGCAGGCACTGTAACGCCAACGGTTTGACTTTTCCCCAAAGGCCTACTTTTCCATTGCCTCCCGAGACAGATGGATGCCAACACAAATATTATTGTTGTTGTTTCTTTCTTTATATGGCCTGGTCTTCTAAGCCCTTGATTCTTCTCCTTATATCCCTGCTGCTGAGATAGAGGTGGGGACCAATGCTCATCCATCCCACTGGTGGCACAAAGAACATTATTTTTCCAATGGCAGAGCAGCCCTCCATTATTTACCTGAGCCTTCTGTTGTCAGCAGGCAATCATTATATCTACGGTAATTATTTTGTAGTGATTTAGTTCCGCTGCTTCATGTGATGTTGATTTTATTAGCCCCCTCATCTTTTCAGCATGCTATACCAAAGGTTAAATATTGGGATATATATAGAAGCCAGTGCCTAGCAATCCATCACATTGGAGCAGCACATTCTAGTATGACTGTGGCATGATCTATACATGCAGCAGAAAGAGAAGGCAGAACAAAACTGCAGGTGGGTTTTTGTTATTGCTGCTGTTGCAATTTTTTTTAAAAAAATATTTGTTATATTTTCCAGCATATCATCCTTTTAAACATCATTTCAAAATCTTTGGCTATCACAGCCTAAGACTTCCTTCAACCTCAACGGATGGTTTTCTAAAATCCTTTCTAATTATGCATTTTGTTACTACAGTTATTGCTATAAATTCAAATCTTAATACCTATTCTTAACTCTTTTCACCATAATTTATATATTACTCCTTACAAAACTTCTTTTAACCCTGCAAGCGATGTCAATTAGTTACAGCTGTTTTCCAAATACGTCGAAAGCTTCTTCTATTCCTTTAGGAAAGTCTGGTCCTGCTGGTTCCGAATTTTTCCAGTTAATCTCACCATCTCAGCATAGTTCATCAATTTCTCTTGCCACTCACTGCTGTTGCAATTTTTGCATGTGTCTATGTGCCACAGTCATGATCTCTACAATAGGGCTAAATGCCTGCCTTTGGCCCAGTCACTGGCAATAGCTATACATACCTTGAGGGAGCAATGTCCCTCTTCCTCTTTCTGAAGGCAGCTCCAAGTTTTCAGGAATCATATACAGTAATGATAATAATAATAATTTATTATTTCTACCCCACCCATCTGGCTTGGTTTCTCCAGCCACTCTGGGTGGCTTCCAAGAAAATATTAAAATACAATAGTCTGTCAAACATTAAATGCTTCTCTAAACAGGGTTGCCTTCAGATGTCTTCTAAAAGTCTGGTAGTTGTTTTTCTCTTTGACATCTGGTGGGATACCTGCCTGATTCCTTGTAACCTCACTTCTCGCAGTGAGGGAACTGCCAGAAGGCCTTCAGCGCTGGAACTCAGTATCCGGGCAGAGTGATGGGGGTGGAGATGCTTCTTCAGGTATGCTGGACTGAGGCCATTTAGGACTTAAAGGTTAGCACCAACACTTTGAATTGTGCTCGGAAACCAGTGTAGGTCTTTCAAGACCGGAGTTATGTGGTCTCAGTGGCCTGAGGGAAGGGAGCCCGAGTGTCATCTAGTCCAACCACCTGCAATGCAGGAATCTCAACAGGCAGTCCCCCATCCAATTTGAAACCATAGCAGACCCTGCTTAGCTTTGCAAATGTGTTAGCTGGTTTATTTCTGCACACTCCTCTTCCTCTCAAACCAGGAGCCTGATTCAAGAGGAAGGAGGCAGAAAGGACACAGTGTGGAATGCACAGTTGCATGCATCGTGCCCTTTAGGGATCCCTAGAATAGATTGACTCTATGTGCCCTTGTGTGTGCATGCACACACACACACAGAGAGAGAGAGAGAGAGAGAGAGAGAGAGAGAGAGAGAGAGAGAGAGAGAGAATGGTGTGCATTTTGACTCTAAGTTGAAATAAACAAAGCAAGTAAATATTGTGGTGATATTACCCATCCAGCCTAATAAGCTTTTGTATTGTATTCACACACACCCCCTCTCCCCTTTCCTTTATGCTCCCTACTGAAATATTTCCTCTGGAAATGCAAAAGAACAATGGATTCTTGACTTGCTATGCTCTCTGTTGTGGAGGCAGAAATAAACCAGGAGAGCTCACCATGGGGGCCTCAAACGTTGGCGCTGCACAGCCCCTGTCCCCATCATGTTTCAAATTCATAATGTATTTGCCGGCAGGGAAAGATCTCATTTGCCCAGGTATGTCTAACTCTTAAGGCAAAAAGTCTAGTCCCCCTCTAAATTGTGCCTTCCTAACGCTTGATCTCCTCCTCAGTCTTCTTCCCTCTTCACTTATCCGAGTTAAAATGTATTTTGTGACAGAAAGGCAATAACAGACAACTGTCTTTCTGTAAAACGTAGCGAGGTTATTCAGTACAAATGGAGCGAACCTCATTTTTTTCATTTCAGATCAAAGTAGGAATCTTTTGAAGTTTAGCTATTTGATAAAAAAAAGGCTTTATAACAAGCAGATATAGAAGTTAATAGGACATAGAGATATTTTATTAAACTGCAAACCATTATTAATATTGCAGTTCTAACTTGAAAGAAATATGTGAAATGACACCGGAAATTAATTAGATTATTTCATCATTCTTTTACATTATAAACTTTGATACAGTTGCATAGATATATAGGTACATTGATAAAGAGGCACAAAGACAAACAGAATTTTAATGAGTGGGGAGCTTTTATCTACTATCACTTTGTGACTTAATTTTTTCTGTTTATACTGCCTATTGATTCCAGTTGAAACCCGCTGTTTTAATGTTGTTATTGATATTCTCTCTGGGTTTTCTTCTAATTCTGGCATTGATATTACCTTGATCGGATTTAGTTTATTTGAATTGCCTGTAGGTTTCAGTCTCCGGAGTTTTCCCCTGCTTATAGACATGCAAAGATAAAACCTCTCTTTTTATCTGAAAATCCTTGAGAGACTCTGAAAGATACAGCCATTTTCTGAGAACATTAAAAAAGCAAGAGACAACAATCAAAAGGAATATACTTCTCACCCAGTACTATTCAAGACATCATTTTTATATACCGTGCACATTCTTTGACACACACACAGAGAGAGACTTCTAATCCAGTCAGTACACTGAGGAAATGTGTGTGGAGAAATTGTTTTGTCATGAAGTCACAAGCACTGTGAGTGCCATGTCATGGGCTTTACCTTCAACAGAAGCCTGAGCTCCTCACTAATTTGGGCAGCGAAGCTGTAGAGCACATAACATCCAACATACACTCCTATTAAATCATGTGAGTGGTTGCTTAGGCATTGGGTTCCAGACTACCTGAACCTGCACGGTGGCGGGAACAGGACTGACACTGGGCACCACCATATGTCAGCAAGGGAAAGCATCCTGGGGGAGCGAGAACTCCTTCGATCTCACAGCTCACCCCAGATGCTCCCAGGGGCTCTGGCGTGGCCCTAGCCCCTTGACAGGGTTTGGACAAAAGCAAGGCAAGCCCCTGGATTCCTTTAACGGAATTCCCTAGCAGCAGCAATGGAGGGGCAGGCACAGCCAACCCCACGTCCCCTCCCCAAAACATTGAACCCAAATGCTTAACTGCTAACCTTACAAAGTTGTGGCGATTTGCTACACGGTAGGCAAAAACCAAGTGGCACCAGCCAGTCAGCCAAATGGCAAAATTCCTACTGGGCCCCTGCTCCAAAACAGACGACCCCTTAGACAGGCATAGCAAGGCAAAAGAACATCCCTAAATATAGGGAGAGGAGGGCAGGTGATCCTCTGCACATCGCAAGAAAGTGAAGCTCTCCAGCGACGTGCAGCAGCTTAAGTAGCCCCTCAGCAGCCAGTAGCCAACCCAACTGACCAAATTTCTGCCCCAGCAACAGAGGGACAACCAATGGGGTGTTGTGGCCATCCAAATGGTCCCACCCCACAACAGGAAGGCAGTTTCTGGTGATTTCACTGCAACACGTGCCCTCCATGATGGAGGACCTGCCTTGCTTCTCATCTTCCACAAAGAAAACACCCATATATACCATATTTTTCACTCCATAAGATGCACTTTTTTCTTCCTAAAAAGTAAGGGGAAATGTCTGTGCGTCTTATGGAGCGAACACGTGGTCCCTAGAGCCAAATTGCCCAGGGGCAAAAAGCAGATCATGCTTCCCCCCTTTTTTTTGAAAGAGGGAAGCAGCTGATCGGCAAGCAATTGGGGAGGGAGATAAGGGACGCTAGAGATAAAGGAGGCTGCCTGGAAGGGGAAAGGTAAAAGCCCATGGATCCTCAGGATTTTTGCATTGGGTCACCCCAAAGTCACAATCAGATCACATAGCATGTCCATGGCTACAGCCTGCACCACAAAAATCATACATCCACTGTTTCGTTCAGAAAATTTTCTTTCTTGTTTTCCTCCTCTAAAAACTAGGTGCGTCTTATGGTCAGGTGTGTCTTATGGAGCAAAAAACACAGTATTTGCTTTTTCTCAGTAAAAGCCAGATCCAGCAGGAATAAAACAAATGCTCCTGATTTTGCAACATCGGCTCCTCAAAATATTACCACCGCATTAAATTTCACAGTGGTAAATAGTAAAAATCGCAAACCTGATGCTTACCAAAGCTGCAAAAATATTGATCCAAACTATGGAGGCTCAGGAACAATAAGAAGACCATCAAGAAGTCAGAGAGATGGTGTTTGTAGGACATGTCTTGTAAAAATGATGAGGATCCATAAAGTTCTGTGCCTCAGATTTGTTTTTAAGTTGGGAAATGAGACATAATTAGTTAACTTTTTTTTACATTGTTTTGATGTTTCCTTTACACTGGCGTTGATGAAAGTTGTGTCAAACAGCAGACTGTGATATGAATAACCGTATTCAGCAGAAACTAAACTGCAGCAGAATGGAAACGGCGCTAACTGTGATGAATGCAAGTTGGAATTGAAATGGCTGCCTTGATGCATCTCTGCTCATGACTAGGAATGAGGGAGGAATTGGAGTCAGTTTGCATTGAAAAGTGAGCCTACTGAAGTCACACTCTTGGAAACAATGCGTGAACTGAAAAAAAGCCCTCCTTCCAATCTTTTCAAACCTCTCCAATGCAATGAAGTTCTCCAGCCAAGTAATGTGTACAAAAATGTATATAGTCATACCTCTTGTTACATTTGGTTCAGGTTACGTCTTTTCAGGTTGAGTCCCGTGGCGACCCGGAAGTAATGGAGCCAGTGTGGTGTAGTGCTTAAGAGCGGTAGACTCGTAATCTGGTGAACCGGGTTCGCGTCTTCGCTCCTCCACATGCAGCTGCTGGGTGACCTTGGGCTAGTCACACTTCTCTGAAGTCTCTCAGCCCCACTCACCTCACAGAGTGTTTGTTGTGGGGGAGGAAGGGAAAGGAGAATGTTAGCCGCTTTGAGACTCCTTCGGGTAGTGATAAAGTGATATCAAATCCAAACTCTTCTCCTTCTTCTTCTAAGCGGGTTTCGCCGCTTGCGTATGCACAGAAGCTCAGAATGATGCCACGTGCATGCTCAGAAGCGGTGAATTGTGACCCGCGGATGCGCAGACGCAGGTTGCGTTCTGCTCATGATGCGAACGGGGCTCCGGAACAGATCCCGTTTGCAACCAGAGGTACCACTGTATATTAGGGGAAAGTGTGCATAAAAAGCACAAATTGGGAGTGGGGGGGGGATGAAGAAAAATGCATTATATTGGGGAACCTGGATGGCTGCTCTAAATCAGGGACGTCCCTGGAAAATAGGGACATTTGGAGGGTCTGGTGTACATTCAGGTCTTGAAAACTTCTTCAGGCTTAGAAGGGAACAGGAATTTGTAACAGTGACCCATACAATTGGCAGGGAATATGAAGCTTCAGTTTGGCTAAGCCTGCTAAGCTCCATTAATGTGTGACCCTAAAATTTTGGATCTCCCCAAAACTGATGCCAAAGTTTAGTGCTAGTTTTGTGCTATTTTGTGCCATGTTTTGGGCCACCCCCCAAAATGAGTAATTGACAAAGCAAATCGGGGTCACTGGGGTGTACATATGGCCCCCAGTTTGAGTGTCAGTTTAGGGGGTGGCACAGAAAGCAGAGTTTGCAGCACAAAATAGCACAAAACTAGATATAACTTTGGCACCAGTTTGGAATCAATCGGACAAGGTTAGGGATTTATTTATTTATTGTTTTCATTTATGACAAAAAACACTTCAAACAGAATCATCTTTACATATCATATTTTGATTTTCCTCTGCTGCGGTTCCTTATATTTACTCTATTTTCCTGCAGATCCCAATCTAAATCTAGTTTATATTTTATTTCCATCCATTTCATACATGTATTCAATACTACATGTTTTTACATCAAGCCTGCTAATGTCTTAATTTGTTCACGACGAGTTTGTAAATATTCAATAAATGATTTCCATTCTCCCTTAAAGACTTTGTTATCTTGATTTCTTAGTCTTCCAGTAAGTTTTGCCATTTCTGCATTTTCTGTAGCCATTCTTCTTTCGACAGGCCATCTTCTCCCCTTCCATCTTTGGGCAAAAACCATTCTTGCAGCGGTGGTTGCATACATAAATACATTTTTATATTGTTTAGGTAACTCCAGACCCAAAATTCCTAAAAGAAAAGCTTCTGGGTTTGTTTTTACAAAAGTTGATAAGGTTAGAGTTTTCGTCATTTATTGTGAACCCAGTTTGAGCGGCAATTACTCAGTTTGGGGGGCACCACAAAATGGCGTTTGCAGCACAAAATGGCACAAAACTAGCGCTAATTTTTGGCACCTGTTTACTGTCAATTGGACAAAGCTGGATTTTAGGCATCAACTTGTCACCCCAATTTGCTGTGCCAATTACTTATTTTGGGGAGCAGCAGCACAAAATTTGTTCACGGCACAAATTGGCACATGACTAGCACTAAACTTCTGTCAAAATAAGATTGGGAGTCACATACCGGCGATTGATTGACTGAGAAGATGAGGACAGTTAATCAGAATTAGGAAATTGGAAACCAACAAGCAAGAAAGTAGAAAATAAATAAAAGACATTATCTCCAAAACCCAGGACATGAGGAGTCCCCCCTTTGAAATTATTTGAATCTGGAATATATAGTTGGTAATATTGTATGTGATTTCATATGATTTGATTTGTTAATAATTGGAAGATTTTATTGGAAAATGAATAAAAACTTTTTTTTTTTAAAGAAGACTTAGCACTAAACTTTGACATCAGTTTGGGGGTATCTGGAATTTTGGGGTCAGCTTAAATATAAAGAGCCGTCCTTCTGCTTTTGCCTGACCAACTACTGTACCTTCTCCCTGCTATTCCTTCAGCTGTCAACTTCTCCACACCACTGAAATCTAGAGTACAGGAGTATATAACACCAGTGCAGATAGGAAGAATGTATAAAACCGGTTCAAATATATGCTGGAAATGTAAGGAAAAAGAAGGGACTTTTTACCATAGGTGGTGGGATTGTATTAAAATTAAAAAATTCTGGGCAATGATATACAATGAGTTGAAGAAAATGTTCCAGTTAACATTTGTAAAAAAAGCCTGAGGCATTTTTGTTAGGGATTGTAGGAAAAAACCTGCCAAGGAAATTGAAGAACATTTTCATGTACGTGACAATGGCGGCAAGAGTCTTAATAGCACAAGAATGGAAGAATGAAGAACTGTGGCAAGAGAAACTGATGGACTATGTGGAATGGGCGAAATTGACACACAAACTGCGTGATAAGGACAACTGTGACGTTAAAGAAAAATGCGAACCTTTTACAAAGTACAGCCATACCTCGGGTTGAATGTGCGTTCGAGTTGAGCTCCGTGGCAACTTGGAAGTAACGGAGCACGTTACTTCTGGGTTTCACCACTTGCACATGCGCAGACGCTCAAAATGATGTCACATGCATGCGCAGAAACACCGAAACGTGACCCGCGCATGCACAGACACGTGGACATGGGTTGCGTTTGCTTCTAGATGCAAATGGGGCTCCGGAACGGATCCCGTTCGCATCTAGAGGTAACACTGTACTTAAAGAAACAACAAAATGAACTGGACTCCTTGGCAGGTTTTGAATAAACATACACACATTTATTATTGATAACATATAGATAGACAAATTAAGGAGTTTTACAATTTTATAATATGCAAAGAATAACATCTGCTGAAAAACCAGAGCGAGGAGCTCAGGGAAGTCTGGGGGTGGGAGGGTGGGTTTCTTTTTTGGGGAGGGGAAAATAGGGGGGAAATGAGGATGATATGTTTTTGATAAATAGTTATGTTGAAATTCCTAATAAAAATATTTTTAAAAAGGAAAAAGAAATCTAGAGTACAGGTACATAGGGCCCTAAGCTTCACTCCCAATTTCTTGTCTTCCAATATCTGGCTCTTGCCAGAGATATAAGGACTTAAAAGTTTGAAGTACCAGGCTACTATGCTTATTAAACTGCCACCTGTTGATCAAATAATGTTCTGAGCAAAGTTGCAAAGGAAGAGAACATGAACCTGAAAACAACCCCCCAGTCCTTGATATGGTTGTGTTAGCACCAGCTTGTTCTTCCAGAAAGGGGCTCACCTACAGAGTTGATGAAATCAGTCATTTTATGAAGGAACAATAATGATACAGAACATTTATTGTTTCTGTTATGTACTGAAGTTCTCACTGTGGGCCAGCAGGGGGATACTGTAGATAGTTATGCAAATAAGGAATGGAAAGTGACGTTCAGTGATTGGATAGTTTTAGAAAATTGTTACAGTTACGTTGTACTGGAGCTCTATATAAGCAGGCTGACTGAACCCTTCAGTTCAGTTCTGTTCTGGCCTGTGAATAAACAAGAGCTGTTTGAAGAATCGCTGTGTCGTCTGATATGTCTACCCACAACTTAACAGTTTCTTTGGAGAGGGCTCACACATATGGAGAACTGATTATGAACTAATGCAGCTCTAGCTAATATAAGACCCAATATGCACAGGGAATCAGACTACTTTCCAAAATAACAGAAGTATATTTGCATTTTCCTGTTTTGCTTTTTGCCTGCATTGATTTAATCCAGGAATAACTCCCATGAAAACAGTTGAATTACACTGATTACAAACTGGTACATGATCAGAGCCATGCACCTTTTGAGAACACCCATATTCTGGGCTCCACCCTAGCTATGGTCCATAAATTTGTTTTTAGATTAAATGCACAAATAAAGTCATATGCAGTACCTAACTCACCATACTATAGATTGTATAGACTGTGATGAAATATATTGGTTATTTTTTTTCGGTTGTTAAGCAGAATAAAACAATGAATTTCCCTCCTGTGTGTATTAAGCAATACTTCATTTTGCCTGTTTGCTGAATGTCAAATCTGACGGCCAAGTAAGCCTATTGGCTCCTTAAACTGTTCCCTGGAGAAATTGTTCAAGAACTGCTCATCCATGTGGAAAGATTACTCCAGTATCAGTGAGACTTATCTGCTCTGTAAGTGCCAGTTGAGTTGTAAAGCTTCTTGGGGGCATTTTATCAGGAGCACCGACTCAGCATCAATGAGCTGCAGGGGGAGCAGAAATGAGAACACCATGGCAGTGGGCCAGCCAGTCTGTCTGTCTGTCTGTCCAGCCACGGAAAATAAGAATATTTACTGCAGCACAGTTTCATATGCATTTTTTAAAAACAGAAAAAATCCTTTCTTAATTTCCAATTACCAACATTACAGCTATTTTTATTTTGTACGCCCAAGAAAATTCAGCAGCCATTAATCATCAGATAAAAGAGAAAGGCATGTTTCTTTAATATCATAAGGGTAAAACCCTGAGTACTTTTATTCCTCATTGATTTCATTGAGCTTAAAAGTGCTTAACTTTGTCTGGCTCATGGCCATAATCCCCATTGACTGTATTAACAGTAATTACACCAAATATAGACCCACAAAACACACACAAACAAACCAGTTTGTGTAGGGGTCCACCGTGCCTCCAAATGATCGGTTTGGGAGATGTAGGCTGCAATCCTATACACACCCCTAGCAATAAGTTTCACTGAATGTGGGCTCACTTTTGAGCAGCAAGTATAGGATTGTGCTGTTATTCACTGTTGCGTTGCTTTCAGTTGAAAGCCCCTCAAATCCGACAGCTACGGTGTGGCGGTAGAGGGCTGGTTTTGGAGACCATTATATTATTATTTAATATCATTATTTGGGATGTGGGTGGTGCTGTGGGTTAAACCACAGAGCCTAGGACTTGCCGATCAGAAGGTTGGCGGTTCGAATCCCCGTGACGGGGTGAGCTCCCGTTGCTCGGTCCCTGCTCCTGCCCACCTAGCAGTTTGAAAGCACGTCAAAGTGCAAGTAGATAAATAGGTACTGCTCCGGCGGGAAGGTAAACGGCGTTTCCGTGCTCTGCTCTGGTTCGCCAGAAGCGGCTTAGTCATGCTGGCCACATGACCCGGAAGCTGTACGCCTGCTCCCTCGGCCAATAAAGCGAGATTAGCGCCGCAACCCCAGAATCGTCCACGACTGGACCAAATGGTCAGGGGTCCCTTTACCTTTACCTTACAGTGGTACCTTGGGTTACATACGCTTCAGGTTACAGACTCTGTTAACCCAGAAATAGTGCTTCAGGTTAAGCACTTTGCTTCAGGATGAGAACAGAAATCGTGCTCCGGTGGTGCAGCAGCAGCAGGAGGCCCCATTAGTTAAAGTGGTGCTTCAGGTTAAGAACAGTTTCAGGTTAAGTACAGACCTCTGGAACGAATTAAGTACTTAACCTGAGGTACCACTGTATATTATTATTTGCCTGCTGCCTTGAGCCAACAAGGCCATCAAGGGCTCACAAATGTCAGTACTAAGAATTCTCCAACTCTCCATATCCAAATTAACCCTAGAGCAAACACAATGTGCAACCATTTGCCCATTGTGGTGTGGATCGACCTTCCACACTGGGCTGATTTCAATTGGTTGTATGGAGGGGAACATTGATTACATTTACATTTAGAAGAAAACCTACCAGATCCACTCATTCTGAAGCAATAAACAAACTAAAACACAGTCATCTTTCAAAACCCGCACACCTCCAAATTTTGCAATGCAGTTCTCCAGACAAGTAATGTGTGCAAAATTGCATATCGTAGCCTAAGGTGGACATAAAACCAAACATAATAGTAAGTATAACATGCAAAAATGTTATAGGAGAAATCACTTTGTAGACCTTTGTATAGTAAGCGCAATTGCATTCAGAAATGCGTTTAGCGGGGAAATTTTGACCTGATGGATTTTCATGAGGATTCTTCAAAATTACAAATTGCTGCAGAAATGGTTTTAAGAATGGAAAAAAGAGAAATCAAGAGAATTGAGACTGACAGATCCACCACTCTCTAGATGGATTCAACTTAGCAGAACTATTAGTGTAAGGACTTACACCCACAAAATGAGAATTCTTCTACCCACAGATTATCCCACCCGTCTGCTGCAGTGGGTTGAGAGAAACCCAACTGATTTCTGGGTAGGGAGAGGAGAGAGAGAGAATATCTTGTTGCACAGGCAGAAGTCTTTGTGCCAACAGGACAACTTCATTGGATACGACACAATGGAATGTGCAATCAGATATGCATTTAAATAGTAGTTCTATTCCCACCACACACACACCACCGCCGAAGGGATGGCACAGGTCACTTGTTTTCCTTCAGACAAATAGCCCAATGTCTGTGGGTTCATGTCTGCAATGTGGCAGGTGACAGAATGAGCATACAGTGTACCTTGGGTTACAGACGCTTCAGGTTACAGACGCTTCAGGTTACAGACTCCGCTAACCCAGAAATAGTATCTCAAGTTATGAACTTTGCTTCAGGATGAGAACAGAAATCACACGTTGGTGGTGCGGCGGCAGCAGGAGGCCCCATTAGCTTAAAGTGGTACCTCAGGTTAAGAACGGACCTCCGGAACGAATTAAGTACTTAACCGTAGGTACCACTGTAGTGCAAATGCAGCCTTCAGTCCTTATAGGTTATGAGTGTGGAAAGCTATATTGCACGCACGCACACACACACACACACACACACACACACACTTTTCTGCATACCTTTCTTCTCTTTTTTTGCCATAAATTTTTATTGGTTTTCAACAATCTAACAAATTCAATTCAATTTCAATACATTATCTCCTTTTGCTTCCGTGATGTTTCTATTCAAATCATTCCTCTACTGTCCTAAATGTAGTCTTTCTCTAACTCATATATCCCACATTACATTCCTTTTTCTCATTTCTTTGCTTTTATTTCAAGTCCTGCCTGCGATTTCATTTGACTCTAGGATTTTCTCAGATAATCCGAAAAAGGGTCTCCATTCTTCTACAAGCGTTTCTTCTTTTTGGTCTCTTAATTTTGCCGTCAGTTTTGCCACCTCGCTACCTTCCGTAATAAACAAAAATCTGCCCTTATTTCCTTATGGGGGACACAAGAGCCCTTATAGACTCCTTTGTAGGTTCTCCATTGGTCAGAGAAAATAGCAGAGGCCAACCAGAGAATATTGAGAAGCAAAGCAGCTTGTAAGCCTGATCTTTATTGAACTGTTGCAACAGGGTGCCCCCTTCACATGCAGGAAAAGAAGGAGGACCCCAAACAAAGGTGTGCCCGCCCTTATATAGACATTTTAAATTGCCCACCCTGGAGTCCAAGACCACCCCCAGAAACATCATACCTACATCACAGAAGGAGTGTAGCTCAAGACCACCCCCCAGACACATCATACCTACATCACAGAAAGGGGTGTAGCTCAAGATCACCCCCCCCCCGATACATCATATCTACATCACAGAAAGGGCGGTCTACAACAGAAATCTGAGTGCGTTGTTTATCTCCTGTCTGGCAGACCTGTTAATGGTCACTTGATTGGATACCCTGGGGAGCTTGGCCAGTCTTTTGTAATGACAAATACTTAGTTCCTGAGCCAGGTCACAGGCTCACACAGACATACCCTTAAGACAGGATTTGTGAAGGAAAAGACAATGGGGAGGCGTTTCCATTTTCCTTCAACCTTGCAGAAAAAACATTTGGTCAGTTTGGGAGTCAAAATGGTTTCAGGGCTGTTTTCCTCTGCTGCTTCAGACATGTGGCTTATATATTTATGTACATGTTTGCTTGGTACATTTATGAACATTTATCATATATATATATAAAGGTAAAGGTAAAGGTACCCCTGCCCATACTGGCCAGTCGTGTCCGACTCTGGGGTTGCGTGCTCATCTCGCTTAAGAGGCCGGGAGCCAGCGCTGTCCGAAGACACTTCCGGGTCACGTGGCCAGCGTGACGAAGCTGCTCTGGCGAGCCAGCACCAGCGCAGCGCACGGAAACGCCGTTACCTTCCCGCTATAAAGCGGTACCTATTTGTCTACTTGCACTTGGGGGTGCTTTCGAACTGCTAGGTGGGCAGGAGCTGGGACCGAACGACGGGAGCTCACCCCACCGCAGGGATTCGAACCGCCGACCATACGATTGGCACTGAGGTTTTACCCACAGCGCCACCCGCATCCCTTCATATATACATATATATATATATATATATATATATATATATATATATATGTGTGTGTGTGTGTGTGTGTGTGTGTGTGTGTGTGTGACCTTATTTTTTTTTAATTTCACTTCCTTTTCTCCTCCTCACCTGAAATTCCATTTTCCTTGTCCTTTCGAAAAGTACTGGGATAGAGGCACAAATAAATTAGATAAAATGAAGCACTTTTCAGTTCCATACAGCTGCCATCAAGAAGGGTATATGGACGATAGGGGCGGAGCCCATTCCTGTGGGATAGTGAGCCCATATCCCCCAGTATGCATGAAATGTTTCACATGGAAGCAACACCACCAAGCTGTTTTGGCTCCATAATCTTCCTGGATGTGAGACCTCTTGGGAACATACAAATGTTGCTCTGAGCTTCTTGCAGAAAGAGTGGGATGTAAGCTTAACAAGTTGTTAAGCACCAAAAAAAAGTTTGCATGCCCCATATTGTTGATTGTTGGTGTGTAGGTCCATTAAAGCAGGATGATTGCCTATCCAGTATGATGAATATTTAAACATTCTCAATACCCCACCTTATACAAAGAAAGAAGCTAAGATGCAAAAAAGAATCCCAAAGTCTTTTGATACTCTATTTAATAAAATCTAGATGAGAGTGAGAACGTGGGGGTGGGGGGGGGGGCTTGAACATGGTAGAAGCTGTCTAACAAGATCATTATTGCCTCTGAAACATGAAAGCACACATCGTTTCCATTCTTGTTACTATTTGTCAGGTACTTAATACTTCTGCTGCCTCTGAGGCATGAATTTAAAGAGGCTGGTAGATGGGGAAGTTGCACTTTTCCTTTTTCACTGTATTGTGTTTGTGTGTTTATGTGTAGGAGTATTTATTGCATGCAGCAATTTAAGCCAAACTTGCTCATTCATATTTTTTTTGTGTGTGTATGTTCAACAATTGTCTTTCCCCTCAAAGGCACATGTAGAAATATTTATTTGAATCAAAGCTAGGGATGCTTGCATATTAAGCATCTTTCGAACTAATTAATGGATCGGTTGTAGGACTAGTCAATGTGGTGCCTTCTATGATTTGTAGACTCCAGCTCCTATCAGCCACAGCCAGCACAGCCAACGGTCAGGGATGATGGGAGTTGTAGTCCAACAAAATATGGAGGGGACAAGCATGGCTAACCTGGTTACCCACCCAATGGGAATATCCACCCCCTGGTTAATGTAACCTTCTGAGAGTGACTTGCATAGACTAATGGGCTACCACAACTACCACTTCCATATTGGGGTACTACCATGAGGTCACTTTGTCCACCCAGCCAATAGTCACATAAGCCCTTTCCAAATAGACTAGGGAGAGGGAATGGGTTTGTAATATAGGAGGGAAGAGGGATTAATGTAGAAGTCTCTCCCTTCAACTATCAAAGTTGAATCTTTAGCTCTCTCTCCCCTCCCGTTCCTGTTGCAGATCTTCACTCACCCCTTCTTCCCTGGTGGGGTAAAGGTAAAGGTAAAGGTAAAGGGACCCCTGACCATTAGGTCCAGTCGCGGACGACTCTGGGGTTGCAGTGCTCATCTCGCTTTATTGGCAGAGGGAGCTGGCGTACAGCTTCCAGGTCATGTGACCAGCATGACTAAGCCGCTTCTGGCGAACCAGAGCCACGCACGGAAACGCTGTTTACCTTCCCGCCAGAGCGGTACCTATTTATCTACTTGCACTTTGATGTGCTTTCGAACTGCTAGGTGGGCAGGAGCAGGGACCGAGCAACAGGCGCTCACCCCGTCGCGGGGATTCAAACTGCTGACCTTCTGATTGGCAAGCCCTGGGCTCTGCGGTTTAACTCACAGTGCCACCCGTGTCCCTCCTTGTTGGGGAGGGAGATGCTATTTTGTGGTTCAGTTCAGGTGCCAAAATCTCTTGGGCCAGCTCTGCCCCTTTGTGTGCCTTTCCTTCTGTTGCACCATCGCTCATGAGTTGCCTTTTGGGCCGCAGGAGCACATTGCAGCTGAAATTAACAGCACTAATTACAGCCATTCTTAATGGTTAATTGAAAATTGAAACTTTTCAGATTCAGCATTTGTAATCATTTACCTGCTAGAGGATGTGAATGATCCAGAAAGAGCCAAATTGAACTGAAAGCATCTCCTATCAATTTTTATTTCTGTAGAGAGCAAGGCATTATGCATTCATGCAGATTCACTGACTGCAGTAATTAGGCCATCGTGTGCATTTTTTTTGGGAGGAGGACAAGATTTATTAAAGGATGAAGGCTTAAAGGAAAGGTCCTTTCCAGTAGATGTATCAGAAGTTTACTTGCAGATGGTTCAGTACACAACTTAATTAGGAAAATACCACTTCCAGAGTTATAGAGCAAATCTAAAGTAGGGTGGCCATGTGTCCTACTTTAAAGAAGATAGCCCTCTGTTTAAAGTCTTATTGGTCCAAGTCCTGTTTAATGACCCAGAACCCCAAGAGAGGGAGTAGCTTGTTTTAAAGTTACCTAGCAATGTTTGGCATCTGAATAGCAAGGCTGAACAGAAATGCAGCTCATCAATTTTGCTCTGTGTGCTGAGATGCATTGTACTTTTATTCAAATGATAATTTCTAAATTTGCGTTTGCACATATAAATTAGCATATGCAAATATGTCTTATTTGGGGGAAATGCATCTCCTATTTTTGATGATGTGCAACTGGATACCCTAATTTCAAGGTAGATCAGTATTATGCAGTATTAACAAGAGTGTTTGTATGTAGGCTCAATCCTTGTTGGAGATTCCTCCTGCTCCAAGTTCAAGGTCTCCTTTATGCAAGAGTCCCAACAGAATCCTATTGTTTTAATACTTTAATTATCATATGTTTGTAGTGGCTGCTGCTTACAGGGCCCCCATATTTGCACAGCTAGACTTTTTCAAAGCTGGGTTGATGTTTCCAGAATAAATGGCAACTTGGCAATTTAAATTTCTTTGCACTTCCATCAAAACTTCTACCTCTGTCTAATTACAACAGCAAAGAAGTTCCCTCATTGATCTCTTGATTAGGTCTATCAGCATGTTACCAAAGAGAGAACATTATTTAGTGTAAGCCTTTCCGCTTACAAACCCTCAAACTGGTACAATCAGTTGCAAGATAAGGAGGATCAAGAAAATCTGTGTGTGAGGTTTAGAACTGTGGGCCCAGGGAGAACAATAGGAGTCAAGATGAAAACAATCAAACAAAGTTACAGTAGAATAGAAAGGTTGTGAACAGTACAGTTTAACTCTGCTGATAGGGAAGGGGCCTTCCAGACACTTAGAGAATCAGAAATTTGAATAAGGAGGGTGAAATATAAAAAGGTTTCACATCAGGTACATATTTATGGAGCTATTATATAGGTTCTATCAGAGGTGCCATTTAGCTCCACACACCCCAAGATTGCAGAGCATCTCTGATTAATCTTAAGGGACACCAATATTTCACTAATTCTACACGTTGAATTGAATAACTATTGGGTCCCAACATAATGCAGTAAACTCATCGAACCAAAGCAGGTCTGGCCAATGCACACTGTTCCATGATGGAAGGAGAAGGAGCTGTAAAGAAAATTAAAGTTGCTGATGTTGATAACTTTCAAATACAATTTATTTTCTCATTAATTGATGGAGAACAGCTTTTTCTTGAACGCTTGCCTTGGCACTAAGTCTGAAATCCTAAGTTTGTTTATTTTGAAGGAAATCTCTTTGACACCAATGGAACTTGCTTCTAGGTAAACTTAGTTCTTATTAGGCTGTTAGTGGTGCTAAAATTTTGATCAGAAACTGATTTAGGCCACTCTGCACCGGTAATGCTCCCTCCCAACTTTTGTGGCATCAAAAACATTGATGGCTGTTGAAAGAAATAGAACAGAACAAACAGCTGGCAAAGGAAGAATATCATTAGCAGGTCTCATTTCCTAGATGGCGCAAATCTGGATAGCTCTGAAACTAAAGAATTCTAGCAGAAATAGGGAAGTTGGGTTGGAGTTTGACAATTAAAACTTCTTGGAAAATCTAAAACTTCTCTTCATCTCAGTTTGAAGGAGAAGCAAAAGAAGAAGATAATCTCCTTTGACCCTTTAGCTGTGCTCCATAAACACCCAGTGATACCCGGAATGCATTCTGAAAGATGCTATGGACCAGTTAATACTCTTTTTGTCACTAAAGCTATGGTTTTCCCAGTAGTGATGTATGGAAGTGAGAGCTGGACCATAAAGAAGGCTGATCGCCGAAGAATTGATGCTTTTGAACTGTGGTGCTGGAGGAGACTCTTGAGAGTCCCATGGACTGCAAGAAGATCAAACCTATCCATTCTGAAGGAAATCAGCCCTGAGTGCTCACTGGAAGGACAGATCCTGAAGCTGAGGCTCCAATACTGTGGCCACCTCATGAGAAGAGAAGACTCCCTGGAAAAGACCTGGATGTTGGGAAAGATGGAGGGCACAAGGAGAAGGGGACGACAGAGGACGAGGTGGTTGGACAGTGTTCTCGAAGCTACCAGCATGAGTTTGACCAAACTGCGGGAGGCAGTGGAAGACAGGAGTGCCTGGCGTGCTCTGGTCCATGGGGTCACGAAGAGTTGGACACGACTAAACGATTAAACAACAACAACAACAACAACAACAATTTATTTATACCCCACCCATCTGGCTGAGTTTCCCCAGCCACTCTGGGCGGCTCCCAATCGAGTGTTAAAAACAATACAGCATTAAATATTAAAAACTTCCCTAAACAGGGCTGCCTTCAGATGTCTTCTAAAAGTCTGGTAGTTGTTTTTCTCTTTGACATCTGGTGGGAGGGCATTCCACAGGGCGGGTGCCACTACCGAGAAGGCCTTGTATCTGGTTCCCTGTAACCTCACTTCTCGCAATGTGGGAACCACCGGAAGGCCCTCGGTGCTGGATCTCAGTGTCCAGGCTGAATGATGAGGGTGGAGACGCTCCTTCAGGTATACATGACCAAGGACATTTAGGGCTTTAAAGGTCAGCACCAACACTTTGAATTGTGCTCGGAAACGTACTGGGAGCCAATGCAGATCTCTCAGAACCAGTGTTATGTGGTCTCGGCAGCCGCTCCCAGTCACCAGTCTAGCTGCCTCATTCTGGATTAATTGCACTTTCCGGGTCACCTTCAAAGGTAGCCCCTGAAACAGCCTTTTGGCACCCGAAACAGCAAAGAGTCTTGTGATACATTGCAGTCCAACATCTGCATTGTGTCATATACTTTGATGGGCTAGTGAGCCAATGTTGTCAAAAGAAATTTTACCTTCAGCTGGCTAATACAGAGACACACAAGTACGGGTTGGAGTGTGGGCCAGGATTGTAAACATTGAGGACAAAAAGTCACGAATAGTCAGAGATCTGTTTGATGTTTCTGTGCAAAACTCTGTGCATACAAAATAAGAACATTGACCACTCATAGTAGTCACTGGTGATAAGGACACTTCTTGACCTGCTAGTGCTGTGAGATTAGGGGATCGGGTAGGCTGTATGTCTAAGTCCCCTTCTAATTCCTGGATCCGGCACAGATTGAGTTCCTGGAATAGCCAGGCCTAAGTATGGGTCACTAAGGTAACAAAGGAAGTGTCTCTGCACCAGATGGAAAATGGGTGCTGTCAGGGCTGCTTCCAGATCCTAGCTCACAGAGGATCACGCTAGCCAGCGTTCACTTTATAAAAGTCTTTATTGAGTTACAGTTTCCAATTTCAAACTGCCGCAGGCAGCCCTACGTCTTATCAGCTAGACCGGCGAAGCTCCGTCTGAGTCCCCGCCTCCTGTACACCAACTTAATAACCTCGCCTTACTCCAACTTTTCCGCCTTCCCCTCCTTCTCTGGGTCCCTCTGCCCCCCCCCGTGGTCTCTTCCTTCCTGGACTCTTCTGACGCTGACCCCCCGGACCCTTCTGTCTCCTTGCGGCGGGCTTTAGGACCTGGCTCCCTTTCCGGGCTGCTTACTCTGCTGCCTTCCTGTGCATTTGAACTTGGCGCGCGCGCCCAACCTCCCACTTTCCGCTTGACCGTTCCTTCGCTCCCCGATGGGGGTGTGGCCACTCCTGACTCATGCCCTCCCCCCTGCGGCGAGCAGCCGGATCCCGATACCTGGCGCCCTTCCTCCCCACTGCGCTCTGTTGGGGACGTTGGCCCCGATTTCCAACTGCTGCTCTCTGAACCCCCTTTTGTCCCTTTTTCCTGGGGTGTCCCCTTGATCTCCCCCCTCGCTCTGGCCACTGGCGCTCCTTTCTGTGAATCTTCCGATTCACTGGAAAGACTCGGAGATCTCGGGTCGTCGTCATCGCTCATCTTTCCTTCTGACTCCTCCCCCTCGCTCTCTGTTTCCTCCCTTGCCCTCGCCTCTGCTCCTGAACCCCTGACAGGTGCCCTCCCCACTCCCTCACCTGTCAGGCAGTCAGAAAGACAAAAGGCCAGAGTGGAGTTCTGTGTGTGAGGTAGAGAGGCTGCAGGCTGGGCAACCAGGAGACAAAGACATGCCTGATTTCTGTTAGAATCCAAGGCTTTGGCCATAGGAGAAGCAAAATACTCTTGGGGTGTTAATGCTGTGAGCCCCTCAATCATAGGCTCAGGTTGTAAAGGTAAAGGTAAAGGGACCCCTGACCATTACGTCCAGTCATGACCAACTCTGGGGTTGCAGTGCTCATCTCGCTTTACTGGCCGAGGGAGCTACAGTACAGCTTCCAGGTCATGTGGCCAAGATGACTAAGCCGCTTCTGGCGAACCAGAGCAGCGCATGGAAACGCCGTTTACCTTCCCGCCGGAACGGTACCTATTTATCTACTTGCACTTTGACGTGTTTTCGAACTGCTAGGTTGGCAGGAGCAGGGACCGAGCAACGGGAGCTCATCCCGTCACAGGGATTCGAACCACCAACCTTCTGATCGGCAAGTCCTAGGCTCTGTGGTTTAACCCGCATCGCCACCTGCGTCTCTAGGCTCAGGTTGTACATACGTGTAAATAAACCATATATCCTGAAGACACCACAGTCTCTATTGTCTCTAATTCCAAGGAAACTGAACCCTGGGTAAGTTCCTAGAACCCCTGGAGTCTTGCACCACTCAGAGATTTGTGTGGCATGCCACACTATTTTGCAGTTGTGATTCAATCATATACTGATAAATTCAGGTTGCACAATCAAAGTGGATTTGGTGCTCTGGAGCCAAGTACAACAAACTCACTCTCCCTGCCCCCTGCATGGACTTTTTGTGATAAGGACAGTGATGAGAAAATACACAGGGAAGCATGAGATAATAATTGGTTTTTTTCACCAAATCCAGGGGGTTTTTTTAGGGTTGTCAAGGACCCGAGAGGCCACAACACCATTTTTGTTTTTTTTATAATGATATTTATTGAAAAAAGAATTTTTAAAATTATAAAGAAAAAAAAAACAAAATTACAGAGAAAAAAAGACGAAAAAATAAAAAAATAAAAAATAAAACCATCATTTTCAAATTCTCCACTTTCATTATCTTCTTTCCACGACCTCCGCCTCCTCCCATCTCTTGTATCTTGATTAATAATTGTCACAGCAAATCCTTTCCATAATTCATAATATTCTGTCATTACATTACCTTGCTCTATTTTCATCTTATCTTATAAAAAACCTTAAAACTTAAAACTTATATCTTAAATCTTATTTTTACCAGCTTCTCATAACCATTACCTTTTTACCTAGTTCTTTAAACATTCTTACAAGAGCCAAGTAATTTCGTTTCAACATTTTTGCAACGTTCATAAAACATTTCTGATGATAAAAAAGAGAATAAAAACAATCCAATCTTCTTCCAGCGTCCCCTCTCCCCGGTCCCGGGATTGTCAGTCCTTTTTATCCCATTAGTCTGGCACATTAACCTGGTGATCTTATATCCGGGGCCTTCAAATCTCTTCCATGTCCCTTCCGCAGTTCTTCTTCATATTTTCCTTTCACTCGTGGGAACTCCAGCTTGGTAGTGTTTTTGACCCTTTTCAACAAATCAGCCCCTTTCTCATAGTCCAGACTAGACTCCATGTGGTGTTTTAAAACATGTTTCAAATTCCCTCCAAGATTGGAAGTCCCAACAGCTCCAACACAACACCATTTTTGTGGTCTGCATTTGGCTTGGTGGATCAGAAGTTGTCCATACCTGCCTTGGTGCATACCATGGGAAGGGACATGTCCCAGAACCAATTCAAGCACAGTGGCTGACAGGATGAGACCACATGAGTAGGACATGCATTGACAATGAGTGATAGACGAGGAAGTTAAGTAGTCCATAGGTTGTCTTTACGTGGTAGGAAAAATGTGTATCCATGAAGAGCACTGCTATTCTAGAATACACAGCATTAACATAAAACAACCAGAGACGAAATTTCTAGCTAATTGTCTAG